>NC_063347.1:52367709-52429739 GCF_021869965.1 Rhincodon typus | reverse complement strand
TTCTCCCCCCCCCCCCCCCCCCCCCCCCCCCCCCCCCCCCCCCACCCAGGGAAAAGACCTTGTTTAACATATCCATTCCCCTCATGATTTTGTAAACCTCTATAAGGTCATCCCTCAGTCTCCGATGTTCCAATTGTACCAAGAGTGAGTCTGACCAGTATGTTAGCAGACAATTCAGCCATTTGGGACTCTGAAGCTAAATCTGCTCCTGGTCTTGTTTGAACTGCAGCCATGCACTTTCCGTTAAATGGGTAATGATCATTCTCAGGGCCCTCGACAGATTTTCCTTTCCTTGAGGCCAATTGTAATGCATCATTGTGTGGCTAAACAAGTGTTTCAGAAGCTGCCACTCCTTATTGTCATTTACATTCTGACATTCCCAGCACAGCCACAGTTTCAGCCTGATTCAAGTCTGACAATTATTTTGATTTGATTTTGATTTTTGTTGAGTTTCCTTCCCATAATGTTTCATTGCTATGCCTGAGTTTAGATAGTTAACTCACTTACAAAGCACCTGCATTCTGTGCAAATTACCACAAGGAGAAGTATGACACTATTCCCAGACCTGAGTGCAAGGTTTTGTAAATCTTCGCATTCTACCTTTAGGCAGATTTGCTCATGCTAATTTGTGATATCATATGGCTTGTATGAAGAACCCACTTATGAGCATATGTGCTGATATATTGGGCTACCTCCACTCATCATGGTGACACCATGTTAGGCAGGAATTACCCTACTTTGAATCTGCAACCTTTCATCTCAGGTAAACGATTTGCATCGGGTTCCACTGACAAGAGTATTATAATCTGGACTTCGAAGTTGGAAGGCATCTTGAAATACACGTGAGTTTTTCTTATTTATTTTTCTCCTAAACTGATCCTGGTGAAACCCTTGTGAAGACTTTTTTATATCCAAGTGAAAAGCAGATTATAATTTAAAAGCTGGTGTCATTAATGCAACTATTGGATCTTTCTATAAAAATAAACATTTTAAAAAAAAAAGTTGTCACTATCTTTCCCTCAGTGTTGCTGACAGGTTCAGGGGGAAGTTGGGGTAGAAAGTGAAAGACCAAAACAATTGACGGGCTCCGACTGAAACTGTCCAACGTGCAGTGACCCCAGTGTTATAGAACCAAAGTGGGAGGGAAGCAAAGAGTAAAGAATCAGTGGGTAAATTAGCATGATGGTTATCTTACTGGACTAATAGTCCAGAGTTCTGGATTAATGATCTAAGTTTAAAATCCCACAGCAGCTGGAGGATTTGAATTCAGTTAATTAAATAAAATGCAATAAAATCCAGTTTCAATCATGATGATCATGAAACTGTAGGGAAGTTATGGAAAATCCATTACTAGTTCAGTAATGTCTTTTGGGAAGGGAAATCTGCCATACTTACCTGGTCTGGTCTATTCATGAATTCAGATGTATTGGTTTTAAGCATTCTCTGAAACATCCTAGCAAAACACTGAATTGTGTCAAACTAGCACATAAGTCCAAGTAAGGACAGCATGTTTCCTACCCTAAAGGACTATAGCAATCCATATGGGTTTTCAGAATAATCAACAATAGTTTCATGGTCACCATTACTGAGCCTAACTTTTTACATTCCAGATTTTCCGAGTTGAATTTAAATTCCACCAGTGGCTCTGGTCACTAGAACATTATAACCCAAGTCTCTGGAATACTAGCCCGGTGACATTATCACAATGTCACCTCTCCCTTCTGCTTCTGGGCATGGTACGTGCTTGAAAAATGATTATTTAATGCTCTTGATGAACACTGGATGTCTCAAAGCATTTTACACCCTGTGGAGTACTTTTGAAGTTAGTCAGTGTGGTAATTTAGGAACCACCAAAGTCCATTTGCATGCAGAAGATTCCTCAATCTGTAAAACGATAGTGACCAGATTTTTTTGTTTGCTTAGTTGATTTGAGGTATAAATATTAGCTTGGACGAACTACAGTGCACACCTGCATCACATTGTGTTAATTCAACATCTTGAAGATTTCCTTTAGCTGGTTGTTGTTCAACAACTAAAATGCTGAGTAAATAAATAATTTTATTAAGAACTTAATCACATTGAGGAGGCTTCAGACCAATTCTCATCTAATAACCAACTTTGAAACTCTACTCCCGTTTTGGCAGCGGTGACAAATCTTCCACAGTACCTGAGATAATCCAGAACATTCTAAAGAAAAATTACCCACTCTCTCAATGTTAACAGATCCTTTCAGAAATTACAGGATCTGTATCTGGACCTCCCAACTGTATCAAAAACTAGACAGTTCTTCCTTGGGCTGTACATTATCGGTGAACCATATTACATAGATAAATGGCCATTAGCTATTGAGATGCATTGTTTATAGACAACACACAAGAACAGTATTTTCATCCACCTCCCAGAGCAGAGGTAGTAATAAGTTGTATGTTGAAACTATACGATTTTGTGCATTACATCTATAATGGAACTATAGACAGCAAAACTCCCAGCTTACTGTAATAGAAACTGGAAATTCACAGAAACTCAGGCACCTGTGGACAGTTCTTATTTCATGTTCATCAGAATTGGGGAAGACCCTGAGGTTTATCGTTTAACTTGGCAAAAACTGAGTTTATTGTTTACAGACATAATGATTCCATTCAGTGCATTGCATACAACCCAGTCACACATCAACTGGCTTCCTGTTCTTCCAGTGACTTTGGTAAGTTGATCTTTTAATGATTTTAAAAACTTAGAAAATTGTTACATTTGTGTTTTTATTATTTGTTCACGATTTACTTTAACTTTATACAAGTTTTTTTGTTAGAAATAGCAATTTGACTAATCAGTAGTGAGTGGACAGAATTAACATATAAATAATCAGGGCAGGTATTTTCTTTATTCATTCAGGGAATATGGGTTTCTCTGACTGGGCCAGCATTTATTGCCCATCCCTATTTGCTCTTGAGATGAAAGTGACCTGTTGAACTGCTGCAGGCACATGGTATAGGTACACCCCCAGTCTGTTTGGGAGGGAGTTTTAGGATTTTGACCTAGTAACTGGTGACTTGTTTCCAAATCAGGATGGTGAGTGGCTTGGAGGGGAACTTGCAGATGATGGATTTGGAAGATGCTGTCTAAAGAGCTTTGGTGAATTCCTGCAGTGTATCTTGTAGATGATACACACTGTCACTACTGAGTATAGGCGGAGGGTGTGAATATTTATGGATTTGGTGCCAGTCAAGTGTTTTGGATGGTGTCAAGCTTTTTGAGTGTTGTTGGAGTGGGTGTGTGGGTAGTATTTCATCATACTCCTGACTTGTGCCTTGTAGGTGGTTGACAGGTGCTGGATTTTTTTTGCTAAAAGATAACTGTATTTAAACAAATTTCAAGTCCATACTTTTATTTTGGGCTTTATTTCAGTTAGCCCCATAAAACTCCCAACCCATTGATGGCTAGCTCCCCATCTTTATAAAATCAATTTAAACCAAATTGACACTTCTTTATAAAATAAAGAAGTGCAGCTACTGGAAATCTGAAACAAAAATAGACTGCTGGAGAAACTCAGCAGGTCTAGCATAATCTGTGGAGAGAGTAATAGAGTTAACATTTTGAGTATAATGACCCTTTGTAAATATAGCTGTTCTGCTTTATAAACTGTTTTAAATGATTCTGAATAGTGTTGTTTCCCAGTTTCAATTTTGTTTCTCCAAGGTCTAGTTTCAGGTCATCAAAATAGGCATATCTCCAGTCTGAGGGAGCTGGTTCGGTGTCAAGGACTTTCCACATTAAATAAAGGGTGACTTGGTGATGCTATACCGGCCTCTCTGGAATTATTTCAGTTAGGTTATGTTATGGTCACTCTGGCCGCGATACTCCCATAATTTTATTCCTCTGTCTGCTTTGGTGCATTCTTCATTTCTGAATTATTAACAAACTGTCAATTGAGTTCTTACATGCGTGAGAAAGGACTCCTGCATATATTGTAGGAATTTGATGCCTTTACACCCTTTATCTACCTTTCAGATTCATTTTAAGTTAGTTGACATTCTCAGTGTCGTCCTATTTACTGTACACTCCCATTCCCAGATTTCCCTTCCAAAATTTGTTCCTTTATGCTTCTTGATACTAAATTACATCTAACTTTTTTCCACTATCATGTTCGTCCCTTTCTGAAATCTCTCATTGTCTTCCTTGCTGTTTGCCAGGTCCTCCTTTTTAAAATAAGTACCTCAGGAAGATTAGTGACAAACATTTGAGATAAAAATATGGCTGAATTAATTTTGATTTGAATTTGTAAGAATTTTGAATTTTGAATTTAATTTCCTTTTGTCTCTATTTAAAATTAATTAAATGCAGGTTTGTGGTCGCCAGAGCAGAAATCTGTCTCCAAGCACAAAGTCAACAGCAAAATCACCTGCTGCAGGTAATCTAGTCTTTGCTGATACTATCATTGTTACCTTTGCTGATGATTGCAAGCTGTTTGAGCTTCAGGATTGTAAATTGCAAAGTGGGTGTCTGAACCACCTTTGGCACAATTCCATTTAAACACCACAGATCCACCATGCAATTTGATTATTGTGGACAATTTTCCTCACTATGGACTGAAGGATTAGTCTGTGCATTGTAAAGAGAATCACAAATGTATCATACTGTGCAGTATCTTTGCCACAGTCACCATTTCTAAAGGAAATGTTTATGTCAGGGTGATTCAGAAATATTTAAATACATTAGTAGATAGGACAGTTAGGAACGTGATGACTAGCACACGTGGTCATTAAACATACATCCAGATTTTAAATAAATTTCCTAGCCTTCTTACGTTGGCTGAAATCAGAAATATAGGTGTCATAGTCCCATTGGATTGGCATGCTACAAATTACAGTATATAGGGTTCTGGAACTTTTAACGAGGCAAATTTATTCCAGCGCCATTGGAGAATTATTCAGCAAAAATTAGCTTCAGTTTTAGGATGGATCTCACTAGGACCTACACATGAAAATGACAGAGTTTGGATGTTGTCATCCATTCTATTTTCAGGAGTTTTCACCTTCCCATTCCACCATTGAGAAAATGTATCACATTTAAAGATAACATTTGCTCGAACCTTTTCGCCACAGTATTTGAATAATGGGATACCAATGTTAGTCAGGAAACCTTTGGCTAGAAATTGGGAATTACTGCAAGTGTTACAAAAATCTTTTCAGTCATACTTTTTTTTATTCATTCATGGGATGTGACCATTTCACAAGAGGCCAGCATTTATTGGCCATCCATAAATGACCTGGCGAAGGTGGTGCCTTCTTGAGCTGCTGCAGTCCTTGTTGTGTTGGTACACCCACAGTGCTGTTAGAGAGAAAGTTCCAGGATTTTGGCCCCCAGACAGTGAAGGACGGGACAATAATTGTAAGTCAAGATCGTGTGTCACTTGGAGCAGATTTTGCAGGTTGTTCATTTTGGAAGGGATAACAAAAAGACAGAGTTATTTAAATGGAGAGAAAATTGCAGAAAGCTGCAAAACAAAGGGACTTGGGGGACTTGAGCATGAAACACAGAAAGCTAGCACACAGTTGCAGCAAGTAATCAGGAAAGCTAATGCCCTTATTTCCATAGCATTGGAGTGCAAGATTGCGGAAGTCTTACCGCAATTTTACAAGGTAGCATAACCCAGAAGGGGATCAATGCCTTCAAGAAAAGAAAGAAACTTCTTCAAAATTCAGTAACAGCAGTCTTAAAATGCCATTACTAACTTTGCCCCCTTGGAACTGCTTTCTAAACCTGTTCTTGTTTCTGCTTCTTTACTAGTTGGACAAACGATGGTCAGTACCTGGCCATTAGCCTGTTTAGTGGTATTGTCAGTATTCGAAGTAAGAGTGGAGAAGAGAAAGTGAGAATTGAGCGACCTGGTGCTGTCCCAATCTGGTCAATTTGCTGGAATCCATCCAAGTAAGTAAGGAAATGCACTTCAGTGAATTGGAGCAAACCCTTTTGAAGATTTTGAGATGGTTCACGTTCAAAGATCAATAAAATAGATTGATGAAATCACTGTTTATTAAGTACAGTGATACCAAGTCTGATGTGAATTATAGATAGCAAAAATAAAACCTTTTGTGGATTATGCAAATTACCAGAAATGCCTTTGGATCACAAGGATCTCAGTTTTAAGTCTATTCCAGATGAATGAGATGAAAGTCTTTACCTCCTGGCTATTAGGGAATATGACATTGTATTTGGACAGTCTCAACCAAATGTATGATTCAATGACAACAAGGTGCAGGGCTGGATGAACACAGCAGGCCAAGCAGCATCACAGGAGCAGAAAGGCTGACGTTTTGGGCCTAGACCCTTCATCAGAAAAGTGGGAGGGGAAGGGGGTTCTGGAATAAATAGGGAGAGAGTGGGAGGCGGACAATTTGTCAGAAGAAAATAAAATCCAGAATTCAAAACTAATCAGCACGAAGCAGGAAGTTTAAACTCCATGATAGTGAATCACATTAAAAATGAGAAAATTTGTGCAATGGTGGTGCTGTTTTGAGATTGTAAAAGTTTATGCAAAGCAGGGAGAACTGCTGTCCATTAGTATGCGATGTAGCTGAATTGAGGGCATTTGATATTATCTAAAGTTGGAAAGATAGTTGTCATTCTCTACTGATATGCTATCTCTTATGACAGTTTATAAAAGAAAGGAAATTCACATGTGAACCCCTTTTTTTAATATTCACAGTGCTTCAATTTGTCCATTGTACACCCTGACAGTGGCTACATTGGGAAAGGTGCAACCTTGTATCTAATGTTTCCCATCTCTCTTAAGAAATACTGCAAAACGGTTACAGTGAATATCTCCTCCATACAAGTCAAATTAATGTCTCCCATCAGTAACAGTCTAATTCTGTATTCACCTCACAATATTCAAGAGTATGTCAGATTTAAACATCCAAAAACATTCACACTTCTTTCCTATTTCACCTGAGTTCAGGTTGTTGTCTTTCAGGAGGAGCTAAACAATAATGGTTTTTGTGTGTCAATAAATGAGGCAAGTGGTCACAGAATAACTCGATCCTGAGTAAATGGATATTAATCAATGAGTTTCTTCTGATTTTTGATTTGCACAGAGATGAACACACCGACATCTTAGCTGTGGCAGACTGGGGGCAGCGACTTTCCTTTTACCAATTGAGTGGGAAACAGGTATGTCTGGGAAGCATTTCTGAAGGCATACTACAGAGAAGTATCATGAATAATTCTGTGTTGGAAGTTGTGTACATGGTTTATGAAAATAATGCATCCAAGCTTTGTCCCTCTTGTCACAGTTCCTATGTTCCACCTTGCTGTCATAAATACAGATGTACAGGTTTCTTTACGATTCAGAAAGTAACATTGATTCAAATTAAATGGTGATGAACATACACATTAGGTGATCACTTAAATTAAGGAGCCTAGTAAAGGTGTCAAGTCAAGCCGTCATAGTCTTACCAGACCATAGGGCTGCTCTCTCATTAGAAAGAGGGGGCTGGTGGGGATTTAACCTGAAGGCTATCATACCTCAGGCAATACAAGAGGTTGAGAAGGAGAGTCCTTCATGGTAACCTTGGCTGGTGTGGGGACACAGCAAAGGTGCAATGAACCAAGCATTCGTCAGTAACATCCAGGAAGTTGAACATGCCCTGAATAGTTCACTGGTAAATGAAACCCCTGGAAGATTCTGGGTTCTTTCTAATGTATTGATCTTAATGGGGCAGCAATAGGATTTGAAAAATTGGTACCTCTGCCCCTTTACTGGAGGAGACAGAGGCAAGGGAGAGAAGGCAAATGAGATCTATAATTCTAGTTACTGTCTGACCAGGATGTACTTGCAGACATTGGGTGAAGGCTGGAGGATCTCATCCCATTTGTAGGTCAAGGCCCAAATGCACTTTCACAAACACAACCGTGTGATGGAAAATGTTAGAATGATCTCAAACACAAAGTATTCTTTTATAAGTTCTGAGGAAGGGTCACCAGATCCAAAACATTAACTCTGTTTTCTCCTTCACAGATGCTGCCAAACCTGCTGAGTTTTTCCAGCAACTTTGTTTTTATTCTTTTATAAGGTTAAGGATTAAGGGTTCATCTGGTTTCTTGAAATAATAGGGGTTAAGGAGAAGGTGGTGTTGTGGTAATGTCATTGGACTATTAATCCAGAGGCCCATGCTCATGCTATGAGGACTTGGGTTCAGACATGGATTCAAATTCCACCAAAGAAGTTTGTAGAATTTAAATACAAGTAATGAAACTTTGATACAATTAATAAAACTTAAAACCAGTCTCTAAGCATATCTTCAATTGTTGTAAAAAACACATCTGGTTCAGTTGTGTCCTTTGGGGGGGCAAATTTATTCTTCCTACTTGGTCTGACTCCAGACCTACCGTAGCAAGGTTGACTCTTAACTACCATCTGAAATAACATGGTAGGTCACTCACTTCAGGTGCATTTATGGATAGGCAACAAAGGGGAGCTTGCCAGTGACATCTACTTCCCATGAAAGAATAAGTAAATCTAATGGTCTGCTATTAGTTAAAACTATCCATGCACCAGCAGCTCAAAACAAGAATCATGGCCCAATTTGTGGAAAATGTGAATTGATGACAGTGGTGGAAACAGGGCATTTCAGGCCAAAGTAAAGTGGGCAATCAAATGGGATGCCCTTAATTAATCATATTTAATAATTGGCAAAGAAATAAAGAAGCATTCACTTTTAATATAACATCTTCTGAAAGAGAAATGAAAGGAGGGAAAGGAAAAAGAATGGATAGGGAGAGATTGAGAGAGCAAAATTAATTAAAAATATGAAATTCTTAAAATCTTGCAGGAAGTTCAAACTTGAAATAATGAAACTTAGAAAGTTCATCTTTATTACAAGAGAGATGAGCAGGGATTAGACTTTAAAATGACATTAAAGGGACACTTACAGTTGTTATAGTACTCTTAGTTTTGGTGATAAGTTTGAGCAACTAAGGCAAGCGCTTACAAAAAGAAGCAGGCTATTGCTTAGGATGGCATTTTCACAAAGTAAGTGGCAGATAGATAGCTTCTGTTTTCCCGGCAACCCATGAGAGGCTCATTTCCCAGAAGTTTAATGTCACAACCAGGACATCCAATTGACTATTCCCTACCCAAAAAGCTGAAGCTGACAAGGTAGCAACACAGTGGTATACAATTAGCAGGAACAGTGGATCTAGGTGAACTCCATGTAGTCTCCAGACCCCATGTGGTCTTATGGCATCAGGTCAAACAATGGTAAGTACTCGGCATGGCAAAACATCAATGTCCATCAGAAAAAGCACCAGCATTGATCCAGCTGGTTAATTTCTGAAAGCCAAATGTGTCGGATCAGGTTGTGGCAGTTCGAACCGACATTGCAGGAAGGTGGGATCCTACTTTAGCCGAACTCAGCAATTTACTTGTACACTGTCTTTGTGGAGGTGAATTCATATTTACACAGAGAATACCCTCTATTGTGTAGCATTATGACCTTCACAAATAGGAATGATTCAAATTAGATCTAGCAATTCAAAACTAGGCATTTATAAAGAGCTGGGGCTATCAACAGAGACATAATTGTATTCTACCATATGACCTGATGGAATACACATCCCTCAATTTAACATGGTTTGACAAGCATTAACACATTTAAATGAGGAGCAATGTTCCCTCTAAACTGTAGATGTGTGGGCATGCCATAATCCTGAATGTGCATCAGAGGGAATCAAAAGATTGCAAACAAGCAACAGTTCTTTCGTGATGTGAATGTGCCTGCAAATCTTAAAGGACCTGCACAGTACAATAAGCTGGTCCGGTGCAGCATATGGAAAGTAGAGGGACCACTGAATTGAACAGAATAAAAATCGAAAGAACCGCAGATGCTGTAAATCAGGAACAAAAACAAAGTTGCTGGAAAAGCTCAGCAGGTCTGGCAGCATCTCTGAAGGGAAAAAACAGAGTTAACATTAACTCTGTTTTTTCCTCCACTGAATTGAACAGCATGTTGGAAACAGCCCCAGCCATACCCAAGTATGTCAAACTGGCGAAGAAAGTTATTGTTGCAATTCAGCCAATTCAGTGCAATCCACGTGATATCGAGGAAGAGCTCAGTACAATGGAAATGTAAAAGATATGATTGTGACCATATCCTGGGTGTCATGCTGAATTATTTATGTGCTCAAGCGATAGTCATGCTTTCAGCTAAGTTGTTCCAATGTACCTACAGCTCTCTCTGCCTGACAAATGGGAAAATGACCTGTCCACAAAAAAGTAGGATAAATCCAATTTTGCTGATTAGCATCCATCAGCCTAATCTCGATTGTAAGCAAAGGATTGGAAAGCACAATCCCGTGCTGTCAAACAGCACTTATTCATCAACAGCCTAGACATTGAAAGCCAAGGCACTCTGAATCATGGTGGCCCAAACCTTGGCCCAAATTTGGCAAAAATTGCTGAATTCCAGAGTTCAGGGTGTGTGGCTGTCCATGGTAGGCAACTTTTCTTCCAGTGTGGCAGCAAGGAGCAAAATTGGAAGTGAATGAAAATCTGGGGAAAAAGCCCAACCTTGGTTGGAGTCATACCTAGCATAAAAGAAGTTGTTTGTAATTGTTGGTGACTAATCAACTCTGTCACAGCACATATCTGCAGGAGTTCCTCAGGGTAATATTCTAGGCTCCACCATCTTCAGCTTTTTCATTACTGACCTTCCCTCTATTGTAATATCAGGAGTGGGACGTTTAACTGAGCAATTACATAAATACTGTGACTGAAGGGCAAATTGGAAGTTGCATAGTGACTCAATTCAAGAAAATATTTCCACCATCTGCAACAGACAAGTCAAGACCATTAAGGTGTGTTCCCTGGATGAGTGCACTTTCAACAACACTTGATCAGTGTCCCATCCGTACCTTAAGCATTCATTCCCCTCGCCGTTAGTGCAGTGTAGTTGTAGTGTGCATCATTGGTAAGGTGTTCTACAATAATACTTAATGGCTTCTTTGACATCATCTGGCAAACCTGGTACCATTATCAACTAGAAGAATAGGAACAGCAGTTGCATGGGACCAACACCATCCTTTTGGAAGCTTCCTTACTCCTCTATCAAAATCATGGATCCCTTTATCTCACAGTTAGGATACTTCACCACTTTAACTGCAGAAGTTCATAAAGCTCACCAGCACCACCTTGAGAGCAGTTAGTGATGGCCAGTAACTGTTGGACTTGCTAATGATGTTCTTGCCATATGACTGAACAAAAATAAACTAAAAATATTCCATTTCATGGTAAATGCCATTTGTCCACACCTACCATAAAGCTACTTCACACTTCAAAGTACTACTTTGGCTGTAATTTACTTTGGGATGTCCTAAAGTTGTGAAAGATTGTGATTGCACAGAGCTGTTAATTGAGAATTACGTATTGGCATTGGAAAGTGTAATTCATAGAACATAGAACATTACAGCGCAGTACAGGCCCTTCGGCCCTCGATGTTGCGCCGACCTGTGAAACCAATCTGAAGCCCATCTAACCTAAACTATTCCATTATCATCCATATGTTTATCCAATGACCATTTAAATGCCCTTAAAGTGGGCGAGTCTACTATTTTTGCAGGCAGGGCATTCCACGCCCTTACTACTCTCTGAGTAAAGAACCTACCTCTGACATCTGACCTATATCTATCACCCCTCAATTTAAAGCTATGTCCCCTCGTGCTAGCCATCGCCATCCGAGGAAAAAGGCTCCCACTGTCCACCCTATCTAATCCTCTGATCATCTTGTATGTCTCTATCAAGTCACCTCTTAACCTTCTTCTCTCTAACGAAAACAGCCTCAAGACCCTCAGCCTTTCCTCATAAGACCTTCCCTCCATACCAGGCAACATCCTGGTAAATCTCCTCTGCACCCTTTCCAATGCTTCCACATCCTTCCTATAATGCGGTGACCAGAACTGTACGCAATACTCCAAGTGCGGCCGCACCAGAGTTTTGTACAGCTGCAACATGACCTCATGTCTCCGAAACTCAATCCCTCTACCAATAAAACCTAACATACCGTACGCTTTCTTAACAACGCTATCAACCTGGGTGGCAACTTTCAGTGATCTATGCACATGGACACCGAGATCTTTCTGCTCATCCACACTACCGAGAATCTTACCATTAGCCCAGTACTCTGTATTCCTGTTATTCCTTCCAAAGTGAATCACCTCACACTTTTCCGCATTAAACTCCATTTGCCACCTCTCAGCCCAGCTCTGCAGCTTATCTATGTCCCTCTGTAACCTGCAACATCCTTCTGCACTATCCACAACTCCACCAACTTTGGTGTCATCCGCAAATTTACTCACCCATCCTTTTACGCCCTCATCCAGGTCATTTATAAAAATGACAAACAGCAGTGGCCCCAAAACAGATCATCTTTTCGTTGTACATTCATCAGGAAAAACATAAGAATAACCAATTTTAAACTATCACTACAAAAACCACCCTTTGTCTCTGCAATAGTTTGATGTTGGTGCTTTAACATTTGAAAAGCTCATATTTGTTCTGAAGAATACCTTTTGGCAACATGTCTTTCCTGTTGGCAATATTCAAGTAACTTTTTGCTAATATAATGGATAGGATCATTGCAAGGTTATTGCAACGCAGAACTTTAACTTGTACTTCCTAACTTTTGCAAACTGGTTCTGATAAAGGTAATTTTCATCAGTGGCCATGGACTGTTGGGGTATTTTATTTTAAATTTACAAAACTTCAGTTATTCGAAATTCTTATCATGGTTGGACTGATTACTTACACTTGAAATATTGTTCCCCTGTTTATTTAAGTTCTTTACAATTGAAAAGCTGAACCTAGTGGAATTAATGGCATTTTTGATAAATTCAAATTGTATCTCCATTCTAGATTGGAAAAGACAGGGCACTGAACTTTGACCCCTGTTGTGTCAGTTACTTCTCAAAAGGAGAGTATATTGTGATGGGAGGCTCCGATAAACAGGTTTCTTTGTACACAAAGGATGGAGTTCGTCTCGGTAGCATTGGGGAACAGCAATCCTGGGTGTGGACCTGCAGAGTGAAGCCAGACTCCAATTATGTTGTAAGATTTTTATCAGTTCACCTTTGCTAAATATAATCTTTAAGCATCATTTATAAACCTCCAATCCTGTCAATATTCTGTCATAATAACAGTGCTAAATATTTAGTTTGATTTGTCCAGCAACATTCTTGACATCGTCAATTTCTCTATATGGTAGTATATTCTGGGTGAGTCATGGATTGAAGACTATAGCCAAAATCTTTGCTTTAACCACCTTATTCATTGAAACCATTGTTTTTATTTTCAAGTTCATCCAGTTGCCTAGGGCTTGGAAACTGGGCTGAGCAACACCAATTTTACATTGTCTCAGTGGCCTTGAAAAACCTCTAATATGGAGGTCAGGAAGACATTACTCATTGTGAGTTGATAATCCATGATTTTCCACTTGCATGGGCCACATCTGGAACAAGTTTTGTCTCTTTGCATTTCCAAGTCAGAAGCCTAACACCTAATTTGAGGCCTTGGCTGCGAGAATGGCTTTCCACAAGCAGGTGGTGTCAGCTATGTACAAGAAAATGAGGCTATATGGAGCCTAATATTTGGTCTTTAAAAGAATTGTGGAAGGTGGGAATGAGTGAGGCAGGTTTTACAATCATGTTTATTTCGAACGTGGTAACGGTATTGCTGCTCCTTGACCCCACATTAAAAGAATGTGGGCTATTGCTGATCATCATTGTTTACCTCCATCTTCAGCCACTGTCACCTTCTCACCGATGACAGCAGCAGTCCCCCCTCACTCCGCGCCCCCCAGCCTAATTGCTGCATTTTCACATTTATCCAACGTTATAGCTGAAATAACACCACAGAGGCGTATCCTGTCACTAAATTACCATTTATTTCCACTTGCACAGTACTTGACATTAGTCCAGCTTTCTCAGAGCCAGCTGTCAGGATGAACACCATCTCTGGCACTCCTGTCTTTATCTGTCAGTCAGGGTCCCTGATTGGACCAGGCTAATAACCTCAGTAAAGAAACTCCTATTCTATGAGATCAACCTGCCTGACCTTGTTACAATCACTCCATCTCTTTTTTCCCCCCCCCCCCCGCTTTCCAAGTCTGGGGACTTAGGCCTGTTCTTTTTATTGTAGCCTCTCCTGGGGCGTTTTCACATTGAGTCTGGTTCCTCTGACTCAGCCTTGGATACGGCTGATGTGTACCAGACCGTAGCCTGTCTCTCGTGCCTGGACTGTCTCGGAAGAAATTCATCCTCTTCTTCGGGTGGTAAAAGGCGTCGAGGCTGCGACATCCACTATGCCCATCTCCAATGTAAGGGGAGAACCAGTGGGTTCTGATACCCTTTCTGGCTGTTCTGAGTTTCTGGGTATGTTTTGGTCCTGCCCAGTTTCCAAGTTTGCAGCTTTCATGTGCTTGTTCAGGACCACCTCACTTACTCGAACTTTGTATATCACAGGACCAGACCTCGTGTTGACCATGCTTCTTATCCATGCAGGGCCAATTCCGTGGTTTCAGCACCAAATTCTGTCCCCTGGAATAAACTGTCTCTCTGTCTTAGAGGACTCTGGTGTCGAGCATTGGCATTCCTGATGCCGTTTCACCATCCCCATCCCACGTCCAGGAAGATCAGATTTAACCTGGTGCTGAGTTTTCGCCCCATTAGTAACTCTGCTGGAATTATGCCTGTAGTCGCATTCCCATGAATGTGGGGCAGTTGCTGGCATTAATTTTTGTACTTGTCGGCACTCTGGGCATTGCCCCACCAATGCGGCTGTGTCTGCATCCAATCCTGGCCACCAGGTATACATCTCGCCAACATCTTCATTTTGGAAACCCCGGTGGAGTTCAGCCAGTGTCTGGTGGCAATTTTTGCTTAGGACAATCATTCTTGCTCCCCGTAATATGCCACCCTCTACTGTGATCTGGCCTTTCCGAGTCCAAGAAGGTTTCATTTCTGGTTATGATGGCCCTTTGGTTTCCCCATCACCACCTGCTGTTTCAGTTTTGCTAGGACTGATTCTTTCTGCATCCAAAGTCTGATATTGTCAGCTATGACTGGAAGTGTGTCCAGAAAATTTAAAACCATTATGGACTCTTCCAGTGGCAGCACCATTGATGGTTTATCCGCCAGTGGGAGGCGGCTCAAAGCATCTGCATTCGCCACTTGGCTTCTGGGATGTTATTCCAACTTGTGATTATATGCACTTTGAATTCAGCAGTGGGCTCTGATATTAATCTGAAACTATGGACAGCACTGTTTTGTCCTCTTAAGTAGACCTAGCAGGGGTTTGTGGTCTGTTAATATTACAAATTTATGTCCGCAAAGGTACTGGTGGAACTTCCTGACTTCAAATATGACCGCCAAGACTTCCTCCTATATCCAGGCATATTTGTGCTGTTCTGTTCTATGTTCTATTGGTAAAATGAAGGGTAAGCAGGTTAGTTGATCTTAGAGTTGGATAGTAGGTCGGCACAACGTCGTGGGCCAAAGGGCCTGTACTGTGCTGTACTGTTCTATGTTTACACTTCACATTAGCCAAAGTCCTGTTGGTCGCTTTCTTCGTTGGGCCACCTATGAGCTAATACTACCCTGATGCTATATGGGGAGGCATCGCATGTCAATACTGGATCTCGCTTGGGATCATAGTGTGCCAACACCTTGGATAGCAGCTGTTTCTTCACTTCTTCAGAGTCAGCTTTTCAGAATGAACAGAACCTTTGCCACTCCTGTTTATATCTGTCAGTCAGGGCTCCCTGATTGGGGCTATTAACCTGGTCCAATCAGGGAACTCATATTTCATGAAGTCCACCTGGCTGACCTCATTACAATCACTACAATAGTGAACTGATCTTTGAACATATTTTGCTGAATAATCTTCTGACTGTCCATAGCTCAGTAAAAATGAGGCCTGAAGCCCAAAATCAAGAGCACCATGAGCCTCGGGCCTACTGCTCAGCACCTGTCAAATAGGACCATGCTTGAATTTCTGACTCATTGTATTTGGTTGTGGAAAATAGACTTGTCACTAATCCAAATGTAATAATTATCAAAGTTTCAATTTGTGCACTTATTTATGTTGAATACATATTTAGACAGAACTGTGATAACAGGCAGAGTTGAATGACTTTTCAGTTTTTTTTTGTTCAGCTTGTGAAGTGAATGCACTCACATGTTGAACCACTTGGTGGCACCTTTCATCTGTTTTCAGTACTGTTCCAATGAGTGTAAAGCCACAGTAATGATTAAAAATTAACTGCTGACATAATTCTAGGTGTATCAAAATGAAATTTCAATTGTTTGTATTTCAAAGAAACAGGAACAGGTCATTCACTCTCTTAGATCTATTCTGCCATTGGATTGTGGTTCAACTATTACTGAAGCGGGTTACATATCACCTTGTTTCTTTGCATTAATACTCTGTGAATAATGAGCAAGTGCAAATGGTTCTATATTCTTCTTCCAAGGTTGTAGGTTGTCAAGATGGTACAATTGCCTTTTACCAAATAATTTTTAGCACGGTGCATGGACTATACAAGGACCGCTATGCCTATAGGGACAGCATGACCGATGTCATTGTACAGCATCTCATCACAGAACAGAAAGGTGAGTTCTTAAACAAAGGTGTCAGTAATTATAACTGGGATACTGCAGTTTCCCATGCTGTTACAGTTGGTGATATATTTAGAAGTTAATGTAATCAGTTCAAGTACATGCTATTTGATAATGCACTGTCACTGCACTTAACATGTACTTTTTCCTGTTTGCTAGTGCGGATCAGATGCCGGGAACTTGTGAAGAAGATTGCTATATATAAGAACCGACTAGCAATCCAGCTGCCGGAAAAAATCCTGATCTATGAGCTCTTTTCAGAAGATAATACTGACATGCATTACCGAGTAAAGGAAAAGATTACCAAAAAATTTGAATGCAACCTTTTAGTTGTATGCTCACAGCATCTTATCTTGTGCCTGGTATGCTGACTAATGAAAATTTCAGACTGTGTAGTTTTATTATAGTATAATGTATGGTATATAGTTTTTTTTTCTTTAAGGGAGACATTCAACTTGGCTAGGTTTCTAAAGAATGTCTTTCTGTAAAAACTTTAAATAATAAAGAACTTTCAGGCATTGTTTCAAACTGTCTGACATTGTCAAGTAGAAATCTTGAACTTTGGTTAAAGTTCAGTACTGTGGATGGTGGAACTTTGAAGTAAGAACAGAAAATGCTGAAATTACTCCCCTTCTTTGGCGTGAGAAACAGTTTACCATTTCAGGTTGTGGACCTTTCAGCAGGCAAGGCAAAGATGGGAGATTTAGGTTCTCTCAAGTGCAGAGGCATGAAAGTCGGGAGGGCAGGGAAGAACAAAAGGGAAGCTCTGTTAAAGGCCAGTAGGCAGGAATGATTATATGTCAAAACGGATGATCATGCAAGGCAATAAGAAGTGGTAATGAATTAGTTGAAACAAAATATAGATCTAGAGGTAGTGTGAATGACAACAGCAGAATCATCGACTGTAACTTTCAGGGGGGTGGTGGCATAGTGGTAATGTCACTGGATTAGTAATTCAGAACCCTGGGCTAATCTTCTGAGGACATAGCTTCGAACCCCTCCATGCAGTGAAACTTTGGAATAAAAAACTAGTCTAATTGTGACCATGTGCCGGGTGGTACAATGGCTCCGTGGTTAGCACTGCTGCTTCGTAGTGTCGGATTTACTTCCAGCTGGGTTCCTCTGGGTGCTCCAGTTTTCTCCCATAGTCCAAGTATGCCCATAGTGTTCAGGGATGTGCAGGCTAGGTGGATTCGGCATGGGAAATGCAGGGTTATACGGCAGGGGGATGAGTCTGGGTGGGATGCTTTTCAGAGTGTTGGTGTGGACTCGATAGGTAGAATGGCCAGCTTTCACACTAGGGATTCTATGAGAGGGGAAACATTTAAAAGGGCCCTAAAGGGCAATGTTTTCACGCAGCAGGTGGTGCAGGTAGGAATGTGCTGCCAGAGGAGGAGAAGGGCACAATTACAACATTTAAAAGGCATCTGGATGGGTACATGAATAAGAAGGGTTCAGAGTGATCTGGGCCAAATGCTGGCAAATGGGACTAGATCAGTTTAGGATACTGGTCAGCATGGATGAGTTGGACTGAAGTGTCTGTTTCTGTGCTGTTTCACTGTAAGACTCTTAAGTGGTTCAAGTTCCATCTGCTGTGGAGGTGTCTCATAACACATGTGAACAGATTGATTAGAAATAACTATAAATTTAAGTGACCACTGCTAATGCCTCAGCCACTGCTGCTGCGGGTCGACTGGCAGCTACTTTTGCCAAAACAGAGACTACACAGTAACTCGCTTACTTTGGAATATGCTGTATAAGGAAGGCCATATATGCAAGCTTGCTGATTGATTGATTGGAAAGGAAAGTGGTTTTATTATAATAGATTTAATTCACTCCAGGGACAGGCAGGCAGACTCCTTCCATTCTACTTGAGTCACATACTGGGTGCACCTAAGCTTTCTGAGTATCCTCAGCCTGCCAGCCAAAACAACCAAAATCAAGACATCACTGTGTGAGGAACTGCAGGTGGAAAACTTCTGTCATACCACTCTGTGGCACATTGTGTTTACACCACCCAGATACAGTACACATGCTGTGCAATCTGCTTCTTAATAACCTCATACACTTGTCCTTTAGTTTTAAAATACCAAGCTCTTTTTCTTCACATGTTTATGATGTAATCTGTTTTCTTATTGCTAAAATAATATAATAATAACAAATATATCTGCATTGAAACTCCTTAGCCAGACCCAGATATACAAATAGAAATTGCAAAATTAAAATTTTTTTTTATTGTGCTTACGTTTGGATTGCTCTGGAACTGATATATTTTCTGTTTGTAAGCCTGTTTGCTTTCTGTTTTCTGCTAGCTTTCTGCTAGCAATGACATTAATGCTTGTGACCCTGGCACATGTCATCAAGTGAGTCTGAAAAAATGAATGCTAACAAGCTATCACCTTGGGCAAGCATCAGAAATCAGCCCTGTCGTTACCAAACGCCAACACATTTCAGTTTCCAGGCAGGGTGTCTGAAAGCAATCAGTAAGGAACACCCAACCTGATTTCCATCACCCCTGTCCTAACCAATTGCTCCGATTAGAAGTGTGGTGGTTAATTATAGGGGCTGAACTGTTGCCACAGCTTAAAATCAGCTAACCCAGAAAGGGGTCAGGATGAATCCTGTTTAGTGCCTGTCTACACAGAATGCATTTACAGGTCTTTGTCTTTACAGGACAAGCATTTTAAAAATTAAATTTAGAATGCTGAAAATTTAGAAATTATAATTGACAGAACATATGGGAACATGAAGTAATTTCATATTCACTGTATTCCCAAATGATAAGATCAAATCTGAAAGTTGTTACAAATTGTTTCTCTAGTTGAAATGTCAGTCAATAGCTCTAGACTAGGTATGAAAATATGTTCGCACTGTGCCCTTGAAGGCTAATAGCTAAACAGGGTCAATTACTAGACACCGAATTACATTACCATGTCTGAAAACCTCTCAGATCTGTTTCACAGCTGGGAAGCATAAAGTGACACATTGAATTCCACATTTGGAGTGATTTTTTAAAAGGCAGCCAAAATTGAGCTGAAGAGATTTGGTGAAATAAGAGACTCATTGTCCGTGCTGTCATATGAAGTGTCTCTTAATGGCAAGGTGGAAGGGGCAACATTAGACCCTGGAGTCATGCCCTAGTAAAGGTCAGGACAGAGAAAATGGAAAAGGTTTTATGTATCCCCACATTTTGAAAATGGAATTAGCAATTGAAGTAAACTTTGTGACTTTCAATTTGAGGAGAGAGTTCATTTTTAATTTGCTTATTACAGTTCAAAAGAGATACTTTATATTTCTCCTCTTTCCCCATTTTTAAGGTGGATCTGCTTTAGTTCTTTAGATCTTTCACTTACTGCACCACATTCCTGAGCTGAGAGGAAAGGTTAAATCTTCTAGTTGGCTCTCTCTCTGAGATAAACGTACTGTGAGGGCAGCATTTTTAGAGTAGAATTGATCCCAAAGTCCAAATTTACAAAGAATTTTGTGAGCAGTGTAGAAACTGAAAATAAATCCTTTTGTAGAGTTTTGGGTATCAACTAAACCATTTGGCATTTGAAGTTTGAGCTGTTGTGTCTAGGTTCCACTAGGACCAGGAAAGAAGTTTGCCCAAGTTAAGACTCCTATTTAGTGTTATGTTCTGCTTTGACTGTGTTTGATCCAGACTTTGAGGCTTGCGCAGTTAAATTCTATTGGATCCTTTTCAATTAATGACATTTTTAGTCAGCCACTTGCAACTTTATTAATGCCTTCTTTATGTCCCATTTAGGAAAAGAGATTGCAGTGCTTGTCATTTAGTGGTGTGAAGGAGAGAGAATGGCTCATGGAGTCACTTATTCGCTATATTAAAGTCATCGGAGGACCATCAGGAAGAGAAGGCCTATTAGTTGGTCTGAAGAATGGTCAGGTACTGTTACTGTTTAATAAGATTATATGGGACCTGTTTTTTTTTTTAAACCCCTCAGCTTTACTTTATATTTACATGGTGAGTTGGATGGAACAGTAATTCTGAGATTGTTGCTTTGAGTCTTGGCTGCATTTGTTTTCAGTAATAATTTTGTGATGGAAAATATTGAGAAAGAAATGTATAACACATTTAATGTTTGAGCAAGACGATTTAATGCTGAATCACTGGCAAAGTTCAATTTGCATGAAACTGGAAAGGACATAATCGCTGTCTTCACTTTCACTTTTTTCCAATTTGATGGATCACTGATGACAGATAACTGTTAATTAGAGGCTGCTGGAAAACCTCAGGAGGTCTGGCAACATCTGTGAAGAAAAAATCAGTAAGTATTTTGGGTCTAGTGACCCTTCCTCAGAACTGATGGTAGCTGAGGAAGTGTTGCTTTATATGCAGAAAATAGGGAAGGGGCTGGGGTAGGGAGTAAACGATAGGATAGAGCCCGAAGAGAGAGAAGAGCAGTTGGATAGACAGAAGAGTTGATAATGATCTGGCTGGGAGGGTGAATAGTTGTTAATGGAGACTGTTAGTGACTAATAATAGGTAGTGTGTAATGGCAGGCTATGTGATGATTAATTTTCAGCATATAAACTAACGTTTTCCCAGCTACCATCAGTTCTGAGGAAGAGTCACTGGACCCGAAACGTTAACTCTGATTTTTTTGTTTTTCTTTGCAGATGCTGCCAGACCTGCTGAGTTTTTCCAGCAACTTCTGTTTTTTCTGATTTACAGCAGCCGCAGTTCTTTTGGTTTTTATTTAACTGTTAATTAGAGGCCAGTATACCATATTGATTCTTGAAGCCCCT
Source organism: Rhincodon typus (assembly GCF_021869965.1). Taxonomy (NCBI): domain Eukaryota; kingdom Metazoa; phylum Chordata; class Chondrichthyes; order Orectolobiformes; family Rhincodontidae; genus Rhincodon; species Rhincodon typus. Next base: position 52,408,310 of record NC_063347.1, on the reverse strand, counting down.
GTTAAGGTTAGCAAGATTCCAAGAGTGAGCTTGGACATGGGATAAAACACTAGAGAAGGGAGAAAATTGAAGCAAATGATTGTACTTGAGTTTAGAATTATACATGTTCCTGAACTTCGCTTTATCGCTGGAGAATTTTTAACCGAGAAGAGAAAACTAATAAGTTCCTCTAGCCCCTCAGCCATTCCAGGTTCTTCCTTATTCTCTGAATCATCCGTCCTCTCATCAGACTTTCACCTTGTTTCCACTTATTCGCATTGGCTTTCCCTACATCTTCTAGCCTTTCCTCTCTTTTCTAGTTCTGCTTTCTAGCATCTCAATATTTTGTAACACCCTTTACGACCTCTAATCACTTTTGTGCCATCTGGCCCCTTTGACACTTTCCTGCATCCTGTTTCTAGGTTAGGCAGTCAGTCTGTATCCCTGCAGTTGGATGGCTCAGTGCCATATTTGTTACAAAATTGTAATTAGCACAAAGAGCATGAATGAGTAGGTGGAAAACTGACAATGCAAAATAGAAATTTGAGACTACAGTTTTTTTTTAAACGCACTTTGCAAAAATCAATGTAAGATACCAGTCCTGAGGAATACAATATTTTCACCACTTTGGTTGGTGAATCAATTATTAAACTCATCTGTTGGACATAGCATAGTTTAGAGACTGACTAATGTTATATGTGCTCAAGCCTTGCTATATTGTGAACTAAATGATTCTGAAATGAGCAAACGCTGTTAAGTTCAGCTGGTCAGTCTAGAATCATATACAATTTTTTTTATTGTGGGCTTTCTTTTTCATCAAAATGTATTGATTGCTGTGAGAAACCTGAGGGGCCAAGATTATGATCTTGTCACAGTGGTGAGCACTGCTTTTTTCATTTAGCTCTGTAGAATTATTAACCACTGTACAACATGATAAGCCATCACACATTTTGCAAGCTATTCAAAAAAATGCTGGTGTTAGAAATCAGATTATCTCATAATATCCCTACAGTGCGAAAGGAGGTCATTCAAGCCTATTGAGTCCACACTGACCCTCCAAAGAATATCACACTCAAACCCTACTGTATCTCCACATTTACCAATACTAATCAACCTAGCCTGCACATCCCTGGACACTACAGGGCAAATTAGCATGGCCAATCCACCTAACCGCCACATCTTTGGACTATGGGAGGAAACCGGAGCACCCGGACGAAACCCACACAGACATAGGGAGGACATGCAAACTCCACACAAACAGTACCCAAAGGTGGAATCGAACCTGGGACTCTGGCACAATGAGACAGTAGTGCTAACCACTAAGCCACTGTGCTGCCCCTCCTAGTTTTGATTACCCTGAAATATCTTGAATAATATACATTTGGAAAAATTATTTAACCAAAATAGAATGAAAAGAAAGGCAGCCTTTAGATTGATTGGCAAGTTTAAGAGCTCCTCCAATGATGAATATTGAGAACCCCTCCCCACAGAATTTTCAGCTAACACGGCTTGATTTTTAACATTGCACATCCTACAAGTGGCTGCCAATCACTTTGTCACTCGTGTATATGTTGCTAGCATTTTAAGCCCGCAGGTATGGGACATGGAAGGTATCTGTAGCAGGTTAGCATGTGTCTTATTTTGAATTAAAATGTGGGTTCCGGTGGCTACAGGAACAAAGTACTACAGCTGCTGAAAATCCAAAACAAAAACAGAAAAATCTGTTAATACTGAGCAGGACAACCAATATCAGTAGAGAAAGAAATAAAGGGTGGAATCTTATAGGGTCCTGAATGATGTGGGTTATGGCAAGAAAGGTGACACAATCACACGAGAAGTCCTGTGAAATTGGGAGCAACTTGTTGCATTTTTTAACTCCGTTCTGAATGTCAAGGCGAGATTTTCACTCCACAGTGACATGTTGCCTATTAATGGGGATTATTACTTGTTAATGACCTTATTAACAGCACATCTCACCTAATTAATGTGCAGATTTCTATCTTACCACCCATGGTAGGCAAATAAGATGCCAGGAATTCTCACCATGGAAAGTCAGAATGGCTTTCTGGCAACTTCAGCTGACTGCTGGCTGTGAAGAATCTCCATGTTATTCACCACACAATATGTCCATGGACATCACCATCCAATATTTGCCAACTCTTCAGGATCCTCAGGCACCTCTCTGATCCACTTGCAGATGCTTAGGAAGTTGAGACGTATGTTGTAGGATACCCTGGCAACTATGATTGAGAGGCTGCTACAGGGCACTTTGTACCCAGGGATGGGTACCCACTTCATACATTGGACCAGGCTACATCGTTACAACGTTTAAAAGTCATTTAGATAAGTACATGAATAAGAAATGTTTGGAGGGATATGGGCCAATCGCAGGCAAGTGGGACTAGTTTAGTTTGGACTTATGTTCGACATGAACTGGTTAGACCAAAGGGTTTGTTTCCATGCTGTATGACTTTATGACTCTATGCTCCCTCACTTAGTGTCCACTTGGATACTCTCAGTAACCCTGCTTTTCCTTGCCTGCCTTGCCATGCCAATTAGTACAGTCACACAACTAAGCAGCTTGCCTTGCTGGTCAGGAATCTCATTCAAGGGGGCACACATTTTGCTGTACAGCATAGTGACATGTCAATGTCACACCTGCCCCATTTGCCAGCAGCTTATGTGACAGATACACTTCAGAAATGTTCCAAGTGTTCATTCACATTCAGGAGCACTCTGACTTCAGGGACCATAGCTGGTACAGCCACCTCTTTGTCAAGGTTTGAAGTGGGAAGATGGGCTCATATAGATGGACAGTTAGGGACATGGGGAGGTGCAAAGCCTGTGGGTTTCATTGGAATGGCTACTAGTAAGGGGATCCTAACGTTCAGGGCCTCAGCAATGTGTAGAGGTGGAGACTCAAAACCTTTGCTCAAAGAATGTTCACTGTCATCTTCCATTGTGCTGGAAATTGAAACTATGCACTGGGAAGAAAATGGGCTGTAACCACACCCAGAGTGGATAAGTTAAGTGTGTTGACCTGCGAGGGCAAGGTCTGTAAGTCCCTTTAGAGTGCAAGAACATTACACATAGACCCATGGACTTCAGGCTGCCTAATTCATGATGATCCTAATGAGATAGAGATGGTTGACCAAAGGGCAGTACCCATAGCCCTATATCAGCCTTGTTCATCTTGATTCTACTTGCTTAACGGGCTCTCGTTATAGTCATCGTTCCATAATGCATCGTGTATGGACACCAAGTCAGGCATCATGCTGCAGAATTCGATTCGGAGCAACAGAGAGAGACAACGTTGCAACCCCATTAACAATTATGCAACCATGATAGTTTATATTCACTACATTGTCACCAAAATGCCCTCAAAAGTTTATTTTTTACCTTCCTTCCCACTGCGTTGTCAATGTTGACCCGGTTACAACAGCTGGGGTAGAGGGAAGCTTCTCAGTAACGGAGCCCATTGGCCTTGGAGATTTGGTCTACAATTTGAACTTCCAAGATTCAGAGAGTGGGGACAGGCAGGGTGGGGATGATTGGGCCAGCCACCTCTAGAGATGAGACTTACGATGGTTCCTCCTGCCTATGACCTTTTGAAGAATGGGCACCTGGAGTGAATGCCAGGTTCCCCGTTCCCCTGTCACATGCCTTTTGGTCCTAAGGATCAGTGACTGGTGTGATAGAATGCAGGCATTGCATATACCCAGCAGACCCTGAGGGTGCTGTACCTGACTCTCCATGGCAGCTATCATCCCGACTGTTGAGGCAACCTGGCATGTTTGAGGCAGCTGGGTTCCCGCTGCGTAGCTGCCCTCCTGCAACTTTTGTTAATGAGGGCTATTGTTTCCCATATACCTGTCTGCTCCTCTTGTTCCTTCCTGTACATGTGGATGAGGTCCCCCATTGTCAACACCACAGAGTCCTCACCTGCCTAGGGCTGAGCAGGTACCTGGTCCCTAGCATCCTCCAAATGTCAGCAGGCTGGCCTTTTGCTGGTAAGGCTTCTGAGGCCATTGAACTCTCTTCCTCAGAACTCAAGGAGCTGCCTTCTGATGGAGTAGCCTGTTTCTCCATGGGTGCTGTAGATAGCTTGCTGGTGCATGCAAGACGTGAGAAACAAGGCATCATAGCCAATCGTTGACTGTGATGTTCAATGAATGATGCTGACAACAGGGTTTCTGTGAGAGTTGCAGTGGAATGGTAAATAATATGTACTTGGCCGGCAGGACATGGATGTCTCAGCATCCCCACAAGAAAGGTCCCCAGCCTCCTGTGAGGAACAGGATTTTCTCCTTACAATGGGTGAGGAGCCTGATGTTAGAAGCCCCTACACCCAGTCTGGCCCTTTCCGCTGTGGTATGTGCTGTTTCTCCTGTAATGAAAGGGAGTGATTGAGTGAGATGAAAGTGGGGAGCACAACTGTTAGTATATTTCTTGCTCTAATCAGAGGGGGGAAAAGTCATTAATCTTCTTGCGGCACTACATGCCATTGCTCCGAGACTGCAGAGACCACATTGACCTGAGTGGCAACCTCAGACAAGGCTGCAAGGGTCTGGTGGCGTGGCCTCATTTGCCAGTCCTCTGGGAAAAGAACACGCCTTCCCTGGACCACCCTGTATATTAAGACCTCTGGATCCCTGTTGGAGAATTGTAGTGCCAATATCCCCTGCTCAGCCACCTTAAGAAAGACTATTCTTTGAGCAGGACAACTTCAGAATGCTAACAGTTGTCTGGGTGTAGAGCGATCTTTTAAAGATGGCACACGCACCCAGAATAGGAGGATATTGGTGAGTGGTGAGTTCTTCCAGGACAGGCAGATGGTAAAATGGGTCTAGAATTGGGTGAGAGGGATGCTCACTGGGGTGAGGTAGGTAGTTAATGAGATGAGTTTGGCCTTGCAGAGAGAGAGCCTCTGTGAAACTCGATGAAATGGACACTGAGCCAAAAAAAGTAAGATTTAACGTGGAATTAAGTTTTTAGATCTGATGAAGGGTCATCAATCTGAAACGGTAAGTCAGTATTTCTCTCCACAGATGTTGTTTGACTTACTGAGTATTTCCAGCTTCTTCTGTTTTGTGACAACATCGTTACTATCTGCTTAAAATTGACTGCATTTGATAGTATGTGTCCAGGCCCCCACTACAGCAATGTCTTCTAGTTACGGGTCACCTACTGAGTTGTTACCTCTATTTCTGGAGGCAGACACTGATAGTCAGCATCTATCCATTGTTTAAAGAGGAATGGAGGCAATCAACAGCTTGAAGTGTGTGAACAGCATGGGTGGAAAAAGAATCATCAAGCTGTGTTGCAGCAGATGGAGGGACTGTGATTGTTCATTATCATTAAATATTCAGTTTCATCACATATGACTTAGAATAGATCGCATAATTAGTTTAAAGAAATGTTTCAGTACAGAAGATGTAAACTGATAAAATAGAAAACTGATTAGAAAAGGTTGGCAGTGTAATTGCAATGCATCGTAGGAAAATCATCAAATGGTTGCCCCATTAAAACAGACCATTTGGCCTGTTGAGTCTGTACCGATCCTCTTTGATCCCAATCCCTAACCCTTTCTCTAGAAGCTTGCACCTCAAAAATGCTCCCTTCCAGTATTTAACAATGGAATCTGCTGAAAAAGAAATGTTCATGTCACCACTGGCATTTTTGCTGGTCACCTTAAATTGGTGTTCTCTAGTCCTTGACCTTTCTGCCAATGAGAGCAGGTTCTCCCTATTTACTCTGATTTGTGTTTCCCAAGCTATTTTCAAATCAACCTACTTTAATATTGAAAATTAAAGTGAGTCGAGACAACAAAAACAAGGCTGAAATAAAGCAGCGTAATAACTTTTGGTATATAATTATTAAAGTTAATGTATTATGAACGTACATCTCAACGGACCCCAGAGTTTAAAAACCAGGGGGGAAAACACACCGACGCTTCATCGGAGGCTGCACTGAGGATGTTACCAAGGATGGTAACGAAACGTCTGCGAAACAAGAAACCAGCTCGGCAAGCCAAACAACCTCAACACCCACAACCTGAGCTACAAATCTACTCCAAAACCTTAGATATAATACATCACACAAATGTAAAAATCTGTAATGGCAACTGGATTACTGAGTCCATGTCTATCTCCTTTGAGAAGCTACTTCAGGGGCATCCGACATAGTAATGAAACGTATAATTACTTCACAGTACAAATGATCAAAGCTGCCACAGTTTCTCAAAGAGTCCAAAGCCGGCAGTTTGTCTTGTGTTTGGTCACTTGCTTCTGCCAGAATAATACAAAGGGCAGGACAGTTTATTTCCCGTGACCCCAGTTGAAGTCATGATCCATAGATTGGGACCTACTTGTCTAGTTCCTTCTCGATTTTGAACACCCCTGTCAAATCTCCTCGCACTCTTCTCCAAAGATGATAATTCCAACTTCCACAATCTTTCCTTATATCTGAAATTCCTCATCCCTACAGTTATTCTCATAAACCTTTTCTCATAAAGCCTTCTCTAAAGTGCTCACGTTCTTTATAATTCTGGTGCTTAAATTTGGATACTGTACTTTTAATCTAAGCAGGGCTTTATACAGATTTATTATACCTTTCTCAATTTTACCCCATGCCTCACTTTATAAAGCCCAGGAAGCCTTATGCCTTTTAAACACTTTCTCATCCCACCGTTTCACTTTCATATATTTGTGCACACGTACATTCAGGTCCCTGCACCTGCGCCCTCTTTAAATTTGTACCCTTTATTTATATTGCAGCCTACTCCTTCCTACTAAAGTACATTACAGCAACAACAGCTCATTTATATAGCACCTTTAATGCTCAAAGAAGGTTCACAGTAACATTATAAATAAAGCACGTCACTGAGCCACATTTGGTGATATTAGTTCAGATGATGAAAACATTTGTCAGACAGGTAGGTTTTAAGTCGTGTACTTAAACAAGAAAAGAGAGGCAGAAAGTTACAGGGAGAGACCTTGAGTCTCTTGCTTTCCACTCCTCTGCTTTAAATTTAAGCTGTCATGTGCCTGCCCATTCTGCCATTTGTCAATCTCTTCCAAAAACCCATCACCCTTCTCCATCGCAGTTCAAAGTACTTACAAGTTTTGCCTCATTTAGAGTCTTAGAGTCATAGAGTAATACAGCTTGGAAACAGGCCTTTGGCCCAAACTGCTCCATGCTGAGCATGGTACCTACTCACTTAGTTCCAATTGCCCGCATTTGGTCCATATCACTCTCAACCCTTCCCGTCCATGCACCTATCCAAATGTTTTTTAAGTTTTACTACTGTACCTGCCTCAACCACTTTCTCTGGTAGCCTATTCCATATACGCACCACTCTCTGTGTGAAGAAGTTGCCCCTCAGGTCCTTCTTAGATCTATCCCCTCTCACCTTAAACCTATGCCCTCTAGTTTTCAATTCCCCATCCCTGGGAAATATGCATTCATCCTATCTATGCTCCTCATGATTTTATACATCTCAATAAGGTCACCCCTCATTCTCCTACGTTCCAAGGAATAAAGTCCTATCCTGGCCAACTTCTCCCTGTAACTCAGGCCAACTAGTCCTGGAAACATCCTCATAAATCTTCTTTGCACACTTTCCAGTTTAACTGTGTCTTTCCTATAACAGGGTGACCAAAACTACACACAGTACTCCAAGTGCAGCCTCACCAACGACATATACAACTGTAACACAACGTCTCAACTCCAATGCCTCGACCGATGAAGGCCAGCACGCTAAATGCCTTCTTCACCATCCTGTCTACCTGTGACACCACTTTCAATGAGCTATGTACTTGTACTCCTAGATCCCTTGTTCCACAACACTCCTCAGGACCTGACCTTTTACTATATAAGTCCTACCTTGGTTTGACTTTCCAAAGTGCAACATCTCACACTTATCTGTATCGAATTGCATTTGCCAATCCTCGGCCTACTTCCCCATCTGATCAAGATCCCTCTGTAATTTTTGGCAACCACCTTCGCTATCAACGATGCCTTCTAATTTTGTATCATCCGCAAACTTACTAATCATGCCTTGTACATTCACATCCAGATCGTTTATGTAAATAACAAATAACAAAGGTCCCAGCACTGACCCCTGTGGCACATCACTAATCACAGGGTCGAGTCCAAAAAACAACCTTCAGCAATTGCCCTCTGCTTCTTACCACCAAGCCAATTTTGAATCCAATTAGCTAGCTCTCATTAGATCCCATGTGTCCTAACTTTCATGATTAGCCTGCCGTGCGTGACCTTTTCATAGGCCTTACTAAAGTCCATATTGACAACATCCACTGCCTTATGCTCATCCATCTTGTTGGTTATCTCTTCGAAAAACTCTTGAAGATTTGTCAGACATGACTTTCCATGCACAAATCCATATGACTATCCCTAACTAGACCTTGACTATCCAAATGTTGGTTTATCCTGTCCCTCAGTATCCTCTCCGATAACGTGCTTACCGCTGATGTCAGGCTCAGTGGCCTGTAATTCCCTGGCTTGTCATTGCTACCTTTCTTAAACAATGGAACAACGTTAGCCACCTTCCAATCTTCTGGAACTTCACCAGTGCTAAAGATGAAGCAAGGGCCTCTGCAATTTCTTCCCTAGCCTCCCACAATGTCCGAGGATAGACTTGATCAGGCCTAGGGGATTTATCTACCTTAATGCGCTTTAAGGCTGCAAACACCTCCTTTCTGGTAATGTGTATGCAGTCCAAAACATCCCCACTGTTTCCCTTATTTCCTTAGCATCCATGATCCTCTCCTCCGTAAACACTGAGGAGAAATATTCATTAAAAATCTCCCCCATCTCCTGTGGCTCCACACACAAATGGCCATGTTGATCTTAAAGGGGACCTATTCTCCTCCTAGCCACCCTCTTGCTCTTAATATGGTTATAGAACCTCTTGGGATTATCTTTGACCTTATCTACCAGATCTACCTCATACCCTCTTTTTGCTCTTCTGATTTTCCCCCTTGAGTGTGATCCTACACTTTTTATAGTCTTCTAGGGATTCACTTGAGCCCATTAGCTTAAATCCAATGTATGCCATCTTCTTTTTCCTGACCACAGTGTCAATATCCCTCATCAGCCAGGGTCCTTAAACCTGCCAGCTTTTCCCTTCACCCTAACAGGGACATTCTATCTCTGGACTCTTGATACAATCTTTTAAAAGCCTCCCATTTTCCATTTGTTCCTTTTCCTTCAAACAGACTCACACAGTCGACCTCTGCTAGATCCTGCCCAATGGCCCCAAACTTAGCCCTGCTCCAGTTTAGCACCTTAACCTGTGGGCCTGACCTATTTTTTTCCATAACTATGTTAAAATTAAGAGAGTTATGGTCACTGGACCCAAAGTATTCTCCGACTGACACTTCAGTCATTTGCCCGACCTCATTTCCTAAGAGGAGGTTCAGTGTTGCACCCTTCCAAGTAGGACCCTCCACCTATTGATTGAGGAAACTTTTTTGGACACGTTTGACAAATTCCCCATCCCATCCAGGCCTTTTACACTCTGGGTGGCCAGAAATTAAAATCTCCAACCGATTACTACTCTTTTGTTCCTACAGGTATCTGCAGTCTAATTTGTAAATTTTAAAATAGGTGCCTGGGCATCCAAATCAAGGCCATGAATTTAATGGGGTCTGAGCATTACTTGCAAGACTGACATTTATTGTCCATCCCTAATTACCCTGAAGAAGATGCTGGTGAGCCATTTTTTCTGAGCCACTGCAGTCCATGTGGTGTGGGTGCACCCATAGTACTGTTGGGAAGGGAATTTCAAGATTTTGATCCAGTGACAGTGAAGGAAAGACCAAATATGTTCCAAGTCAGAATGGTGTGTGACTTGAAGAGGAACGTGAAAGTTTGATATGCCAATATGTTTGCTGCCCTTGTCCTTCTAGTGGTAGATGTCGCAAGTTTCGAAGCTGCTGTTGGAGTGTTGATGATTTACTGCAGTGCATTTTGCAGATGGTACACATTGCTGCTACTGTGCTTCAGTATATCTTTTCTAAATCTCTCTCCTCTAACCTTAAAAATGTGCCCCCTAGCCTTGAAATCCCCCATTCTAGGGAAAGGATGGCTTCCATTAACTCTATCTATACCTCTGCTCATTTTATAAACTTCTATCAGGTTGCCTCTCAACCTCCTACATTCCAGTGAAAAGGTCCTAGCTTATCCAGCCTTTCTTTATAACTTAAACCTTCCATACCCTGCAACATCCTGGTAAATCTCTTGTGAACCCTCTCCAGCTTATTAATATTCTTCCTTTAACTGGGTGACCAGAACTGGACACAGTATTCCAGAAGAGGCCTCACCAATGTCCTGTACATTGTCCTCAATGTCCTCAACATGACTTCCCAACTCCTATACTCAAAGGACTGAGCAATGAAGACAAGCATGCCAAACATATCTTTAACCACCCTGTCTATATGTGATGCAAACTTCAACGAATTTTGAAACTGCACCCCTAGGTGCCTCTGCTCTACAACACTACCCAAGGCCCTAGAATTAATTATATAAGCCCTACCCTTGTTTATTGTACCAAAATGCAATACCTTGCACTTATCAAGATTTAAATCCATCTGCCATTTTTCAGCCCATTGACCCATTTCATCAAGATCCCTTTGTAATCTTAGCCTTCTTCACTTTCTACTGTGCCACCAATTTTGGTGTCGTCCGCAAACTTACTTACCATTGCCTTCTATATTCTCATCCAAATCATTTATATAAATGACAAACAGACATTTTCCTCTTAATAATGCCCCTACACTCTTTATATTGATTTAAGAGATTCAATTGAACCAAATTGTCTATATCTTTTTTATTCTTGACTAGAATGTCAATATCTTTATTCATCCATTGTTCCTTAATCTTACCAACCTTACTGTTCACTCTAATAGGAACATACTGCCTCTGAACTCTCGTCATCACACTCTTGAAAGCCTACCATTTATCAGACGTCCTTTTACCTGCAAACAGTGTACTCCAGTCAATTTGACAAATGTCTTCTGCTGCTGTTTTAAAGACCTGGTGGCCAAAATTTTGAAGATCGTAGCCACAATATGTTCACTGTTCCAGTCACTGAAAAGATTTCCAAATCTGCCTTTTTTTTGCGCTTTCCCTCGTGCACTGTAGGCTCTTCCCGAAAATCTGATAAACATGTCACAATGCTGACTGCCTGGGACATGTGAAATGCCCACTTCAGGCTTTGATTTGATCCAGCTGTTTTTAAGGTGTCAGTTTTGAGGTATCATCTGATTTGATCAAACTCACTAATAATCTGCCTTTTCTAGAACTATTTCTTGAACCGTATCTATATCTTTCAGTACTCTGAGTCCTAACTATGGTAAATATAAAACAGAGAGTGCCTGCTGAAACACAGAGATTAACTCTGCTTGCCCCTGCCCTTGCCAAATCAGACGTCTGTTTTCAGGTGAAAGTAAGTGTAACATTTCTGAACTATTCTCAATATGGTGACCTCGCAACCCTGCCACTTAACCCTTTCTGCTGCATTAATCATCGAACCATAGAATCCCTACAGGGTGGAAAGAGGCCATTTGGCCTGTCGAGTCTGCATTGATCCTCTGAAGGACGTCCCACCCAGCCCTAGCCCCCCCACCCTATCCTCATAAACCCACATTTATCATGATCGATTCACCTAACCTGCACATCTTTGAACTGTGAGAGGAAACTGGAATACCTAACAGAAACCCATACAGACAAGGAGAGAACAAGTAAATTCCACACAGACAGACACCAAATCTAGAATCAAATCCAGGTCCCTGGCGCTGTGAGGCAGCACTGCTGACCACTTAATATCCTTGGTATTGCTGTAAAAATCTACCAGGATGTTTACCTATATATTTGCAAATTTGTTCTTGAAGCTCAGAATTCCTTACATTTGCTTATACGTTGCTTTGGAGATTCAGTATATCCCAATTCTGCATGTTTTACTGGCTGAAGTCTTGATGCTGCCTTCACTTTTCTATAGATTGAATTCATTATGATGATTTCTCCTTTATGTGCCTATCTTTGTAGATATAGGCTCACTCTGTCTTGGTACTGAGGCCCTGTTCAGGTAGAATTTGCTTCTTTATCTTGTATCTGAAAAATTGACTCAACCGGTATCTCATTTATTCAGCTTGTCACTTCTCTGGAGGCCTGTGGGAAACCGTTTGTCAAGTTTCTTTGGTAACGTCTCGACTGGGTCTGTGTCAAGCTCTCTAATTTCTTTTACTGAATCTTTAATTTGATTAATACAAATTATCATGTTTTTTGCAGAACTCCTTTGACAATGAAGTTTGAAGTTTCCCAGCTGGGATTTCTTTTCTTCTGAACTGTTACAGCCTTGGCTTGACTCCAGCCATGTACAATTAATACTAAATGGTGAAACTTATCACAGAATTGTTACAGGACATAAGGAAACTATTATGTTTGGCAAGTCTGTGCCAACTCCTAATGCCATTCCCCTGATTTCTCCAATGTAACCTTGCACATTATTCATTTTCAGGCAAAAATCCAGTTTCTTCTTGAGAGTTTTGATTGACTGTGTCTTCACCTGACTATCAGGCAGTACATTGCAGGTCCTAACCAATCACTGTGTGAAAAGGTTTTTCCTCATGTCTCCATTGCTTCATTTGCCAATCACCTTTAATCTCTGTACCACCTTGTCTTGATCCTTCCACCAAAGGGAATAGTTGTTTCCATCTACCCTGTCTTCCTTACTACCATCATTCTTTGCAGCATTTTATCTAATCCTTTCCCATCTTTCCACTGAGTTTTGCTGTTTTGGCAATGGTTGAGGGATTTTGTGATGGGCTTAAAGTCAAGAAAATATAAGATAAGAAATGCTGAACTGTGGTTTTGCAGGAATCAACATGGTTTCAGCTAGTTTTTGTATCTAATTTAACTAAATTCAAAGGCGTAATATTCTGTGCTGTGAACCAGTGCTGCAGTGAACTGGACTGCAATTGCCAAACACATTTCACCTGGATTGAACGAAAATTGAGACTCCATTCCAAAGCTTTCAACTGGATTCAAAGGAACAATCCCAGAAGTGTATGGGTGCTTATGACCATCATCTATTTTTTGAGGAAAAATAGGAAATTCTACACCAACAGTTTCAGAATTCTGGTGTCTACCCATTACCTTGTGGTATTAAAATGAATCGCAAATTAAGCATGTTTTAGAAAAGTGAATATATACCTGTTTGCTTATCATTTGTAGATTCTGAAAATATTTGTTGACAACCCATTTGCCATTGTGCTTCTTAAGCAAGCTACATCTGTACGCTGTTTAGACATGAGTACATCACGCAACAAACTGGCTGTGGTGGATGAACACAACACTTGTCTGGTATATGACATAAGTACAAAAGAACTCCTTTTCCAGGTAAGTTGGATGTAGTCAAGGTGTAGATATTCTATGAAGAAGTGCCTTCTATTTGTTGCTGTGTGCAGTGATAATATGAGCAGTAATGCCCTACACCATTGAAGAAAGTTGGCTTTGTGCTTCAAGGCGACGCCTAGTGGAAAGCCGAATTTGTTAGACTGTCTCATTGAAGCTCCAAATCCAACACAATCTTACACTGCTTTGCCTGTAGCTTTAAATATGATTATTGCAAATTGAAATTATGGTGCAGTATTCGGCTTGGAGCATTTGCCTTCCTTTGGGTAGCATTATTGTTGTTTAGGTGGGATAAGGAAAGATAGCAATTTTGATCATTCCATTTTTCAGATGTGCTTCTCAGTCAGGCTGCCATTGCTGCGTTATTGGATTTAAAGTTAGGAATTCAGTAAATAAGCTATTACCATTCATTGGTGATGCTGTCTCTTTCTCACCCCCAATATTATATTCAGTCATAGCCAATAATAATAGGGATATAGGAGCACAAGTATGAAACCACGAGTGCCCTGTGGCCTAACTCCATAAACCTGCCTTTGGCCCATATCCCTTAACACCTTTGCTTAACAAAAATTGACTTATCTCAGAATTGAAACTAACAAGTCATCTAGCATCAACTGCCATTCATGGAAGAGAGTTCAGACCTCTGCCATCCTAACATCTCTCCTGAACAGTCTATCCCTAATTCTCAGACTGTGCCCCCTAGTTCTAGAATCTACAATCAGTGGAAGTAGTTTATCTTTACTTTCCTGTTAAAATCATGAAGACTTTGATGAGGTACTTCCTTACTCTCTCATTCTAGAGAAAACAGGCCTTATTTATATAATCTCTCCTCATAATTTTATCCCTGAATATTGGATATATCCAAGGTTGATATATCCAGTATTACTGCTGATTCTGAGCTCCAGTGCCTGCGGCAATCAGTAATAAGTGTCATAGTTGTTGGAAAATGATGCTTTTTGAAAATTAATACTGACGAATAACCTGTGAAACCTTCCTCCACTCAATGTCCTTTGTAGGAGCCGAATGCCAACAGTGTGGCTTGGAACACCCAGTGTGAAGATATGCTTTGTTTTTCTGGTGGTGGTTTTCTCAACATCAAAGCCAGTAATTTTCCAGTGCATCAGCAGAAGCTTCAGGGCTTTGTGGTGGGATATAATGGCTCCAAAATCTTCTGCTTACATGTGTATGCCATGTCAGCAGTTGAAGTCCCACAGGTATGCTTCATTTTGTGGTTTGATAAATGGTCACGGAGTGCATATGATCAGTGGACATAGTGTTTCGCTGATGCTTTATCAAGTAGATCAGGTATGGCACTGATAATAGAGATGCTTTTGGTTATTGTTAGCTAAACTCAGTCAGGGCAGCAGCTGCAACTGTTCATTTGACTTCAATGCCACTGAGAGCCAAATAGATTTAGTAGCTATTAACACATTTGTTTAAAATGCATGCCAGATAGAGACAAAATAAAAAAAGGATAATCTGGAAATATGAAGCAGGTCAGGCTGCATCTATGGAGATGGGAACAGAGTTAATATTGCAGGCCTCTGATCTTCCGTCAAAACTGGGAAAAGTTAGAGATGTAGTAAGTTTTGACCAAGGGATTGATGAGACAGGGACAAAAGGTAGTCTATGATTGCATGAAAGACAGGAGAGATTGCACGTTGGAAGTGTCAGGCTCACAGGATCAAAGGGAATGGTGCTGGGGCAAGAAAAAAAAGAAGCAAAAGATGGGCCTAGACCAGGCACACTGCTGTCTGAAGGCAAAAATAAGAGAAAAGCTTGAAGTTTTTGTGTCAAATAATTCAGAGAAAACTCAGCCCAGTTCTTGATGGGAAGGGGTCTATGGCTCAAAACTGCCCTTAATTTACCAGTATTGGTGTTAAACTGGCAATATCCCAACAAGATGATTGATGAAGCAAATGAAATGAAATGGTGCGATAGAACGAATCCCCTTCCGGAATGAGACTGAGACCCATTTCTGGAACAGAGCTTTGCTCTGTATCTATCTTTAATCAGTGCTACAAGTACTTAGTTAAAGTGTTCCAATTCATATTACCACAATACAGAAATTCACATAAAAGAAATTAAGCTGCTTTGGACTAGAGAAGGCGATGTTTTTTCATATGTGACCAGAAGGAAAGTGAAAGGCTTCACTGAGTTCTCATAATTAGACAAGATTTCATTAAATGAATGTGACAGACCTGAATCAGATTGACTAATAGAGGGAGACAAGTCTGTCTGCCGTGTAACCCATCCTGAATCATCTAATAAACTTATCGTAAGGCATAGCATTGGTCAGAGATGTGCTGTGTTGAGTTATCTCCTTCAGTGCAAGATTAAGAGATGTTTAAAAATGCTAATGTTTAAAAAACAAAGTTCTGTTTCACAGGTGCAATTAGATTTGATCATAAATAACAGGCAACTTTCTTGTTTTAAAAAAAAGTCTGCACCCATGTACCAGTACTTGGAGAAGAAAATGTATAAGGAAGCCTATCAAATTGCCTGCTTGGGTGTAACAGAGAATGATTGGAGAGACCTAGCAATAGAGGCTTTGGAAGGGATGGACTTCGACACTGCTAAAAAGGTACCAGTAACACACACAACTCTCCAGGCGTACACAGATAAATGGAGTAAGAAGTTCAGCTTCTTAGAGATTTATTAAATTGATACATGTCAGCAAAAAATAGAGACACACCCCTTCTCTGAGCAGATTTCGTAATGGAGGAATGGTCTCAATTCCAAAACCACACTGTCCCTGAATATCAGGTCACTTCATTGACTTTTTGTCTTCTTGTGGCACCTATCCACTATAAAAAGAGGTTAAAAAAATTGACCCCTGGTACTACCCTGAAAAGCTATTTATGTCATATACTGCTATTGCAAAGCAAGTGAAGCAGTTTTAGTCCTGTCACTATCAGTTTGCCAAAATATGTTTGTCCATCCAACACTTCGACAGAAATTGTAGCGTTTTGTCTTTACTGATTCCTCTGCTCTGTGCAGTGAAGGATAGGGATGGAGAAGCATGTATCCAACGATGCTGCCAGTGTTAGAACAGAGTGAGTTTCCTACGGTGTGTTGAAGGCAGGAAAAGAAAGATGTTAACAAGGCATGAGTCCTGGAGTTTTAATTCATTTAGTGTAACTTGTTCTCTGGAAGATCTATCCCCAACTGGATTCTTTGGCCAAAATGGCCTTTTTATGTGAAGTAATGTCTGTCGACGATCTCTTTTTGTGTCATCCTTATTGAAATATCAGTGCACATTTGTTTTTGGAATTTTCAACTGTCATTTTTCTCATCCATCTTCGGTAGCTTAAAGTTTATTAATCTAAACTTCTGATTTGGGGTTCAGTGGTTTCATTCATGGAGGTTGCCAGCTTGATTCATCTCTAGAAAGACTGCAGGAAATCTGCTTCTCGTGGATCTGGAGCTGTTGTCAGCAGTGCACACAAACAGAATGAAGAGGCCTTAAAGTTCGTACTTAGCAATTTGGTCTTGACATTTATCTACACAGAAGATGTGGGGTGGGACGAATTTCTCCTGGTGCCAGCAGTTTGTGACCTGAGTAACCACTTCTCTAGGATCAAACAAGGTCTTTCAGTGAACTTAACCTGTTCTCAGATATTGAATTAGATCATAGCACAGATGTGGAAACTCTGAATTGCCACAGGATGGCAATCATTAGCAGAATTTCCTTGGTTCTAACATATAGTCTTATGTGTTCTTGTAACAGATAGTTATTGGTTGCTGGGAAAGATGACTAAATGAATGATTGGCTTTGCATCTAACAGTCATTAAATCAAAGTGTTAAATTTCTCTGCGACAGGATGCTCTCACAGCTCAGTCATGAGGAGCCAACGTGTTGTGGACTTCTGAGTTTCAGCTATTACATCTTATTCCCCATATTTGGTTCGATAAAACCTTTTTTTTTTCAAATTTGAAGCATTAACTTTTTATTTCCACATTTTGCAAAGTTGACTTCCAAATTCTTGAACCATGATTTGAAATTGTGTTTCCTAAATTACTCGACCAATAACATAACCACTGCAACATTAGAATATGTGTGAGGAGCGTATGTGTGCAGTGTCCCTTTCTAATGGTATGTTTTGCATATCTAGCTCACAAAATTTGCTGAATTTTTTTGACTTGAGACTGCAACGAATTTCTAATCATTAATCCTAGAATTTGCTGCAACTGTCTGGTTTCAAAAAAAATGTTATGCTATATCCAAGGAAATCTGCTCAAACTGTTTTCAAACTTCTTCTGTGGTGGGTGCTATATCCTTTGTAACCTCTGACTCACCGTGTGTAATTCTTACATGTGATTACACCATGTGTATGCCACCATGTGACTTTCTGCTAGGCTTACAAGAAAGTATCAGACTGACATTGGGAGACCATTTTTTTAATGTGGTGTACACTATCTTTAAGAAAGATGTGTTCACAATAGCATTTGGATGATTTTTGTCACATCTACCTCAAGGAAAGATTTTGCCTCAATTTGGTGACTCTTCTTTGGGATTTATTGGAATATGTAGGGGACGGAGTTCTTTGGAGCTGCATAGTCAATCTCTAGCAAGTAGTACTGCAATATTTTGTTATCTGTTGAAAAGTAATATATCTGTATTTCACTAAAGTTTTAAAGAGAAATGGAAAGCCTTGTGTAATAGTGAAGTGGGATAAATGTTGGTTAATACAATGGGGAGAGCTCCCTTGCTGTTCTTTGAAAAGCACTGCAGCGCGTTTTATTTCTGTCTGAGATGGACCTCCGATTTAACCCGAAAGTCTGCATCTCTTTTGTGCAGCACCCCATCAGTACGTGAGGGTGCAACAGTACAGCAATGAGGCATGAGCCTGGATTGATTATGTGCTCAAGTGGAGTAGGATTCACCTGTATGCCTAAATCTAATGTTTTAATTAATCGGCAGGCATTTATCAGAGTGCGGGATCTCCGCTATCTGGAGCTTATTAGCAGCATTGAGGTAAGGAAATTACTTTGTAATTTTTAAAAAATATTCTTATAATTATTGAGATATTATATTGAACGTATTTAGCAACTGGAAAACATGGGTACAATTTCTTTTGCCATTTCATAGTTGACTTTGATATGCTTTGACTTCATCATGAACCACTTCTCGCTAACTCTAAAGCTCTAAAATTCAAAATAATGCTCCATCCAGACTTGAGAGGGGAATGGCAGGATTCTTCTTGCAAGTTATAGTCTCACTTTTTGGCCTAAATTTTTCATTCTAGGTGGGAACCCCTATTTCCTAGGTCAGATAAAAAGTTACTTATTTCCTAACTCTGATTTTTTTTGGACTCTTCTGAAGGAGAATCATGTAGAAATTACGCAGCACAGGAATTCCTCCCAGAGGACAATGGAGAGAGCGTTCCTAAAGACACATCCACTTTTTATGGCACTAGCTGCCATAGTACAGTGTGTAAATGGCTAGAACATCTTTGAGAAACAACAAAACTGAGGGTTGGTGTGTGGGGCGTTATGACTAAGTGAGGAGGGGTTAATCAACTCCCCTCTTTATACACATGCAAACACAGGTATAAATTTAAGAAGTGGACAGTATCTAGTACAAAATACAAATTAAACTGAATATTCAGTTTAAAAATCCTTGAGCTGTTAGGTTTTAACCTGAGATCACAGCTCTTTGCTCATGACTCATGGGCATTGATGGCTGGGCCAGCATTTGTTGTCTGTCCCTAGTTGCCCTTGAGAAGGTGATGGTCAGCTGCCTTCTTGAATGTCCGGAGTCCTTTAGATGTAGGTAGACACATGATTAACTTAGGGAGGGAATTCTGAGATTTTGACCCAGTGACACTGAAGGAACAGTGATATATTTCAAAGTTAGGATGGTGAGTGGCTTGCAGGGGAACTTGCAGGTGACGGTTTTCCTATGTATCTGCTGCTGTCATCCTTCTAGATGGAAGTGGATGTGGGTTTAGAAGGTGCTGTCTAAGGATCTTTGCAAATTTCTGCAGTGCATCTTGTAGGTAATACACACCTGCTGCTACAAAGTATTGGTGGTGGAGGGAGTGGATGCTTGTGAATGTGGTGCTAATCAAGCTTTATCCTGGATGGTGCCGAGATTCTTGAGTCTTGTTAGAGCTGCACTCGTCCACACTCTTGACTTGTGCCTTGTAGATGTTGGACAGGCTTTGGAGAGTGAGGAGGTAAATTACTTACTATTTGTGGTTTAATCAATGTTTTCTATTCACAGCAGTAGCAAAATTTGTAGATATATTCCTTGTAAAATTGATGTTTTTCCAGTTTGCTTTGTCACTGGGTGAGATAAAAGGGAGCTAATCCGGCTGCTACTAATCCTTTCTGCCAATGTAGCTGCTTGAAATGTGGTTAATTTGTGTATTCCTGACACAATTGTTTTTCCAAGTGGAATAATTTGCAGGCAAATTTTTCATCCCATCAAGTGAAATTTACCCATAAAGGTGTAAATCAAGCAGGAGTTACAGATCTGAGTTTCTCTATGCGTTTTGCTAACCAAGTTAATTTTGGCACAGCCTGGTTCTTGTTTCTTAATGGTTCCATAAGCTGATTCAGCATGTGGCTAGCTGGTTGCTGCAGCCCTCTTGCTCATGTTTTCTCCTTTCTGGTTGAGGGGAATGTTGGCGGATCAGCAAGGGAGTAGGGCCAGTGGGTCAGTTATACAGTTACTCAGGAATTAGACATGGGTTTTACCTATTCAACATTTCCTCAGCAATTATCCTGATAAGTAAGTCTGAACCTTCCAAAATCTAACTCAGAGTTGGAAACAGACTGTTATTCAACCACCAATATGCTGTGTTACCTCCCTGGTGCCAGGGTAAGCTACATCCTGGAAAGAGTACACACCAGTTTAGAGGAAATAGAAGGACCAGCAGTCACAGTCCATTGGAAGGATGATGATTGAGGCTACAGTTTAAGGAGAAAGTTAAAAAAACAGAACCTCGGAGATTACTCCCATGCCATAAGCCAGAAGTAGAAGGATATTGCAAGGTAATGCATGACTCGAGACATCCTGCAATGGGAGGGCTTAAGATTCCTGGGCCGTTAGACCGATCCTATGGCAAGAGTGAGGCTTACAACACACAAATGAAGTGGGCTGGCTAACTCGTACTGTGAAAGCAAATTTAAATTAATTTGACAGAGGTTTGAGCACCAAAGTATAATGTTAAAAAATGGAAACAGTCTGCATAGAGAACTATCACTAATTGTTAATTAAGTGGGGTCACAGAAAATTCAGGAAACTTCCAGTTAAATTGAGACACGTGTGTAAACATGCTGTGTATGGTTCATAAGGTTGATTAAGTGCAGTCAACTTGTAATTAGTGATGTTCCCAGATATCTGCCTTTCTGTCCTTCTCTAGGTGGAAGAAATCATGATTTTGGAAGATGCTGTTGAATGAATCTTGGTGAATTGCTGTAGTGCATCTTGTGGGTGATGCACACTGCTGCCACTGAGAGGAGTGAATGTTGAAAGTGGTGTTCAGGGTGCTAAAGAAGCAGATTGCTTTGTTCTGGATGGTTTCTTGGTGTTTGAGGTGTGGAGAGTTTTCCATCAAACTCCTGATTTTGTGCCATGTATATGCTGACAGGCTTTGGGTAAACAGGAGGTGAGCAACTCATTGCCAGATTCCCAACATCTGACCTGGTGTTGTAGTCACAGAATTTACATGGCTATTCCAGTTCAATTTCTAGTCAATTGGTATCCCCAGTACGTTGATAGTAGGTGATTCAGTTATGATAATGCCATTGAATAGCAGGAGCAAAGGTTCAGTTCTGTCTTAGTGGAAATGGATGTTCCCTGGAACTTGTTTGGCACGACCATCACCTGGCACTTATTAGCCCAAACCTGGATATTGTCCAAGTCTTGCTGCATTTGGACATGCCATTAATGTCAAGGTAAAGCAGCCAACTCATTGGTGTTTGCCCCTATTTTAAGCTGTTTTGTTGGCCTGCCTTTGGAAAGTTTGCAGCAATCCAGGTGATGACGTTCAGAATTCATAATGTTTTCCTCTAAAGGAGTGCATTTTGGATTATGTTTTTCTTACATATTGGTGTTGTCCCATGAAAGCTAGCTTTGAGAAACATGAAGAGCTTGGAATCCACTTACTAGAATAATTGATCGTTCTAAACCAAAGGATATCTACAGTTAGCCCAAATTTGTACAGTCTCTTCTGTTCCCTTTCAATATATAATTTAACTCAGTGTGAGAAGTGTTGTATAATCTCTATTTGTGTTTGAAGTTATTACTAATTGGATTCTTTCCTTAACAGGAGCGTAAAAAGCATGGTGAAAATGACAACGAGTTGTTTCTCGCAGATGTACATGCCTACCAAGCCAAGTTCCATGAGGCAGCTAAGCTGTACAAGAAGACTGGAAATAACAGTCGTGCCTTAAATATGTATACTGACTTATGCATGTTTGATTATGCCAAGGTACTATCTTACTAATGATCTTTAGGATGGTTTTAAACTTCATTTCTTGTAGTTTCAAGTTTTAACATACACCAGCATCTATAGAGTGTATCTCGCACAGTTTTTTGTCTATTTCGCACTTCTTTGAATTTACCTCTAAATTCATGGCTGACCTTTTTCATTTGTGCATTAGGATCTCTTTAACATCTCAGACATTTTTAAGTGACACAAACAAAACAAGCATTTAGCCTACTTGCCAACCAAAACATGTTTTTTTTAATATAAATAACCACGTATCAAAAGCCCTAAAGGAGTAACTTGATTTTAATAAAAGCATAGTGCTGCCAATGCTGGATATCTGAAATAAAAACACAAAATGCTGGAGAAATTCAGCACATCTGACAGTGTTTGTGGAGAGAGGAACTGGATTAATGTTTCAAATCTAATACGACTCTTCTTTTGAATGACAGTTATGTTGGACTCAAAATATTAACTCTTTCTCTCTCCATAGATGCTGTCAGACCTGCTGAGTTTGAGAGCCAACGTTGACTCTCCTGCTCTTCTGATGCTGCCTGACCTGCTGTGTTCCTCCAGCTCCACACTGTAATTGACGCTGACTCCAGCATCTGTAGTTCTTGCTATCTCCAAGACCTGCTGCGTTTGTCCAGCAATTTCTGTTGTTGTAATTTGATTTTAATGTTCTCTGCTAAGTCAACATTCTGGCATGACTGCATGAGGAGTTTAAGCAACTAGGAGCTGGAGAGGAGGAGGGTGAGCTCAACATGACATGCCATAGTCACAATCACCTAGGTTTGAACACCAGAGTGTATACTCTGGAACAATGTGAAGCTGGCACCTTCCCTGGATCTGATTCGTTCCTGTTCTCTGTTGTACAGAGCTGAGGCCTGGTCACTCCTGACAGGGAGGGAAAGGAAACAAGAAAAAATTGTCTGTAGAGCAATTTTGCATGTTTTATAGTCACTTAAAATCTCCATTATTAGACAACAGTGAACTTGGGATAAATATGTTGATGATTCTGGTTCTACCCAAGCACCACTAGAGACCTTGAGTTTAAAACCTGTTTTAGTAAGTTGTGAAATTTAATTCAATGAGTTTGGTCTGACACCAAGAGCAAAATGACCATTAAAGCTTCTGATTTGTTGTGAGGACCAGATGACTTGGCCATATCCTTCATTGTAGGGAATTGATATCTTTTATCTGTTCTATGTAACCATTTATACTAATTTAAATCATGATGATCTTAAGGCAACAAAAGTACGCAATTGATATGGCCTTGCCACTGTCATCACTGCCCTACCAAATCAGTTAAAAAAGGAAAGGATTAGCAAATTAAGTAACATAGAAAATACTGAAGAAAGTCAGCAGGTCTGGCAGCAACTGTGGAAAGAGAAACAGAGTTAATGTTTCAAGCCTGGTATGATTTCTTCAGAATTGAAAGGTGTTAGAAAGTTTTTTTTTAAAATATATTTTTGACAAAGTCAGAACAGCAACAGGGCAAATGGCATCGAAGCCCAGTGCAAAAAACATAGGAGTTGTTAATAGTAGAGAAAAAAAAGATGAGAAATGGGTGTAAGTTAAACTGTGAAAGGAGGAAAGAATTGGTCCTCTTCAATAAGTGCAAAATAAACAAGGTGTAAACAAGTCAAGACTATGGGGTTGGGGGTAGAGAATGTAAGAGAAATGGAGAACAGACATAATGTGGTCAGTTTCTGAAGTTATTAAATTCAATATTGAGACCTCAAGGCCAAAAGTGCGTAAGTGGAAAATGAGATGTTCTTCCTTGAAATAACACAGTGTGGAGCTGGAAGAACATAGCAGGATAGGCAGCATCAGAGGAGCAGGAAGGTTGATGTTTCGTGTCGGGACCATTCTTCAGAAGAAGGGTCCCAACCCGAAACATCAACTTTCCTGCTCCTCTGATGCTGCCTGGCCTGCTGTGTTCCTCCAGCTCCACTCTGTGTTATGTCTGACTCCAGCATCTGCAGTTCTTACTATTTCTGATGTTCTTCCTTGAGCTTGCATTGTGCTTCATTGGAACATTGCAGCAAGCCTAGGACAGAAATGTTAGCAAGGGAGCAAGGTGGTTTATTGAAATGGCAAACAACTGGGAGGTCAGGATTATTCTTATAGACAGGGTGGGGGTACTCTGCAATGTAGTCACCCAGTCTGTATTTGATCTCGCCAATGTAAAGGAGGCTGTTGTGAGTAGCAAATACAGTAGACTAGATTGAAAGAAGCACAAGCAAAATGCTACCTCACCTGGGTTTGAGGCCTTGGACAGTGAGGAGGGAGGAGGTGAATGGACAAGTGTTCCACCTTCCATGAGTGCATGGGAGGGTGCCATGTGGGAGTATGAAGCGTTAAGAGTGATGGAGGAATGGACCTAGGTACAGTTTCAGTGGAGGGGAGGGGAAGATGTGTCTAATGGTGCTATCCTGCTGGAGGTGGTGAATATGGTGGAGGATGATCCTTTGAATGCAGAGACTAGTGGGGTGGAAAGTAAGGACAAGATAGATCCTATCATTGTTCTGGAAAGGAGGGGAAGGGGTGAGGGCAGAAGTACCTGAATTCTCAGTTGAGGAAAATGACAGTCATGTCAGAGGCAGCCCAGTGGAAGGTAGCATCTCAAAACAGAATAGACGCGACAAAGGCACAAGGAGAATTGAATGGAATTCTTGCAGGAAGCAGGGAGTGAGGAGGTGTAATTGAAATAACTTTGGGAGTCAGTGGGCTTATAATGGATAGTGTTGGACAGTCTATACACCCAATGGAAACAGTGAAATCAAGGAAGAGAAGGCAAATGTTAGAGATGGACCAGAGGAAGGTCAAATTAAGTAGTTTAGATCCAATTAATAGCTTGTTAAAGGAAGCCTGATTATTTTATAGAAGAACCTTCTTGTCTAGCTGGAGTTACAGGTATACTGCCTGTGAATGAATATCTGATTTAATTTAATTTAACTTTTCTGGATCTTTACCAGAGGAAATATTAATTATCCATTTTATCACAATTTCCTCAGGATTTCCTTGGCTCAGGTGATCCCAAGGACACAAAGATGTTGATTACTAAACAAGCAGACTGGGCCAGGAACATCAATGAACCAAAAGCAGCTGCAGAAATGTACCTGTCTGCAGGAGAGCATCTAAAAGCAATTGAGATCATTGGGGACCATGGTTGGGTTGATATGTAAGTCTGTGACATGGATTTAAATAGCCATTTGTATACCTGAAAGAGAGAAGAAAAGAGATTTCTGGATTCCCTCTTTTTTTTCTTAAAATGTAATTACATAAAATTGATAATATTGCGGCATGCACTGCTTTTATGATCCCAGCTGGTGTTATTATTGGGCAAGTCAGGTCCCAGATGGGAACCTGTCTTGATGCAAAATATTATTTTGGTTTTAGCGAAGTGATCACTTGCTGGCATGTAAGTGTACATGTAGATGCTGTAGATTTTGCTTTAACAATAAAACGGAACTTTATTAAAAAAAGAATGTAAATAAAATAGAATAATCCCAACAATCTGGTCATGATAGAAATTCAAAGATTTTGAACACATGGTAAGAGAATAATATCATTAACCGTAACATACTCATTTATAAGTTGAAAAGAAACAAAACAGCTTTTGTGTAGTACTCAAAACACCACTGGTGTAGTTCCCATAATGCCACCTGTGGTTCAGTCCCTAAATCACCAGTTATATAATACTCATGCCATTATCCCTGTATCTAACACCTTGTTAAGTTTAGTCACTTGGTACTTCAATTATTATACTGAAAGTATGATGGCTTCCTCCTGGAGCTATCCTACACCTGACCTGCAATGTACTTAGCTTAAATAAGTTGGCTGGGTGGCTGGTTTGCCATGCAATGTGATGCTAACAGCATGGATTCAGTTCCCACACTGGCTAGGGTTACAATAAAGGAGCCTCCTTCTCAACCTCTCCCCTTGCCTGGGTGGTGACCCTTGGGTTAACCACTGCCAATCATCTCTCTAATGAGAGAGCAGTCCTGCGATCTGACCTTACTTATGCCCTATTAAAGCCTTAATTCACTGGTGCCTTGGGTCCCAGTAATGTATTTACTCACTAGTACTGCCCTTTTCCATTGATGTAGTGTGAATACAATCGGATGAACCATCTGTCATTGACGTAGGTACCAGAAATGTGAAAGATGCATCCTTATTAATTGACTTTGTAAAGTCTATCTCACCGACATCTGAGGATGTATACCAAAACTGACTAAATTACCAACCAATACAGACACACATTGACCAAGCCACCAGCCAATACAGACATACACACTGACCAAACAATAAACCAACACAGACATACACTGAGCATGACACAGTTCGTCACCAAGTCACACACTAACCTAAGCATGAAACAATATGGAGAATTATAGATCAAGCCATGAAAGAACATATACATTTCCATTTCTATATTTGCGACAAAACTCCATTGAATTGTAATGAACAGCTTTTGTTTTCCTTGCACAGGTTAATTGATGTAGCTCGTAAATTAGACAAGGCTGAGCGGGAACCCCTATCAAGGTGTGCCTATTTTTTAAAGAAGCTGCAGCATCCCGGATATGCCGCAGAGACATACATGAAAATGGGAGACCTTGAGGCCCAGGTCTTGCTGCATGTAGAGACCAGGCACTGGGAGGAGGTGAGGATGTTTGCCACCAGTTCTTACTGAGAAATAATGGCATGAAAAAGTGCTGCCTTAACGTAATAGCAAGGACAGGTTTACGTACTGTAGTTGTTAATAGATGATGTAACTTTTCAGATTTTTATATAACTAGCAAGTAATAAACATGATTACTGTGTGCAGGAATTCAGCACTGGCAGGGTTTGTATGTGGTGAAGAGAGATAGCAGCATTAACGAAATATTAGGGATCGTGAAGTATTAAGAAAATTGAAAAATTGTGAAAGCATGGGTGCAGACTTGAACTGGTTCTGCAAAGTTTGGAGCCATAAAGCAAAACTGCCCATTGGTTTGATCTACATCAGGCAGTTGATGCTAGGATTTGAAATACTACCTCTCTCATTGCAAGACCTCACATTCAGGAACTTTGGGGGAAATATTGTTCTGGGCATTTGGTGTAGCAACATTGTAAATGTGTTTCAGGAAGATTTACTCAGTTCAGTATTTCTAGTGAAATCATAAGCACGTTTTAAAATGTAACTAATCACAGGAACTCTTCATGGACTCAGTTACAATGTAGCTACCGATAGTCTTCCCCAGAACAATGTTTTCCATATTATTGGTACACTAACGGAGTTCTCCACTTTTGTCTGTTTTGTTCAGGATCTAAGCAGGCCAAATGCAATGATTGGCATTAGTATATGTTCCTTCCATTAACTGGAGGCAAGTTATATCTGTGCTATAGTCCTGTTTACACCCTCAGAATCCCCCTTGCTTGCCCATTCTCATGCCTCTTCCACTTCAAGCGAATAATTTGGCCAATCCTCAGTGACAGACAACTTCTGATTAGCAACCTTGAGTGGACTGTTGAACCATGTTCATGTTCCTCCTGTTTGTTTCTGTTTGTTTGTTTCTATTCAGGCCTTTGCTTTGGTGGCTCGGCACCCAGAGTTCAAAGACACTGTATATGTGCCATATGCACAGTGGCTGGCGGAAAATGATCAATTTGAAGAAGCCCAAAAAGGTGAGAATTTGTTAAACTTGGCCAGATATTGCCAGGGCTCACTCATGTTAGGTAAGGGAAGTGATATTATCCATATCTGGAATTGTTGAAGCTGTCTTTTCTTTTGTGAATAAAATAATAGTTTGTGAGCACATTCTTTGATTTTTCCACGTAACTTTGTAAGTGGGAAATTATTATTTTGCTTACCAAGGAAATAATATGCAAAAAAAATGTAGCTTAAAGTCATTGGCTCTGAAGTACCTTAACTGTGCTTTTGCTGTCCAATGCACCTGACTGGAAATGGGGAGTGACATTATTGTGTAATGTCCCACAAACCTGGAGATTTTCCTTTTGGTCATATGTGAGTGGATCTTCTACTCAATTGGACATGTAGTTGCAAGTTTCTTTTGCCTTTCGTTCACCTCTTTTAAACGTGGGTGATTATGTCAGGGTCAGCCCGCTGAATGAAAAAGAGAGATAGACAAAGAATATCATCCTCTAAATAACTGCAAGAATGCTCCCATGGGAAGAAGAAAAAGAAGTAAACTAGCCTGAGGTTAAACCTTTCCCACCCAATGATATGGAGGCACCAAAGTCCAAAATAAGTAGGGAGATAGTGGTGGATATATACCTCTGGAATCATTGCTGCCCTGCTGGGCCAGCCCTAATGCAGCACCAAGGACACTGACCAGTTTGCTGTAGCTTGACAATTTTCAGGACAGTGATGAGCAGCTTTCTAGGTACATGTACATTATGAAAGATTGTTAAAGGTTTGCTTTGAATTCCTTTGCTGCTGTTTCCAGCGTTTCACAAGGCTGGCCGGCAAGATGAGGCAGTCAAGGTTCTGGAACAACTGACTCACAACGCAGTTCTGGAAAGCCGTTTCAATGATGCTGCCTATTATTATTGGATGTTGTCAATGCAGTGTCTGGACATAGCTCGAGGTAAGGCTACTATTTATTTTGGATATTGTATATGAAGTGCCTGGATAGTGATGCTCCCCACTCCACGACCTAGCAGTTGGTCCATGGTTACAGTGCATGTACACTGCAGAATCGACCCTGACTGGCATCCCCTTTTGAGCAGCTTGCATTGATGGACACCATCAAACAATGGTTTAGGATCTGGGGCTGTCCCATCACTTGCTCACGAGCCCTGTTCCTTGCATTTGTCTTCCTTTTGTTATCCATTGTTTTATATGTGACTGCATTACATTTGTTTGAAATCCTTGAAATACTTTGAGTTCATATAAGTATTCATCGAGGGCTGATTCCAGGAGAAAGTTTTCCAACTTTTGTGAAAACCACCCAATGTGGTCTTCTAGCTGCACCAGTAAGCCCAGAGTGTTTATCACAGGTTAAATTGTTTTGAGTAATAATTTGATATATTTCTGGGAAGACTGATAAGGAATTAGGTGAAAGTCTTTGCATATCAAACAGATGAGTTAATTTGACTTATTAGCCCCTTACTGATGTAAATTTTAGGAGTGAACATCTGTGTGAAATTTGGTTTGTTCTTATTTACTTTGGCGAGATGATTTTTAACTGCTTTTGCATATGTTCAACAGAGAATACAGAGAAGCAACAGGAGATGCTTAAAATGTTTCACCATTTCCAACACCTGGCGGAACTCTACCATGCATACCACTCAATCCAGAGATATACGGTGAGAAACTGCTCAGATTGCTTTCCAAAAACAAGCTTCTCTCTGAAATCTGTCAAGATTTAAGTCAGTCAGTGGATTGCTTACTGTATGAGTCAATTTTATCAGGTGGATGGTTTGTGTTTTTAGGATGAGCAAAAGAACATCCTCAAATCTCATTAAAATTCTCACTGCATTTGATTCCTTCATGTAAAGTATATCAGAATGTGGTTTTGCAATTGGCTTCACCTCAGTAGACTGTCTTTCACTGTGGCTTCTCAGACGGTAAGAGGGAACAAGGTGGCAACATGTATCTCTACAGGATCGAAGACACACTAGGGACCTTGCTACCCTTTAATTAGATATTGAACAATTAAGGTATTTGTGTAATTAAGGTATCCCTTAGCAAAAGGGAGGAAAGAACTTAGAACAATTGTTACAGTAGAGGTAGTATACTAGGCAGACTAATAGGGCTAAATGAAAGCAAAATACTCTGGATGCTGGAAATATAAAACAGAAGATGCTGGAGACAATTAGCAGATCTGGCAGCATCTGTGAAGAGAGAAACAGTGTTAACATTTTGAGTCCAATTTGCCTCTTGATGAAGAGCCATATCTGACTTGAAGCATTAATTCTGTTTTGCTTTCCACAGATGCTGCCAGACCAAATGGGACTAAAGGCTAATAACCTGGTATAAATAAATTATTTAGACTTGAATATAGGAGAGTTGAGCAGTAAGTTAACGGATGATATGAAAATTGGTGGAGTGGTAAATAGCGAGGAGCATATAGATGGGCTGGTCAGATGGGTTGATCAGTGGCAAATGGAATTCAAGCTGGATAAGTGTGAAGTGAGACACTTGGGCAGGACAAACAAGACAATCATCCTGGAAGTGGAAGAAATGATAGAAGAAAGGATAATCAAATAAGTATGGAAATTGGTAGATTGAAGGTAAGGACAAGGGGAATCCTATCTTGATTCTAAAAGGAAGGGGAAAGTGTGAGAGCAGGAAACAGGACAGAAGCCGTTGAGAGCCCTGTCAACAGTGGTCGGGGTCAGGGGATCTGCAAATGAAGAAGAAGAAGAAAAATACATAGAAAAGTTGGTACAGTAGGTTGCATCATTAAAACAGAGCAGTGATGAGAAATGGAACGGAGCCCTTACAGTAAGTAGACAGTGAGAACGTGTAACCCAGGTAACTAGAAAAGCTAGTCATTGCCTAAAAGCTTTAGAACCTTCTGTGTTTGGCAGCATTCTGTAAGCCCGTGGAACAAAACTTGAACACTAATTCTGCTTAAAAATAATTTTCATTTCAAATTAATTTGACTGAATTGAACAGTGTACCCTCTAATGCCTTACATATCACTTTATTGTAATTTACATTTATTCTGGTTTTCTCTGAGTGGTCCATTATGAGGAATGTCATGGTATAATAACATAATGAATCAGGATATAAACCCAAAGTTTATCTTATTTTATTTTCTTTGCAGGATGAACCTTTTAGTTCCCATTTACCTGAAGCACTTTTTAACATCTCCAGATTTTTACTTCATAATCTTACCAAAGAAACCCCTTTAGGCATCTCCAAAGTGTATCCTTTTGTCACCTAAGCTATTTCATACAGCTGAGACTAAAAACCAGAAAATGCTGGAGAAACTGCTCAGGTAAGGCATATGTGGAGGAAGAAACAGCATTTAAGTTACAGTTCAGTGACCTTTCATCAGACTGAAAAAGGTTCAAATGATGTTAGCCAGTATTAGGATGTATTGGTTGTTCTACTGTAACCTATCTCTTTCATCGGCAGTCTCTGGATTTTTTCCCCTGCCTTCTCCTTTTAAGGGACAACATCTTGACTTCCCCAGAATGTCTCTTAAGGTATTCCAGCCAACCTTTGCCCTTTTACCTGTGTCCAAGTTATTAGACCAACGTTCTTTCCTAAAGAAATTGACCCCCTCCCCCACTGCCCCAGATTATTATTTTTACTTTGGATTGTTTCTTGTTCTTTCCATAGTCAGCCTAAATGTTTGATAAATGATCACAGTCCCCTATATGCTCTCCCAGAGATGTTTGATCCAATTGACCTGCCTCATTCAGAAGAACTGGGACTAGCAGTGCCTCCTTTCTCATTACGTGGAGGTGCCGGTGTTGGACTGGGGTGGACAAAGTCGGAAGTCACGCTGCACCAGGTTATAGTCCAACAGGTTTATTTGAAATCACAAGCTTTTGGAGTGCTGCTCCTTTGCCGGGTGAAGTTGAGGTACAGGTGCAGGCTGTCTTGTGCAAATATGATGATGAAGGAGCAGCACTCCAAAAGCTTGTGATTTCAAATAAACCTTGTTGAACTATAACCTGGTCTCATGTGACTTCCACCTTTATCCTTTCTCATTGAATTAGAAACATACTCCTGATCACACACTGGGAACTTTTGCCTCTCTCTGCTGTTTACACTACTACTATTCCAATCTATATTGATCCGTCTCCACCTCCCACAACCTCCCCCTCCTCTTATAACTACCTGAGGCTTTTGCATCCTTCTAATTTCGGCAGTCTATAGCCTACAACAAGCAGTGTATTTGCAATAACAAGGTGTAGAGCTGGATGAACACAGCAGGCCAAGCAGCATCAGAGGAGCAGGAAGGCTGACGTTTCGGGCCTAGGCCCTTCTTCAGAAAAAAAAATTTGCATCCTTTTTGTTCCTTAGCTCTAGCCAAGTCAATTTGGTCCTTGAATGCTGTGGGACATCCTCTTTCTCCAGCTCTCCTTAACCAGTGCCTCCACTGTCACCCCCTTCCCCCCCTCCCCCCACCCCCCCCCCGCCTATTTTGTTCCTACCTTTCCTTAACAGACTTGTATCCAGGAATATTTAACACTTAGTCCTACCCTTCTTTGAGCCAGGTTACAGCCACTACATCATATTTCCACATGACAGCCCTCATCTGTACCTCAACAGTCTTGTACTTACAGCACTCCATGCATTTACAAACATGCACATTAATCAGATTTCAACTTTATTTCATTCTTCCGTACTGTTACTCCATCTATTGTTATTCCTATTTTAGTGTTCTCGCACCTTGATATTCCTGTCTTAATATTATCTCTTGGTACCCACATCTCTGCTAAGTTAGTTAATGTCTTCTCTAAAAGCACTAGCGAAAGGAGCGCCGCAAGGAACTCCCATCTCTCCACGAGCCAGTCTCAATGTTCCAAAAATCCGAAGCCCCCTCTTTTGTACTCGATTCATAAAATTCATGGAATTCCTACAATGTGGACACAGACCATTCATCCCATGCTCCGAAGAGCAGCCCACCCAAACCCACCCATCTCTGAATTTTCCTAGGCTAATCAACCTAGCCTGCACATCCCTCGACACTGTGGACAATTTCTCATGGCCAATCCACCCAACCTGCACATCTTTGGACTGTGGGAGGAAACTGTGGGGAGAATGTGCAAACTCCACACAGACAGTCACCTGAGATTGGAATTGAACTCAGGTCCCTGGTGCTGTGAGGCAGCAGTGCTAACCATTGAGCCACTGTGCCACCCTGAATGGTGTTCTGTACTGTCTTTCAAGCTACACTTTCATCTGTTGGAGGCTTTTTGTTTTATAAACTACTCTACAACATCTCAGGCCAGATTTCCTTCCCCAAAGGATATTTGTGAAGTAGATTAATTTTTACAACATATCTGGTGGGTCTGGGATGTGTTGGCTCAAGTGCGGTGGCAGTGGGCATCCTGTGTGGAGCAGAGCAGAACGGAGTTGTCAGGTCCCGGGGATATGTTGGATCCCAAGGGGTGCAATGGCAGCCTCTCGGGGAGTCTGTCAGATTCCAAGGCTCGGGGTGTTGGGTCAGTATCTGGGGAGGTGTAGGAAGTCTGAGAGATGTGCATTTGGGGGCATGTGAGGCAAGTATGGGGTCTGTCGAATACTTATTCAGGAGTGAGACTATGTATTTAATAGTCTAATGTTTTCTGAGTATCTATTTTACTTAACTTTGTCAGAATTGTCTGAAGTCTCTATTTTAAATGAGACTTCTGAAGAGTTCCAGATGTAGAGGAATTTCCCAAATGAATATTCAATTTCCTAGGCAATTCCTTTGGAGTCAGCTATGGTAGAGATTCTGCAGCGTTGGCATGCATAATGACTGCCTGGCCAGTGGAGAATCCAGGCTATTGTGTGTTCAGTACTGGAAAGTAAATTAAAATCACTGCATTCACTATAGCCATGGTTGTGATGCCACAAAGAATGTTTGTTAATCTTGACATCTAAGTATAACTGCTACACCAGGCATATGAATAAAAAGGAACTGAAAAGATGGCAGAGCTGGAAAACTATACGGGAAGAGACTCCAAATAATTGGACTATTTTCTCCAGAACAAACCTGGAGCAGATTTAATTGCAGTTTTGATAGATGAGATAGAGAAAAGCCATTTCCCTTCATTTGTGAGTCAATGATGCAGACTCATCAAAGTTCAATTGTCTGTGAGAATGAGCAGAAATGGAACAAGCCCTTAGGCCCACGAAGCCTGTCCTGAGGTGTGAACTCGACTGAATTCTCTTTTCATTTGTTGTTCTTGTTTAAGTTCTAAATACACTCCTGGCAGTTAATTTTTAAAAATTCATTAAAGAGATGAGAGCGTCGTTGACCAGGCAGCATTTATTGCCCATCCCTAATTGCCCAGAGGGCAGTTCAGAATCAGCCACATTGCTGTGGGTCTGGAGTCACATGTAGGTCGGATCAGGTAAGGATGGCAGTTTCTTTGCCTAAAGGACATTAGTGAACCAGATGGGTTTTTCATCATTAATTCCAGATATTTTTATTGAATTCAAATTCCACCATCTGCCGTGGTGGGATTCAAACTCGGGCCCCCAGAACATTATCTGGGTCTCTGGATTAATAGTCCAGTGATAATACCACTAGGCTATCGCCTCCCCTGCAGTTACAGACCGCTGGCACAATTTTGGCACTTTTCTCCTTTCTTCCTCAGCCCTTGAAGCACTGATTTCTACAGGGCTGCATTTCCACTGCAGTTGTTTGTTACCTCACCGAGCCGGTTGTTCCATGGTGTGCAGACTTTTCATTATCATTCTAGGCAACCTCTAATTGAAGTATTGGTGTTCTGCTCTGTTCTGAATTTATATGATCCTCTGGTGTTATAGGTCTTGTCATTTCTTGTTCTGTTTTTTTAGCAGCGGTCTGTATACGGGGTCTATTTCTATGTGTACCCAGGAGGATCATGTAAATTCGGAATGGAACAGAACACCAACGCTTCGATTAGAGATCACATTGATGATGTTGCCTAGAATAGTAACAAAACATCTGCACACCACACTGGGGGCATCCAGGACAAAGCAACCTACTTGATTGGCACTATATCATCAAGTATCTACTCCGTCCACCACTGACGCTCAGTAACAGCAGTGTGTACTATCTGCAAGTTGCACTGTAGAAATTCACCAAAGATCCTCAGACAGCATCTTCCAAATCCACAACCACTTCTGTCGAGAAGGATGAGGGCAGGATATACATGGGCATGTCACCAAATGCAAATTTCCCTCCAAGCCACTCACTATCCTGACATAGAAATATATAGCTGTTCCTTCACTGTTGCTGAATTCCCTCCCTAATGGTATTGTAGATCACCGAACAGCAGGTGGACTGCAGTGGTTCAAGAAGGCAGCTCACCTCCACCTTCTCAAGGGCATCTAGGGATGGCTGATAAATGCTGGCCAGTCAGCAATGCCCGCATCTCTCAAATGAATTTTAAAAATGGGCATTCATTTTACATTAGGCTATTACAGAGTCACAGTCATACAGAATGGAAACAGGCCTTTCTGTTCAACCAGCCCATGTCGACCATGTTCCCAAACTAAACTAGCCTCACCTGCTGCATTTGGCCCGTATCACTCCAAACCTTTCCTATTCATGTACTTATCTAAAATGTCTTTTAAACATTGTAACTGTACCTGCATCCACCACTTTCTCTGACCGTTCATTCCACACACGAACCACTCTCTGTGTTAAAAGGCTGCCCCTCATGTCCCTTTTGAATGTTTCTCCTCTCACCTCAAAAATATGACCCTTAGTTTTGAATTCTCTGACCCTAGGGAAAAGACCTCTGCTGGTCGCCTTATCTATGCCCTCATGATTTTATAAACCTCAATAAGGTCATGCCTCAGCCTCCTACACTGCAGTGAAAAAAGCCCCATCTATTCCTGGCAATAACTTGGTAAATCTTTTCTGAACCCACTCCAGTTTAATAATATCCTTCCTATCACAGGGTAACCAGAACTGGACACAGTACTCCAGAAGGGGCCTTACCAATGTCCTGTACAACATCAACATGATGTCCCAACTCCTGTCCTGAAAGGCCTGAGCAATGAAGGCAAGCATGCTAAACACCACCTTAACCACCCTGTCTATTTCTGATGTAAATTCCAAGAATTATGTACCTGAACCCCTAGATGTCTCTGTTTTACAACACTAGCCAGGCCCTGCCATTAATTGTATAAGTTCTGTCCTTTTTTGTATTGCCAAAATGCAATAACAGACTTATCCAAATTAAACACCTTCTGCCACTTCTCAGCCTATTGGCCCAATTGATCAAAATCTCTTTATAATCTTAGATAACCTTGTTCACTGTCCACTATACCACCAATTTTGGTATCATCTGCAAATTTACTAACCATGCGTCCTATATCCTCATCCAAATCATTTATATAAATGACAAACAAAAATGGACCCAGTACCAATCCCTGTGGAACACCACTGATCACAGGACTCCAGTCTGAAAAACAACCCTACACTACCACCCTGTCTCCTACCATAAAGCCAATTTTGTATCCAATTGGTAAGCTTGCCCTGAATCACACGTGATTAATTGGAGCTTCATTTGTGTATGTTGAAATCGCACTGTATGATAATAATAATGAATATGGCTTTATGAAATTTTCTGAAGAAGGGTCTAGGCCCGAAACGTCAGCCTTCCTGCTCCTCTGATGCTGCTTGGCCTGTTGTGTTCATCCAGCTCTACACCTTGCTATCTCAGATTCTCCAGCATCTGCAGTTTCTACTATCTCTGGCTTTATAAAAGTTACTATTAGTACATTTTTCGGTATCACAATGTGCATTCATACAGATGTGTTGACTTTTCAATGACTAATGTTATGCAGAATGACTAATTTCAGTTCCATAGAGTTTCTGATGAGAAATGACTGTACCTTTGATTCCTTAACTATTAGCAGTAATACTTTATATGCTCTAGCCAAACAAAGTAAGGCGCTGGGAGCATACAAACTGGCCCGGCATGCCTATGACAAACTACAGGGTCTTCGCATTCCTGCCAGGTTCCAGAAGTCCATTGGGCTAGGTAGCCTGACGATTCGATCTAAGCCATTCCATGACAGTGAGGTGAGGAATTTAAAGACCTACTGCTTGCAATTGGACCAAAGCATTAAAAATAGAACTTTGTATTGAAAAAAGGAAATCTCAAGGGAGATCTAGAGACAGGCAATAATTACTGACCAGCCAGCAATGTTTGCATCCCATGAATAAAAAAAGACTCTTGGAGACAGAGGAGAGATGCTTTGCTCCCGTTGGAGCTGGGTAGGTTAAGGGGTGATTTAATGAAGGCATTCAAAACCTTGAAAGATTTCAATAACATTAATAGAACGTTATACTAAAGTGGTAGAAAGGTTAGTAGAGGCAGATTTTGATTGGCAATAAAACCAGAAGTGACCTGTGAAAACAATTTTTACGCAGCGATTGTCATGCACTGAAATACATTGCCTGATAGGGAACGAAAGGGAAGTTCTTGGAAAAGTATGTGTTTGATGATATGAAAAGAGTGGGGGAGAATGGGATCAATTGGATAGCTCTTTCAAATAACCAGCATAGGCATGATGGACTGAGTGGTGTCCGTCTATGTTGAATTATTCCATGATTTTTTATAAACTATTTTTCTGTAAGTACCAGATACTATGCTATGCAGAGATATCAGAAGTATGTGAATAAATTATTTTAAAGAGAATAAATAATTTTAATAAACAAATTGAAATGAAAAGTAACTTTTTTTACATTAGTACAGGTAAAGGTACTGATTCAATACTGCCAGCCTGAGGCACATGGGACAGAAGATAGATTGAATGAAGTGGCTGCAACAATTGGTGGCCTTTTTTCAAACTGCAGTTCCTTTGGAGAACACAGTTGGAAGTGTAGAATCAGTAAATCCAGCCTGTAGATCAGACTATACGTAGAACATTGAAATACTAAATTAAAACAGCATAAAGGAAATGAAAAAAGTCTAATTAACAGAATGCATAAGGCTCTAGAAGGTATTCTCAGCTCTAAAAGGACTGAGAATACTTATGCTCACCCAGGAAAAGGGAGACACCTTACATGTTTTGAGTGACATTAGTGTCATTTTGCCCTCCTGTTCATTTTTTTGTTTATTGCTGAGAAAAGAGACATTTTGTCAAGTATTTTTGGCTTACACTCATCAGGATAGATGTAAGAATGCCAAATTTCAAAAGCAACAACGATTTATGTTCTATGAGAAACAGATGCTGATTGGCAAGTCAATGAGCTAAAGGCATGGGGAATGCATCAAGGAACTATTGCCCTTGGCATTTTTGCTTAATTTAAAAAAGGCACAAAACTTGATATACTTCCTTCCCTTTTTAGAGGTCGGGATCCTACATATGAATATATGTAACTTCTAGTATCATAAGTGAGTCAGATGCTGACGTTGACTGATTATGCTAATTGGTTGTCAGTGTAATTCTTGGAGCACTCAGAATTCTTGCATACTCACAAGTGGGCCAAGGGTCATCACTTTCAGACCTGAAAAATGCCCAGTGACTTCTCAAGGTATCTCAAAATTTGCAAAATAAGTGACGTTAGTGTTTTATGATGCAATTATGTAATAATAACTCCAGTGATGTTCTCTGCCAACAGGGTTGTGTCAAACCAAAATTACATTCTGTCTTTCCCACATAAATAATGTGGTATTTGAATTTAATGCTGGTGACGTGCCAGTTTTGCAGTTCATATGGTATTATGGTCGTATGGCCAGTCCATGAGGTATATTTGGAGTTTCAGAAAGCATTTGACAAAGTCCCACATATGAGGTTAATGTGCAAGATTAAAGTGCATAGGACTGCGGAAAGTGCATTGAGATGGATAGGAACCTGGTTGGCAGAGAGGAAACAAGCATAGGAATTAATGGTTCCTTTTCAAACTGGCAGGCAGTAACTAGTGGGGTGCCACAGGGATCGGTGGTGGGACCCCAGCTATTCATAATATATATTCATGATTTGGATGAGGGAACGAAATGTAACATCCCCAAGTTTGAAGATGATGCCAAGTTGGATGGGAGGGTGAACTGTGACAAGGATGCAGAGATCCTTCAGTGTGATTCCGACAGGTTAAGTGAGCAGGCAGATCAATGGCAGATGCAGTATAATTTGGATAAATGTGAGGTTATTCACTTGGGAAGCAAAAACAAGAAGGCAGTTTACTACCTGAATGACTGACTGTAAATTGGAACAGGGGAATGTGCAGCAGGACCTGGGTGTCCTTGTGCACCAGTTGCTGAAGGTAAGCATGCAGGTGCAGCAGGTGGTAAAGAAGGTAAATGGTATGTTGGCCTTCATTGTGGGAGGTTCTGAGTACAGGAGCAGGGATGTGTTGTTGCAGTTATACAAGACCTTGGCGAGGCCACACCTGGAATATTTTGGTATCCTTTTCTGAGAAAGAATGCTCTTGCTTTTGAGGGAGTGCTGCAAAGGTTTACCAGGCTGATTCCAAGGATGGCAAGTCTGATGTATGAGGAGAGATTGACTAGGCTGGGATTGTTTTCGCTAGAGTTCAGACGAATGAGGGGGTATCTCATAGACAGTTATAAAATTCCAACAGGACTGGACAGGGTAGATGCAGGTAGGATGTTCCCGATGGTGGGTGTGTCCAGAACCAGGGATCACAGTACGAGGACTCGGACTATACGATTTAGGACAGAGATGAGGAGACATTTCTTCACCCAAAGAGTGATCAGCCTGTGGAATTCATTACCACAGGAAGTAATTGATGCCGAAACATTGAAAGTATTCAAGAGGCATCTAGATATAGCACTTGGGGCAAATGGGGTCAAAGGTTATGGGGAGAAAGCAGGATTAGGCTGTTGAGTTGGATGTTCAGCTATGATCATGAAGAATGGCAGAGCAGGCTCGAAGGGCCGAATGGCCTTCTTGTGCTCCTAACTTCTATGTTTTTGTTTCTAAACAGCACATCCTTTCAGCTTTTTATACTAAGGAGTACTGACCGCGCTTGCACAACTGAGAACATCATGTCTAATGTTACATATGATCCTGATTAGCCAGCGCTCCCTAAACAATCTCCAACGTGCAATATATTACACTAAATAACCATTTAAAATTACCGGTATAGAGTCTCAAAGCCAATAACCTTGGGACCAAGTCACTGTTGACTTACTGGTTTTTGGGTCAGGCACATGGGACTGAGATTGGTCTGGTGGGGTCCAAGATCACTTGGCGTGTAGGAAAAGACCACCATGTAGAGCAGATTGGTCGTCTAAAACATCCCACAACAACACAGCACCTAGCTGAACAATCCATTGTGTGATTTTACTTTATTAAATAAGAATTGAAGGATGTCATGGCAGTTTATCTGGTGTTTGGATAATCCGATTTGAGACCATGTTCTTGTAGCCGTCACTGTAGCAATGTGGCTCATTTCCATTTGCTAGATGTTCTGTATACTCAAATCCTGGTACCAGGGTCTGCAGGCATCTTTTTTGAATTAATGAAAAGCATGAAGTACAATCATTTCCTTCAGCATTCTCTATGGTAACATTTTGACCAATCAGTGTTAAGCTGCTGACCAGTCACAAGCACCTATTTCTCATGTAGAATAGATTGTTCCCTTTGAACCTTGGCATTCTCGCAATTCTGCCCTGATGAGTGCAAGACAGAAAGCTTCAACAGAATATTTCTTCTTTCCAGCAATACTTAAGTTCTCCACCATCAAGTAATCATTCCTTTGTTTCTTTCTCTTGTGTGTTTCTTGCCTTTAACAGCCCTAAGAGAAATCTTTGTATCCTCACTGGCTACAGGGGAGGTCCCAGAGGATTGGAGAATAGCCAATGTTGTTCCTTTGTTTAAGAAGGGTGGCAGGGATAATCCAGCTAATTACAGCCCAGTGAGCCTTATGTCAGTGGTAGGGAAATTATTGGAGAGGATTCTTCGAGATAAGATTTACTCCCACTGGGAGATAAATGGGCGTATCAGTAAGAGGCAACATGGTTTTGTGAAGGGGAGGTCATGTCTCACTAACTTGATTGAGTTTTGTGAGGAAGTGACGAAGATGATCGATGAGGGTAGGGCAGTGGATGTTGTCTACGTGGACTTCAGTAAGGCCTTTGACAAGGTTCCTCATG
>NC_063347.1:52327801-52367699 GCF_021869965.1 Rhincodon typus | reverse complement strand
TGTGACTAGTGGCATTCCTCAGGGATCAGTGTTGGGGGGACCTTTGATATTAGTAATATATATAAATGATTTGGAGGAAAATGTAACTGGTTTGATTAGTAAGTTTGCAGATGACACAAAGGTTGGTGGAATTGTGGATAGCGATGAGGACCGTCAGAGGATACAGCAGGATATTGATCAGTTAGTAATTTGTGCAGAGAGATGGCAGATGGAGTTTTAATCCAGAAAAATGTGAGGTAATGCATTTTGGAAGGTCTAATCCAGATGGAAAATATACAGTGAATGGCAGAATCCTTAAGAGTACTGATAGGCAGAGGGATCTGGGTGTACAGGTACACAGGTCACTGAAACTGACCACGTTGGTGGACAAGGTAGTCAACAAGGCATACGGCATGCTTGTCTTCATTGGCTGTGGCATTGAGTTTAAAAATTGGCGGGTAATGTTGCAACTTTATAGAACCTTAGTTAGGCCGCATTGTGTTCAATTCTGGTCACCACACTACCAGAAGGATGTGGTGGCTTTGGAGAGGGTACAGAAAAGATTTACCAGGTTGTTGCCTGGTATGGAGGGCATTAGCTATGAGGAAAGGTTGTAGAAACTTGGGTTGTCCTCACTCAAACAACGGAGGTTGACGTTGATAGAGGTCTACAAGATTATGAAGGGCGTGGACAGTCAGAAGCTTTTTCCCATAGTGGAAGAATCAGTTACAAGGGGGCACAGGTTTAAGGTGCGAGGAGCAAGGTTTAAAGGTGATGTACAAGGCAAGTTTTTCTTACACAGAGGGTGGTGGGTGCCTGGAACTCACTGCCAGGGGAGGTAGTGGAAGCAGATACGATAGTGATATTTAAAGGGCGTTTTGGTTAATAGGATGGGAATAGAGGCATACGGTCCCCAGAAGAGTAAGGGGTTTCAGTTGTAACAGGCAGCACATGGGTGCCGGCTTGGAGGGCTGAAGGGCCTGTTCCTGCGCAAGTTTCTTTCTTCTTTGTATTTCAACTTTTCCTTCACTATCGAGGGTGATCTCATTTTTATGAACATATACTTTGTTATCTTATAACCATGTTCTCTGAGTAAAGTTCAAGTCATTAAGATTTGAGATAAAGCTGTCACGGGAGGTGGAATAAGAAACGTGAATGGGTTTTGAAAAGGATGAAACAGACCTTTTTTAACAAGTAGTTTTCAGGGTTATTGTACCATAAGAATTTTGTGGAAAAGTGGGTTGGCTGGATAGGCAGGACGTGTTCTCCTGCCTGACAAGTCAAAATAAGTTCTAATTGCCCAGAGGCCAAGTTGTCATTAAGGACCATTGTCCAACACTGATACTTTTGTTTTTATATCATTTGTTTCACCTTGCTAACTCTTGTCACTTTGTGTGTATGTGTTTTGTATAACCATCTACTATATTTGTATACAGGACTTTGTACCTATGTGCTACAGGTGTTCAACCAATAATCCACTGCTCAATAACCAGGGAAATGTATGCATTAACTGTCGACAGCCATTTGTATTCTCTGCTTCCTCTTATGGTGAGTTTACTCTCTGCTGATGGTAGCATAATTTGCTTGCATTTATTACTCTGAAGTCTTGTTGTAGTTAGTTTGTATATTTTTTTCTTTTACTGTGGACCGTTTAAAATTAAACACAGCTTCACCTAGATGTAAGCCTCATCAGTAAGTGGTAAGATTCACTGAAAGAAGAAATGGCTGGAGTTTGCACACATAGAAATGTGAAATGGTAGCAAAACTGACCAATAGCTTCAAGGAAGATAATACAGCCCCACAGAGCTGCTAACTGAAAAACAGCCTTGAATGTTGATAGAAGCTTGTCTGATTACTGATCACCAAAGATTGTTGGAACAGTGTTCCTCCTTGAAACAAAGGCAAAGGAGGAAAGTGCAGTAATAATTCTACAGTATTGGCAGAATACATGAACAACATTTGAAAAGAAGCAGAGCACATAGAGAGGAGGAGGTCTGAGGATTGCAAGCATTTGTAAATGGATGACATATCAGCATGTGACACTGTTAGGCACAAAGAAAAGG
Organism: Rhincodon typus; assembly: GCF_021869965.1. Lineage (NCBI taxonomy): Eukaryota > Metazoa > Chordata > Chondrichthyes > Orectolobiformes > Rhincodontidae > Rhincodon > Rhincodon typus. The sequence goes on along the minus strand of NC_063347.1, from coordinate 52,365,657 downwards.
TACAGTAGCCATATTTGAGAAATAGTGTATGAAACTAGTTAAAGAGGTAAGGAATACACAGGCAGTTGGGAAGCATGAAAAATGGCAGAAAGAGGCTGCAGTGGTTATTGATGATTCTAACTGGAACCTCTCTTTAGAAACACTTCTGCCAAGTAAGTCTACAGCCCTCGTTGATCTGCTTTCTTCTACAAACTGATTCTATTTTGCTCTCATGCTGAAGTTGAGAATTAACCACCCTCCATCCACACCGCCAAAAAGAAAGCAATACATCAACTGTAACATAGTTTAATATGTGGCAGGCTACTGACACTTCAAAACAAAAATTCTGAAACATTTAAGTACAGTTCTGTGGACTTTGGAAGATGTTGAGCCCTAAATATTTCACAGGAACATCCAAAACAGGATCAGAAGGAGGCAAAAAAGCAGAAATTGCTGGAAAAGCTCAGCAGGTCTGGCAGCATCTGTGGGGAGAAGTCAGAGTTAACGTTTCGGGTCAAGTGACCCTTCTTCAGAACTCAGTTAACTCTGATTTCTCTCTACAGATGTTGCCAGACGTGCTGAGCTTTTCCAGCAACTTTTGTTTTTGTTTCTGATTTACAGCATCTGCAATTTTTTCGATTTTTATTCAGAAGTGGGCCATTTGGCCCCTCAAGCTTTTTCCTCCATTCAGTAATATCATGGCTGATCTCTTTTTCTGTTTAGAATTCCACATTGCCATCTATCCCTAATAACCTGTGATTCTCCTGCCTACCAAGAATCTATCCACCTCTTCTAAAAACTATCAAATGACTCTACCACCACTACCTTCAGAGGTAGAGAGTTTAAAGTTGCACAACTCTCTGTGAGAATAAAAAAATCCCTTATCTCTGGACTGAAAGGGTGACCTCTAATTTTAAAACAGTATCTCCTAGATATGGATTGACCCACAAGAGGAAATACCTTTTCAATATCCATATTGTGAAGCCCTTTCAGGATCTTGCACACTTCCAACAAGTCACACTTGATCTTCTAAACTCCAGTGGAAACAAGCCCAGCCTATCCAACATATCTTCATAAGATAAACTAATCATCCATGTATTAATGTCGTAAACCTCCTCCAAGCTGCCTCGAATGAAGATACATCCTTTCTTAAACAAGGTGACCAAAACTGTAGTTTCTGGCCATGCATACTTGCTGCACAAGTTGCAGTGCATCAAGCATGCTGTGTTCAAGTGTTCAGCGAAAACCTAGACAAGTACGCCACCACCATCACGGACTTCATTACCAAATGTGTTGGGGACTGTGTATCAAAGAAGTCAATCCGAGTTTTCCACAACTGTAAACCTTGGATGAACCAAGAAATCCACTCCCTACTGAAGACCAGGCGTGCAGCGTTCAAGTCGGGTGACCCAGACCAATACAGAAAATCCAGATATGACCTCCGCCTAGCCATTAGGGAGGCCAAGAGGCAGTATCGGACCAAGTTAGAGGCCCAGACCTAGCAAACAGTCTCCCGTCATCTATGGCAAGGCCTAAACGACATTACGGGATACAGAATGAAACAGTGTAAGATAGCAGACAAAGACACATCCTTTCCTGACATGCTCAATGCTTTCTATGGTCGGTTTGAGCAGAATACCATCGGCGTGGCGACGCCTGTCCCGACAGCCCCAGAGACACTTGTTCCCTCTGTCACTGCTTCAGAAATCAGGTCAGTCTCCCTGGGAGTCAACTCAAGGAAAGCGACACGCACAGTGGTGTCCCCGGCTGAGCACTCAGATCCTGTGCGGACCAACTGGTGGAGGTATTCACTGACATCTTCAACCTCTCCCATCCTACAACCCGAAGTCCCCACCTGCTTCAAGAAGACCACCATCATCCCCGTACCCAACAAAACACGAGCACTGTGCCTTAATGTCTACCACCCAATGGCTCTAACTTCAATAATCAAGAAGTGCTTCAAGAGGCTGGTCATGGCCCACATCAACTCTAGTCTCCCAACCTGCCTCAATCCCATACAATTTGCTTACTGCCATAACAGGTCCATCTACATCAACAGAACTGAGGTTGAGAGAGTGAAGAACATCAAGCTCCTTGAAGGGATGATAACCAATGACCTGTCCTGGACTTCCCATGTAAATGCAACAATCAAGAAGGCACAACAATGCCTCTTCTTCGTCAGGCAGCTCAGGAAATTTGGCATGTCCACAAGGTCCCTCACCAATTTTTATAGATGCACTATTGAAAATATCCTGTCCTGGTGCATAACGGCCTGGCATGGCAACTGCTCTGCCCAGGACTACAAGAAACTACAGAAGGTGGTGTGCACAGCCCAGACCATCACAGAAGCCAACCTTCCATCCATGGACTCTATTTACATGGCTCGCTGCTGCAGAAAGATGGCCAACATCATCAAAGACCCATCGCACCCAGGTAATGACCTCCTACCGCGTCTTCCATCAGGCAGAAGATACAGAAGCTTGAACACGTGCACGAGCAGGTCCAGGAACAGCTTCTTTCTGGCTGTTATCAGACTGTTGATTGGACTCTGGCCTCAAATATTATGTAACCTACAATGTAACCTGTTTGCCTCTAAGTCTTTTTGATCTATACATGCTTTGCTTGCTGTGATCTGCCTGTACCACTTATAAACAAAGCTTTTCACTGTATTTTGGTACACGTAACAATAAATCAATCAACCAGTAACAATCAATCAATGCCACGTAAATCTTGAAATAGTGAAGTTCCTTGCTACAGTAAATAGCTCCAAGGTTGTTGAGTGCTGGAATTTTGGGCAGATGATTTTTGTAATGAGTTGGAAAATGAATGTAGTAATGACAAGTATCAGGGTAATCTGTAAATCATTAATAAAGTTGGTGAAGCCAGACAAAATGGAGTTAATATTTCAGGTTACATGACCTTTTGTTCAGGATTTTCTTTCCTATTGACTTCATACATGTTCACTTACTGATTTAATACCCTGTGAAAAGCTGCCTTGCTCCAAAGAGGCTTTGTAACGTAATATAATACACTGCCTATTAAGCATTTCAGTGCTTGGGATGGCCAGTGGTCTTTAGTGTTTTCTTTCCCCTTGCTTTTTCTGTCGTTTTTTATCTCTCCTCACCATTCCCCATCCAAAAGTATTGGCTCTTAATCGATGTATACACTCTCCCATACCTTACCCTAGTGTCAGCTCACAATTGAATGGTCACCATGAGTTGTCCAGCTTCACATCCAAAGCCCATTGTGCTCTCAGGATCTCTGCACAAGTAGGCACTTGCTAAAACAATCTGTTATGATCTTTAACTAATTTGACCTAAGTTCATTTGTGATTCTGCTTAAGATCAGAACAGATTGGCCACAGACTCTGAGATCTTCCTGATCTGTGACTCTATTACTCACAGCGTTGAACAGCTCAGCCACTTTATATCATTTATTTTGACCTGGAAGACAAACTTTTCATATGTTTGTAAATTTTTATTCTACCCACATCCTAATACTACCTTTTTACAGCTCCAATGGTTTCTTCAATTTTATTCATACAACTATAATGTCAGTTTGAATAATCGGTAACTCACTAACCTCTGAGTCAAGTGTTTCTGGATTTATGGTCCACTCCAGAAATACAGCACATGATCCAGGCTTATACTTCACAGCAGTACTGAGGGAATATTCTTGAGAGGTAATAATAGGTTTATCAACACCTGCAAACAGAAACATTAAACTGTGGCTCCAGTCACCTGGCATATGAACATGAAAATTCCATGGCACTATTTGAAATATGACAGAGGTCTTCTGGTTTCCTGGCTGAAATTTATTTCCTTGCTGTTTGTGGAAACCTGCTGTGCACAATTTAGTTGCTGCACTTTGTATTAAAGCTGCTGTTACTTAATAGCATTGTTTGTAAGTGCTTTGACACATCCTGAGGTCTTGAAAGGTGTCATATAAATGCAAGTTTTAAGTATTTTGTTTATTGAGCCCAGTTTATTGAAATATTCTGTTGCTGCAGCCACACATCCCAGACTGTTTTCTTCTTCTGTACAGAAAAATGTAGTGAAACATAATCTTATTCCAAATATCCCCTATCGCCCAAAGATAAACTGTTAACAGGATCATCATAGATTAAAGACTTTAATCCAGGTTACATTGACATTGGGTTTTCCCTTTTATGCTTAAACTGTGATTTTGTTTTTCCCAGTCTACCATTTAACAGAATAATGAAACTGACCATAATGTTGGCTAATTCCAATGCCTTTTGCCAAACTGTTTTAGTTTCACTAAAGAAATGCTGAGGTGAAGCCTTTTCCAAGTGTGAATGTACATTTAGTTTTTCATTCCCATTTTACCCCTGTCCGAGGTGATTATTCAGATGGATTCTTCTGTGATTGATCTTAAGCAACATAGTTCCTCTCTTGTTTTCAAACAATAATTACGTAAACCACTTTAAAAGTGAAACAATTTCATTTTCACCCAATTCATTTATAGTTGAGTCTGTATTTCCCGACTCTCAAGCAAAAGTGAGAACTGGATCGATCTCAAATCGCAATTGTAATTTAGTGTTAGTCTTAATCATCTTGTTTTATAATTTGTCTTTTCATTATTTGATAAGGAGTCTTGTATCCTTGTGTTATTGCAAAGTTCTGCTGAGTCAGGAGTCCTTCATGTAATCTACCTTAGACTTATTATAAAGTGTTAAATCCTGTTAGTTGCCAGGATACAGATCTTTTAAGAAGATAGTAAGATCTAACATTGTTTCTAGCAGATCTACTTGACCATTTGAAGAATCTGACATATGTGTATCTGGGATTTGTTTGTGAATGCCTATAGGCACACATTTTAAAACATACATCGTAAAGCATTATCTGCACTTGAAGCACATATTCTAGAGAGAAATCAGTTTACATTATAAATGTCATATACATTTCAGCATTTTGCTTATAGATGTAGGCTACTGCCGAGTGTTGATCCAGAATGCGTCTATGTTCTGGGGTAACCTAGATTATATGATCTTTTTCAACTCTATGTACAATCCATCCTTCCCTTGTTGGAGATTTGTACCTCTCTTTGAGCCAATTGCAGTTTGTGGTTGAACTTAATGACCTTAGATAACTATGGACCATCCAGAAGAGACTATGCTTGAGGAGAAACAGAAAACAAGCTGGCAAATAAAAGCGTAGATATGGAGAAAATAGATGCAGGAGTAGGCCATTTGGCCCTTTGAGCTAGCACCACCATTCAATATGATCATGGCTGATCATGCAATCTCAATATCCCATTCCTGCCCGCTGCCCATACCCCTTGATCCCTTTAGCCACAAGGGTCACATCCAGCTCCCTCTTGAATATGTCTTAACAAACTGGCCCCAATAGCTTCCTGTGGGAGAGAATTCCGCAGGTTCACAACTCTGAGTGAAGAAATTCCTCCTCATCTCAATCCTGAATGGCTTACCCCTTATTCTTAGACTGTGACCCCTTGTTCTGAACTTCCCCAATATTGAGAACATCAAGCCTGTGCAGTCCTATCAGGATTTTATATGTTACATGCAGTGTAACAAAACAAATCTCATTGCCATTTAGAATTATTGCCTTTCTTAAATGGCATTTATACAGCAATAGGGGTAACTTGCTTAACCCATCATGCATGAATTTGGGACAATGCTGAGACTTGGATCAACCATCACAACCATGTAAGGTCTTGGCCTGGCCCATGGTCCATATGCGCATGAATGGGGCCATTGGTTAGGAACGAGAAAGTGGGTTGTGGCTTATTTCTCCTTTCTCTGATCCAGGAATATAGAGGCCAGTTGTAGCAGGCAATGAGAAATTTGGTTTATTAAGATCCCTTGATAACATAGGATACTATCATGCATCATGCTGTGTGTGTGCACATGTGTGTGCATGTGCACTTCATGTGGCACAACCTGGCTTGGGTAGACAGTGGCTGATGCAATGTAATGTGGACAAATGGAAACAATGCATTTTGGGAGGAATGTATATCTGAATTTACAGATGTTGGAAAGGTGTTAATGTACAGAGACCTAGGGTTCAAAATAAATAGCAGATAGATACAGCCATTTAAAAAGGCTGACTACATTTAGGTTATACAAATAAGGGCACACAAGACAAAAGTGTAAAAACAATGATAATTTTGTAAGAAATGTGGATAAAGGCAGTTAGAGTATTGGACCCCTAATTAAGGAATGAATATTAATTTGGTATTTAGTGATGTAAATGATTAGGAACTGTGGTTACGGGTATAGTTATGACGGATTGTTCCCACAGCAGCAGAGAAGGCTGTGAGAACACTTTTTTTTTGGGAGGCACGTTATAGGGATAATGTCACTGGACTAATAGTCCAGAGCTCTGGGCTAATGTTCTGAGGGCATGGATTCAACTCCCACCATGGCAAATGGTATTATTTGAATTCAATGTAAAGCTGGTGACCACGTTGCTACTGTTGATTGTTATTAAAACAAAATCCAGCTGGTTCACTAATGCCCTTTAAGGAAGGAAATCTGTCATCCTTACCTGATCTGCCCTGCATGTGACTCCAGACCTGCAGCAATGTGGTTGGCTCTTAGCTGTCCTGTGGGCAATTTTGATAATAATAGCCAGTGACATTCATATCCCGTGAATAATAATAAAATAAAGTAGCTTGTTCTAAAATTGTGAAGGTCATACATCGTTTCCACTTCAAGGGAGTTGTGATGTTGACTTTACATCCCATTTATAATTGTCAGTAAAAGAGCAAAAAGAGGTTATGAAGAATTTCTTCCACCAAAACCGGTTTTAGAACATGAAGTGTTCTACCATTGGAATGCATATGGCAGAGATTCTTGCCTCTTCTGAAAGAGAATCTCATAAAAACGTTTGAAACAGGAGAATGAACAGGACATTGGGATTAGTTTAGTTGATAGAGGGTTAGCAAAAGAAGTGGGGAGAGTGGAATTAATATTGGAATGGTGTGACCTAACAAAGGCTGACCCAAATATCATTGGCCCATGGGCTGTTTGTGCTGCATTTCTGTATGGTTCTATTGGTTGTAGTCTGAAGATGTTTGATCATTTTATTGCCTTAGATTTTGTGAGCTTGTTACATTTGTGAGAGTCAAACATTGGAAGCCCCCACCCAGCCTTTCCTTTGTTCTCCAAAACCAAAGCGCACACATAACCAGGATTGGAGTTGGGTAGATGGTAGATTCTATTCTCCTCATTTTTCTCCGAAGGCTCTGAGGCAAGGTGTCGTAAATTCAGGATCTCGTTCAACCATGAAGAATCCAATCACAATCCAGGAATAGGAAGAAAGATTGATAATTAAATAAGGTTCTGAAACCCTGCTAGATGGAAGGAAGGTGAAAGTTGGGAAAAGTCAGTAGGAATAGTTACAACAATGCAGTCTTTCCTTGAACTACTTGTTTCAAAAGGCCTATAATATTTAAAAAAAAATCACATACTGAATTTGAAGGACTTGACAAAATATTTTTCAAGGATAGAGCAAGGAAGTCATTATTCTTTAAACTGAGTTTCATAAGTAATTTTCACATTTAGATCTGAACTCAAAAAGATTTGAATCAGATGAGCTACACACAGTTCCGCAGGGCTTTCATCTTATGAGCTGTCTCTTGCTGGGTTTTCAGAGGTGCTGCCACTTGTTCAGTTCTATTTGGAAGAAGGGATCACAGATGAAGAAGCAGTGGCCCTGATTGATCGAGAAGTGCCCAGCACAGAACTGAAAAAGGACGGCTGGCAGGAAAAGAATATTGGAGGTACGCATTTTATAGTGTTACTTACAAAGTGAAGAGGGTGGCACATTGAAACTCTAACGTATACCATAATAGAATGTTGGCCACGCTCCAGATTACACTGCAATGGGACAATACCAAGATCAGGCTGAAAAATGGGAGGGAAAGTCAGCTCTGTGCATCATTTGTCCATCTGATTGAAACTACTTCAGTCAGAGCTGGGATTAAGTTGCTGATAGGTATGTGTTGCCCAGAGCAGGAGGATCGGGGAGCATATAGTGGAAGAAGAACAGAAATATAGTTATGCTATTGACTTAATATCTGTACTTTTGGTGTATTAAAAATCTGTTGCTACTAGGGAAAGTTAGCATTTGCCAATGTGTGTTGTGCCTACTGCTGGTGCAAATCTAACTCCCTGTGCTACCTAGGTTTGTGGCGCTAATTATAACACAGTCTGTTGATGCTATTGGGCTCATTGGCACTTTTAATTGTGTTAAAAGATATTGTGATCACTCTGCCATTGGAAATTTTCAAGGCACAGTAGCAGATGCCAGGAAAGTTCACCACTTTGTTGCTGTTGTCAAGAAACATGGACTGGCTTATCCAAAGCTCACCTTGCAACAGGTAGATTACATTGGCAGCAAGGCTCACAACTGCAACAGAAATCCTTCTGCAGATGTAAACTCCAACCTATTGCCCCTCACGTCCAGTGAATTCTTTTTGGGTGTGGGTAATTAAAGGCCATCTCATAAGCAGCAATGAAGGGCATTAGAGATAACAAGATGTAGAGCTGGATGAACACAACAGGCCAAGCAGCATCAGAGGAGCAGGAAGGCTGACGTTTCGGGCCTAGAACCTTCTTCAGAAATCACTTCTGAAGAAGGGTCTAGGCCTGAAACGTCAGCCTTCCTGCTCCTCTGATGCTGCTTGGCCTGCTGTTTCATCCAGCTCTACACCTTGTTATCTCAGATTCTCCAGCATCTGCAGTTCCTACTATCCATGAAAGGCATTAGCTCAGTTGGAGCTCTCTCATGTCTAGACCAGAAAATTGCCAGTTCAAGCTGTACCCCAGAGAATTAAGTACATAATGCAGGTTGACTGACTTAGCGCAGCACTAAATACTAAGTGAATGCTGCACTGTTGAGGGGCCAACTTTTGGATGAAATGTTAAACCAGATCCAGGTGCTGCAATTGGTGCTCAGTTTATTTATTCAGTCATGGGATGGGGACATCGCCGGATGGACAGCATTTATTACCCTTAAGAAGGTGGGTTCTCAAACCACTGCAGTCGATGTGCTGTAGGTTGACCCACTGTGCCATTAGGGAGGGAATTTCAGGATTTAGACCCAGTGACTGTGAAGGAATGGAGACATATTCCCATGTCAGGATGATGAGTGGCTTGGAGAGGAACTTGCATGTGGTGGTGTTCCCATGTATCTGCTACCCTTGTCCTTCTAGATGTAGTCATAGGTTTGAAAGGTGCTGCCTAAGGATCTTTGGTGATATCTTGCAGATGTGTCTTGTAGATATTTCACACTGCTGTTATTGAGCATTTGTGGTGGAGAGAGTGGATGCTTGTGGAAAGCTGCTGAACTAAATCGCTTATGATTATAAACTTGTTTTATTTTCCAATAAACTTTGAAATATTTCTTTACCACCTTTGTAGATGCACAGACTCTACAGCTTGATGACAGTGTGACAAAGATTGAGACGGACCCATTCACTGCAAAATTGAGCTTTGAGGTAATTTGATGTTGTTAAATTCACATACAACAATACAACAATTTCCATATGACTTTATAATGGAGGAAGAGGTCAAAATACCTTTGGTGACTGGGAAACTAAAAATAAATCCAGGAGAGGATCTAACTGAATTTATTAGAAGTTTTCTTTTTAAAAAATATGATGAAAGTGATGAGGCAAGTCTCCAAGATCTTTGTGGATTTGCTGCAGGTGTTAAAAGATGTAGTTGAGGTAATTGCAGAGGTGTTGTTCATTATCTTCCAAAGTTCTTTAGATTCAGGAATTATGTGACTGCATTGGAAACTTGCAGTGTTCACTCCACTGTTTATGATGGGTGTGGAAGATCTGTCAATTTCATGTCGGTAGTAGGAAAGAAATGACATCATTAGTGCAATAGAAGGTGAATGGGTACTTGGCTTGGCCTCAAAGCCAAAATAGATCTGTTAACAATAGGTTATGTCTGACTTCCAGAGACCAGTGGCATAGGTTAGGAATTGTCCGTAGATGATACCTGTGTGGATTTGCAAGAGGCAATAGATAAGGTTCTGCAGAAAAGGAGAAATGAAAGACAACAAAATTGGAGCAACTGTGTCACATGGTTTGGAAATGGTTAGAAGGCTGGAAACAGAATGTTGGAATATTCTTTAATTGTCAAATAAGTGAAAAGTGGTGGATCTCAGAAAGCTGTACAATGGCCTTCTCACCATGTCAATAATTTGGATGAGGCAATAGAATTACAACCCAAATCTTCCCATCACAATAACAGTGAACTCTGAGCTGAGGAGCTGATTTACACTGGAACTCTTGCTTCAACACAAATGGGAGATTGTGTGGATAGTCATCCTGCACTTACACTGTTTTACACTAATTTTTACCCAACATTTGTAAAACCTGTTCAGTGTAGCCCTTTAAATCGGGAGAGTGTCAAAGCTGGCATCAGTGAAATTGATTACTCCCCTCCTTAAACTGCTTGTTCCCTAGACACACCCCAACACTACCCCTCCCCAGTAAGCCCTCACCACCCCCAGGCTCTGATCCTATGAGCCCTAACAGTGCTCACATTCCTTTCATTCATGTTCTGCCCAGGTACCGGTGTACAATGAACAGTGTTAGTAGGAAGGTGCCCAGTGCCGGGGGGTTCAGATTGATGGTGGAGGATTTCAGAGGATTTTTCTGAGAGCACCTTTCATTCTCCTAAAATCCACAGATGTAGTCTCTTCAATCTCTCCTCACAGGACAGTCCCACCATCCCAGGAATCAGATTGGTGAACCTCTGCTATGTTCCCTCAACAGTGTTCCTCCTTCCTTAGACAAAGGAATCTGAACTGCACACCATACTCCAGGGTCAGTCTCACCAAGATTCTATACAATTGAAAAAAAAACTTCCTTGCTTCTGTACTCAAATCTTTTAATGATAAAGGCCAGTGTACCATTTGCCTTCCTGATAGCTTGCAGGTTCAGCAAGCAAACTTTCAATGACTTATCAAAAAGGGCACCCAGGTTCCTTTGGACATCAGCATTTCCCAATACTGTGCACCTTCATTCTGTCCAACGAACTGGATAACCTCTCACTTGTTCACATTATGTTTAATCAGAATTATTCTTGTCCATGTAGCCAGTCTAAATCCCTTTGAAGCCTCTTAGCATCCTCCTCACAACTCATATTCAAACCTGATTTGTGCCTTCCAGAGCAGACACAATGAGCCAAATAGCCTCCTACACTGTAACAATTCAACAGCTGAAGGCCAAGTGTAGATTCTTGCAGTACTGCATCAGTCACAGGCCACCAACCTGAGAATGACCAGTCTGTATTCCCATAGCCTGTTTTATTTCCAGTAGATTACCCACATGCTCTAATTTTGAATGCTGTATTGTCTCTTCCCAGTCAGATCATTATTTTTGAAGTATCCGAGAATCACGTCCTTTATAACAGTTTTTAGTATTTTCCCTACTACGGATGTCAGGCTGACAGGTCTGTAGTCCCGAGTTTATTGTTGATTCCTCCTTTCTTAAATAGTGAGCTTATATTTGCAAACTTCCAATATGCAATCTCCATTTCAGATGACAACTAATCCATCCACTATCTCTACAGACAACTTCTTCAAGTCTCATGTTGTTCGGCAGGTCCAAGGGATTTATCAGCTTTAAGTCGTATTAATTTCTCTAGTCCTACTTTTTTTTTAACTGATGTCAGTTTCTTTTGGTTCCTCATTCTCACTAGACTCTTGGATGTCTCTATTTTGGAGAGATTTCTCATGCTCTCTCCATGAAGATAGGCACTTCTTTGCTGTTTCCAAATTTTCTGCTATAACTCCTTTTGCCTCTGCCTGTATTGGACACAGAATTGTCTTTGGTAACCTTTTTCTTTTTTACCTCACTATAGAAGCTTTTACAGTATATTTTTATGTTACTTAGATTACACACGTTTTATTCATATTCTAACACTGAGGGAGATCATGATCTGAAACTGTTCCCTAGGAGCCTTTGGATGTTCAAAGTTGATTTGAAACTTCTGAAACTGAAACTTGCAGATTGTAATTGGATGACAGCATTAAGGGATGTGGAACGAATATATAAATAGAGTTGAAATAAAGATAATTAAATTAATTGGTGGAAGAGGTTGTAGAGGCTGAATGATCCTTCCTATTTATATTAGACGTATAACCAATGTTCTTTCAAACGGATAGAAAAAAATGATGTAAAGTATTTTTCGACTGAATTTTATCTCCTGAGAATTGTGCCAGGATAGAAATGTCTTATAAAATGCCATCCAGGCTTCACCTGGCGTGTCAGTCTCCTTTGAGCACATTTCATCTCATTTCATGAACTTCTCAGCCTTTCTCAAGGGTCATTGTTGGTGGCATTTTTCTGTGGAAAATTTAAATTTGCAAGTATCTGTTGCTGGGTTCATAAAAATATTGAAAAATCTTTAAGCACAGCATATGTTGAGGGTACAAACCTACATCATGGCAGTTCCTCAGCCCTATCTACCAAATATGCTCCGAGATAGCTCGAATACTCTTGAGTCCTGGGACAACAGCTTGGTGTTACCTAGAGGATGGAATAAAAATGTATGTTTGTGATTATAAGTGAAATCTCTTTGATACCAATATTTCAAAGTTTTCAAAAAGATCAAACCTATTAGCCTTACATTAGCAATAAGCAAAATAATAGAACACATCAGTAGGGACATTGACATGAAAATATGTCTTAAGTGACAGCCAACACTGTTTTAGAAGGCAGTTTGGCTGGATCTGCCATGTCGTTGTGACATTTCTGAAGACACTGCATGCAATTTCAGCATTTGTCAGGTTCCCCACCTCAGTGTGTTATCTTGCAAGTGAAGGAGCTTCCCCACTGAGACTGAAAGGAAATAGATCAGATTCTGCAGCTTTGCTGTCTGGCTTATTGACATGAACCTATTGTGAAGGATGCATTGCAGACTGAATTCTCAGTGGCATATTTCCAAATAATTGTTTGCAATTGAATAAGAACGGGATTATAAGAGCTCTGTGGGGCAGCTTTCATGGTCAGAGAATAAAGTACCATGTATCGGAAAGCAAAGTTCAGTCTTCAATATCATGGCAAATGACAAATTGTAACCTAGCAGCCACAAGTTAAATATACATCTCAAATGTGCTGTCACTTTTATTAAAATTTCAATTTGGAGTTTAGTTTAAATTTTAAAGATAAAACTGCAGTCTTAATTTATGATTGCCTGTGGATTTGATGGTGTTACCAATCCAATAAGGTCCAATTGGTGAGGAATTGTTGCTATTCATTTTCAAACTATTTACCTAATAGTCAGTAGCATTTTTACAGCGCAGAAGGAGGCCATTTGGCCCATCAAGTTGATTTTTGACTTTCTATAGAGCAATCCAATCAGTCTCATTGCGCAATAGTATCATTGCTCTGCTCTATCGCTGTAATTCAGTTTATTGCCCTTTAATACCCATTTCAATTTCCTTTTGAAATCATTCATTGTCTCTATTACCCCCCTCCATTAGGCAGAGGGTTCTGAGTAATTGTGCCCTGCTCTGTAAAATTGGTCTTCCTTGCACCCCCTGCAGCTATGTCCTATTACACTACAACTGTGACTGAGTCCATGTGTCACCATTTTATTGGAACAATTTTCTTTATCTACCTTACTGAAATAGGTCATTACTTTGCACACCTGCATCATCATATCTCCTTACGCTGTTGCCTGGTTTTTAAAATTTACTAATTAGTGGAATGTGGATGTTGCTGGCCAGCCAGCAACAATTGCCTGTCCCTAGTTGTCCTTGTGAAGGTGGTGGTGAGCTGCCTTCTTGAACTGCTGCAGTCCACCTACTCTGGTTGACCCACAATGCCATTAGGGAGACGATTCCAGGATTTTGACTCTGCGACAATGAAGGAACAGCAATATATTTCCAAGTCAGGGTGATGAGTGGCTTGGAGGAGAACTTGAAGGTGGTGGTGTTACCATGTATCTGCTGCCCTTGTCCTTCTAGATGGAGGTGGTCGTTGGTTTGGCAGGTGCTGTCTGAGGACCTTTGGTGAATTTCTGCAATGCATCTTGTAGATAGGGCTTTTCTACAGATTGCAGACTGGGGCAGTCACAGCCTGGAAACCTGGAAAGCGTTACATCTAAGTCTTGCAAAACTAATCTGCAGTCTAGTCCAATGATGACAAATGTATTAGTCTTTTGTTCCCTTTTTTTGCAGCAAGGAGGCTCAGATTTTGTTCCTGTGGTTGTGAATAGAGAGGTTCTGCAATCAATGAGTAGGAGGGATGTTCTGATTAAACGCTGGCCAAAGCCATTAAGGTGGCACTACTTTCGATCACTGTTACCCGATGTCTCCATTACAATGTGCCCTACATGTTTCCAGGTGAGAATGTTGTTATACACTCCTTTAAAATCTTATTCCCTACTGCCTGCGTCCTCAACTCCTAAACAAGTTTCTTTGAGAGATTCCCTCTCTCCTCTGCTATTCTCTGCCTTGAGTGACTCTTCATTCAGTTAGTTCAATGATTCTCCGCTTCCCTTGACACTTCTCCTAAGAATTCAACCCCGTCCTGTCCTGCCTGTGCATCAGCTTTTATGTTCATACCCTCGTCCATTGAGTTTCTCACCTCTTTTGCTGTATCTCCTTCCATGTTTCCAATACCTCACTTACAGGAAAACACCTGCTTACAACCCTCACATCCAAAACCCCTTGCATCCTTCTGCATCAGCTCGAAGAAATACAAGCTGTTCCCCAAGTCACCTACAACTAAATTTACAAACTTGAGCCTCATAAGCCCTGATTTTAATGACACCCACCCGACAGGAACAGGACAGTTCTGATCTAATGCAAGATTTGCACTAGACCTGATTTTCTGTCTTGTCAGCCTCCTTGGCCTCATGTTCAATGTTTCCAGTCCAGTGTAAGCAAACCTCAATGAATCTGATCCTGCCGGACCACAGCAAATCATTTAGGAATTCACTTTAGTCTGCTGTAAGTGTATATTACTTCATAATCATTTAGAATAAACCGTTAACTTATTTTCTCCACCATCAACTGTCTCTTCACCCTTGTACTTTATGCCTTGACTTATGTAACCCAAAATATTGACCAGTTCTTGTACTTTCAGGGAATTAGGTGCCTGAATCCCTCTGTCTCTCACACCCTTCTTTATATTCCTGATAGCTACTTTCATGTTTGCCCACTCATGTATCTTGCATTTATCCTGACTCATGCCTGACAAAGCCAGCTTTGCCTAGTGCTGTGTTACCACAGTTTTCCTTCACCGACAGATGTTTCACAGTGAAGACTATGAGCTGCTTGTTCTCCAGCACAACTGCTGTCCATACTGTCGCCGGCCAATAGATGAACCCAGTGTCTGATCACCACAGCGTGATGAAAGACTAGAAAGGAAAATGCCATTCCTGGGATAGAGGAATCTCAACCTGAAGAACTTTACAGCTGCTATTAATGTTAATGGCATCATCTGTTGTACCTTGATCTGCTTCACACTGACCTTCCAGACCAGGTTGGTTGTATTGTGGAGGCAGAGAGACCAACTCTATCATTTAGAATACTGAACGTAGAAGTATCTCAAAGATTCACTCCCTTAACATGCAGTGTTAGCATTCAGTTATTGATTGAACAGAAAATGAAACGATTGAGGACTGTATGTGATGTGAGAACTGTGTATGTTAACTAAAATAACCTCATGGGTGACACCTTTATGATGTGACCAGTTCTTTAAATACAATCCCTCTGTGGTATATGGTGTATGAGTAGTGCTGGTTCATTCACTACCAGCAATAGGTTGATTAGACTTAGTATTAACAGTTTGCTCCCATTCCCAATTCCAGCTGCCTCCCCTGAGTATATGGTTTTCCAGGAGATATATTGGAAGATCTTGTTGAACTATAACTGCATACATTAGCTGCAGCAGAGTGTGCGATTGGTACCTATTTTCAAGCTAACTAAATGAATATGCACCACTGATACGGAGCTTTGACTGTTGGGACCAATATTCCTCCCACTGATTTGAAGTATATTACAGAACCAGAATAGATTTACAGCAGTCTCCCACCTCCCACAGCATGTATTTCCTTTCTGTTTGCTAATTTAAAAAACATGCCAAAATCAGCTGAAGTAATCTACAGTGCACAAGTGGTGTTTGTCTAGTTTGTTCCTTTCTCCTCCTCCCTGCTCCTAAAAGATTAAGTGCTGTGCTTCAAACAAGGGATGATACCAAATTGTAAGAGCTGCAAGTATTTCTTCCTCTCTGAATGAGGGGAAGCCAGACAAGATGGGGGAGAGAATGAAATATCTGCTTACCATGATGTGGTTGAGGAAGGATGGGAGGACGCCGGAGTGGAGAACATAAAGACCAGCATGAATGGTCTGTTTCTGTGTCATTTTATCCAAGGCAAGCCTATATCAAAATCTATGAAATAGTTGCTTTGGGTTTGTATGATTACCTCCATGCTACCTTGGTCCAATTTAAATCCAGTTACCTCAAAGTAAAATTACTACATTCCATGTGAACCAAAATGCGATCACACCCACCCAATTTAAAACCTGCCTGCTATATATAAGAAGAATTACCGAACTATTTTCAAAAAATGAGCTCACAAACAAAACCCTATCTTTACACCAATTGAGAAGCCTCTTGACAGAAATATGTGTAGAGTGAAGATGGAATTTGTATTCTCGGTAAATTTAATTGGCATGTTTGGAGCTTGTTTATTAAAAGATGTCTGGAATGGTTTGGTTTGCCATTTCACATAAATATACATATAAAATAGCACAACACAAGAACAGGCCCTAACATAATCTTCTCATTTATGGGCAGTGCTTGATGGTTTTACAGTCTGTGTTGAGGGCAGCTTTGTGATGATATCGTAGTTGTACCTAACCATTACAGGAGTCCATCTGGCAGATGATATTCTGTAGTGTTTCTGAGGTTTGGGTCAGATCCAGTTCAGACTGTTGAGGTAACAGTCTCTTCTCAGTGCATGAAATGAGCTTTGGACAATCACAACGTACTTCCCAGAGAATGCAAGTTTACAGCAACCTCTACTGTTTAATTATGGGTCAATTTTTTGTTTGCATACTTCTCACACAGAGTATCATCTACTGGGATAGCACAGCAAGAGGTCAAACAACATAAACACAAAACTCACAGAACTCACCCTGATACTTCCTGCTGACCTGAACTTTGCACTAAGAATACTACCAAGTGAAATCTTATTTTTAATTGGTCAGTCCGATTCTGATTGGATTTTGGTGAACATTAAAGGTCTCCAGATTGATGCAGTGGGAGATTTGGCATAGGACATACTGACTGAATAGTGTATAAGGAACTTGATTCAGGGATTGTCGTTTTCCAGACTGTCGTGGGAGTGTTTGATAGGGACATTGTAGAGAGAACTTTACTCTGTACCTAGCCCCATGCTGTCCCTATCCTGGGAGTGTTTGGGATGTGGACAGTGTCGGGGAGGTTTACTTTAAGTTTAAAAGTGTAGAAGGACCTTTACTCAGAATCTAACCCTGTGCTGTAGAGTGTTTAATGGAGGCAGTGTTTCTTTAGTTTCAGTTTCAAAAGAGTAGAGCAAGTTTTGCTCTATATCTAACCCCACTCTGCAGCTGTCCTGAGTGTTTGATGGAGGACAGTGTCGATAATGCATCTAAAATGTTTTATCCCTAATCTATGGAGTGGTGGTTTTGTTACAGACTGCAATTATTTTTCAACAGCAACACCACCTGACCTCGTTTACTTAAGTGTTTGCCTCTGGCCCTTCCCCTTACTAAAGTGTTGAGCATTACATCCACAATATTAAGAAGGATTATGAGAATTATTTTTTTGACCTTGTATGCAAGGAGACCTAGAAGTTGAGAGGATGTCAGCCCAGTAATATAGTAATGATCTCCGTTTGCTTTATAAGATGACAGTCAGGTTTTGCTTGGACCCACTTGAAGAAGATTGCTTTTGGCATAAGTATGTGCAAGTGTAAATACGTGACGCTAAAAGTTTAAGTTTTATTGTTGCTCTTGTGATTTCCTTTTACCAGAGTTGGTTGATTTAAACTAGAATCGAAAATTAGCATCTGCAGACTTCACCTTGATACATTGTCCAGAAATGTTTTGTATTCTCCACAGTGATAAAGCTCTGTGTGTAGTCGCTTAAAACTTCACCATGTTTGTTCCCTAAAACACATAATGTGTTCCAATGTACTCAGCCAAGCAGGACTGTTCAGGTAAAGCCTGTAGTTTGGCTCTTAGATCTTTTGTCTAAAGTTTAAAAGTAGTGCCCAAAAATCTGAGGGAAGGAGAACAGCACTAGAGAAGAAATTGTCTTTGGGTGTGAAACAGCAACTATCTGGGTGATCTCATAGCAAGCTGTGAGCCAAGTAGAGTGAGAATGCTAGCAAGACAGTTACAGGGTGCAGTAAGCTATCAAGCATGCACTGGGCCTACAAACCAGAGGGACACTGCTGAGGTGCAACTGTGTAATGGCACTGGCTCTCCCTGGAGGTATGTAGTTCAAAGAGCATTCATTTCATTGCCCAATAAACTGATTTAAGTCTCAACTTCTGAACGTAAATGGCATCATGTGAAAGGTACTGGGGCAATATAATTCTTTGATGGAAGGAGTTTGTTGGAATGTTACCAGAAATGAACTCCCTTTTCCTGTGTTTATTGTTACAAAATTAGAAAATGTCACTGAACTATTTAAGTTCACTATGAATAGATACCAAAAGCCTACTCCCTGTTTTTTGTGTCTTTGAATTCATGTGTGCATTACTAAAAATGTTTTTACCATATGGTTTCCTTGGAAATATTTCTGTGTGTGGGAAGTTCAAATACAATCATTTTTATTCATAATTGTATCAACTCAGTGTGTTTGTCAGCCGTGGAAACATGCTTATGATCAATTTCATCGAAATCAAAGCCCATGCTTTTCCTGACCTAAAGGTAGCCTTGTTGTATTTCTGGTCCTGGATCAGTTCACCTGTGGAAATGGATTTACTGAACTCGTTTGCAATTAATTGGCCAGGTCTTGACAAGCAATGAGGGCACTGCTTGTATAGCACGGGTTTTAATGCTGAGGATACCTGATAGCACTGGCACAGACCCCTCTGTCTTTGAAATCCCAAGCTGCTTGTCCACCTGTACAACACTAGGACGTGGCAGCTGGTCTAATGCCTAACATTCAACCAGCGAAATGAAAAAAGCATTATGCCCTCTCTCTCAACTGAGTGTCTGCCCTTCTGGTCCTCCATAAATCCTACCATCTATGCAAAACTCTCCAGCCCATAAGCATGGCCACCCCCTTATGATCTCCTCCTGATTGTTGTTATTGGACAAGTCAGATGCCAGACTGGCTTGATAGATCATAATTGTTTTGTTTTCGTTTTAACAAAGTGGGCTCTCACTAAGATAGAAACATCAATGTTGCAGATTTTGTTTCAAGAATAAAACAGTTTATTAAGAACTTGGGGTCATAGATTTAAAATTAAGGAATTGCCCACTGGAGGCAGATCAAGATTTTTTTTTCATTTAACCTTCAGAGAGTTGAGTATCTTTGGAAAGAAAAGAGAAAATAGAATAAACTTAAGTGCAAACAGTTCTAAACACACAGTAAAAGTTTAATCCCATTAATTTCAAAACACACTTTTGCAAGTGTGAAAAAAAGCCTTATACAGTACTCCCACTAGAATCCTCTTCTCTAACACCTTAATTAGTTTGAAGTAAGTGTGACTGTAATCCCTAGACTGGAGACACTGATAGTTTATTCGTGGAGCTATTGTACACCTAAGTTTAAACAAACTCAGCTTCCGGTCCTGTTCAGAGTTTTATCCCAATTCCTTCCGGGACTCCATGGTCTAAGGTGATCTAAGATAGTTTATTGTATGCTTCCCTTCTCAGGACCACATGCTTGGATTTCGCAGAATTGCCTAAACCAAAGTAAAACAAATAAAAGTTTATCTCTCTACTATGGGTGTTCCCCTTTAGCTTAATAAAAAGACCTCCCAGTTCAGAAAGTTCTCTCAGGATTCCTCAGGTACAATTATCAACTTTGCTAAGTCATAAACAGCAACTTATTAGGCTGCCAAAGAAGCTTTCTCAAACGGTCATAAATCGCCATAGCTGTAGAACTACTTTCAAGTTAATTATTACCTCAAGGTAAACAGAGAGCCCATGTCACCAACACAAAATG
Source organism: Rhincodon typus (assembly GCF_021869965.1). Taxonomy (NCBI): domain Eukaryota; kingdom Metazoa; phylum Chordata; class Chondrichthyes; order Orectolobiformes; family Rhincodontidae; genus Rhincodon; species Rhincodon typus. The sequence continues at coordinate 52,345,494 of NC_063347.1, read as the reverse complement.
AATGATATCAAGCATTTTTGTATAAATCAGGTAATTAATATCACCTCTTTTTGATCTTATTCTCTTATATGGTCGTGATAGCTTCATCATTTTGAGGCCATCTCTGACCAGTTCCTTATCTCGGTTTCCAATGGCATCTGCCTGCTTCCATGTCCCGACCAATGTTTGTTTTAATTTTATTTTGTTGCTGTGCTAACTTCTGAGGTGCACGCATGGCAGCCACACCTGAAAGCAGGAGTCATCCATCAAAACTTCGATCAGTGTGCACAGAGCTTCCCAGCATTGGTCCTAACTCTACCTCTTGTATCTGTCCCTGGGGTGGTGGGGGGTGGGGGGGATCTGGTGGGGAGTCCTTCAAATCACTTAAAGTCTCAACTGTCCAGCACTTGGCCCTACTTTCATCACAACAGTCCCACCATTTACTGATCTGCTCAACTGTAGCTTCATATGTACTTTTGATGCCCTAGTTCCCGACAAACCATGATTCTGTCTAACTCTGGTTATCCAACAATATTGGCTTTCATCTCCAATTTCTCAAGTCCATGGAATGCAGGCTTAGAAGATTATGGCAACATCCAGGAATGACTCAACCTCTAACAGTTCTCTACAGTAAAGAAATCCAGAGATTTACTAGCCTTTGAGAGGAAAACTTCCTCCACATCTCTGACCAAACTGGGTGACTCTTTACTTTTGAGTTTGGTCTCAGGCCCTCTAACAAGTGGGCACAACGTTTCCACAACAACCCTGTCAAGTCTACTAAGAATCTTATCTGTTTCAGCAAAATCTTTTCTCATTCTTCTAAATTCCAATGAGTATAGGCTGAACCTACTCAATCACTCCTCATAGGAAAATCCCTCACTTTTTAATGTCTGTGCTGCCTTTAGCTCTTTCCAAAACCAAAGTGTTATTTTCACGTGCTATAAAGGCACCTGACTCTGCCTCAACACCACCTCTGTCAAAAAACTTCACTGCAGCTACATTGTCAGACAGTGGATATAACATCCAGTGCTGGCTGTGCAGAAATTATCTCCACTTAGATATTGGAAAGGCATAGAACATAAGAACAAGGAGGTTATGTTGGAACTACATTTAAAAAAAATTATTTGGACAAAACCGGTGAGCAGTTCTGGTCTCCTCATTACAGTGAGGATGTAATTGCACTAGACAGGGTAGAGGGGTGATTTATCAGAATGTTGCCAGAACTTGAGAAATTGCAGCGATGAGCAAAGATTGGATAGGCTGGAGTTAGTTTCCTTTGAACAGAGGAAGTTGACATGATTAGGATGTACAAAGTTGAGAGGAGCTTGGATAGAGGGAATGGGAAGGAAGGATCTTTCTTAGCAGAGGGGTCAGTTAATAGGAGACATAGAGTTAAAGCGATTAGTCAAAGGATTAAAGTGGAGAAGAGGATTTGTTTTCTCCAGTTGATGCCTGGCATTTGGAGCTCAGTGCCTGAAAGGGGATTGTAGGCAGAAACCTTGACTCATTTAAAAGCAGTCTGGATCTGCACCAGAAGTCCCATGACCTCCAGGAATTAGGACCATGTGCTAGAGAATGGGGTTGTGCTGTATGGCTCATTTATCATTTAGCACAGACATGATGGGCAGACTGGCTTCTTTCTGTACCATTCGTTTTTCTACATTTTGAAGTGTTCTCCCTGAAGAAGCAACAAATACAGGGATGATGGGAGAGAGGGCAGCGAAGGGACAGCACAGACATGTTAGGTCAAATGTTCTTGTGACTGAAACCTTCGTGAGTTTCTGCAGTGCATCTTGTAGATAGTACACACTGCTATTACTGAGTGTTGGTGGTGAAGGGAGTGAATATTTGTGGGTGTGGTGCCAATTAAGTGGGCTGCTTTGTCCTGGATGAGTGTTGTTGGAGCTGCACTCATCCGAGCAAATAGAGAGTATTCCATCAAACTCCCAAAATTGCGTCTTCTGGATGGTAGACAAGCTTTAGGGAGAGAGGAGGTGAGCTGCTTGCTGCAGGATTCCTAGCCTCTGACCTGCTCTGTATTTATATAAACGTATACCCTTACAGCACAAGAACAGGCCCTTTGGCCCACCATGTCTGTCCTGGCCATGAACCCATTCTAAACTAATCCCATCTGCCTGCATGTGGTCCATATCCCTCTATTCCCTGACTAAATGGCTGTTATATATTGCTAACATATCTGCTTCTACCATCTCCCCTGACAGAGCTTTCCAGGCATCTACCACCCTTTGTGTGAAAAACTTCTCTCATACATCTCCTTTAAACCTTTTCCTCTCTCACCTTAAATCTATATCCCCTAATATTTGGCATTTCAACGCTGGGAAACAGACTATCCACCCTATCCATGCCCCTCATAATTTTATATCCTTCTATTAGGTTGCCCCGTAGCCTCTGACACTCCAATGAAAACAATACAAGTTTGTCCAACCTCTTCTTACAGTTAATACACCAAAACCAGGCAACATCCTGGTAAACCACTTTTGCACTCTCTCCAGAGCCTTCATATCCTTCCTGTAGTGTGGTGACCAGAACTACACACAATACTCCAAATGTGGCCTAACTAAAGTTTTATACAACTGCACCATGACTTGCCAACTTTTATACTCAGAGCCCTGACCGATGAAGGCAAGCATGCCATATGCCTTCTTTACCACCTTATCCACAGGTGTTGCCATTTTCAGGGAGCTATGGACTGACGTGGCCATTCCAGTTCAGTTTTTGGTTAATGATAACCTCCAAAACGTTGATACTGGGGGATCCCACATTCTACCCTCTGTGAATTTTATTCCATAAAAATCATCTCCCATCCTGTTACATTATCACCCCTTGTGCTCACTGACCTACATCAGCTCCCAGTCAAGCAACATCATGATTTTAAAATTCTAATCCTTGTTTTCAAATGCCTGAAAGGCCTCATTAACATGTTCTTGCTAACATTGTTTCAAATGACTGTGTTTAATAGCTCTCCCTAAGAGCATCTCAAGATGTTTTACTACCTTTAAATGAGACAGATAAATGAATAACTGTCATTGAGAATTCCCTTTGCCCCCACCCCCCTCTGCTTAAGAGCTAAACATAATTCATCCAGATAAAGCATTTAAAGAAGGAAAACTGTCGTTTTCAACAATCTGGACTATATGTGATTTCTTGATGCCACTCCAGGTCAAATTGACTTTGATGTCAAGGGCAGTCACTCTCACTTCACTTCACCTCTCTTATTCAGCACCTTTGTCCAGGTTTGAAACCAAGGCTCTAATGAGGTGAGGGGGAGAGGCAGGAGTTTCAGGGTCAATTAGATCTGGGGCTGTGAGAGCAGTGCTGTGATGGGCTGTAAATGTTCAGGACTAGCACTGTTGGATTCATGCATTAGAAGGTGGTCTTTTGAGGAGAGGCCATCAGCAATTTGATGGGGACAAGAATAGAAAAAGCAGAAATAAGTTCGATATTAAGGTTCCTGAGTTCGCACTAGCCCTTAGTTCTCCAAACTTTGACCTTTATAGGGATGGCAGGACTGATGTGTGAAGAGAGTTGGGAGTTCACTGGAGTTTAAGTAAATGGCAGTAATAGAAATCTATCACGTTCTAATAGGACTATACAGGATAAATGCAGGAAGGGCGTTCCTGATGACAGGGGTGTCCAGAACCAGGGGGTCACAGTCTAAGGATACAGGATGGGCCATATAGGACTGAGATGAGGAGAAATTTCTTCACCCAGAAAATGGTGATCCTGTGGAATTCTCTGGCACACAAAGCAGCTGAAGTCAAACCATTGAATGTTTTCAAGAAGGAATAGATATAGTTCTTAGGGCTAAAGGGATCAAATGATATAGAGAGAAATCAAGAAGAGGTGCTGAGTTGGGTCCACAGATATGATCATGATGAAGAGTGGAGCAGGCTTGATGGGCTGAATGACTTACATCAGCTCCTATTTCCTATGTTCCAAAGCTGTATGAGATAGAGTTGGTGGGCAGTGAACAGCCATCAAACTTGCCCTACAATCTGATGTCTGGAGAATTATAATAAGACACTTCCTTGTTCCCTGTTAGTTTAGTTAACAACAAAAAACAAAACTGAAGAAACAACATGTTAAGGTATCTTGCCAAACACATTGCTTGAAGTTTCTAACACACGCAGAATTCCATCTCCAGTGTCCATTGCTAACCCAGCCTGGTCCCAGATCCCAGCTTTGGCTGCCTCCTGCTTGGTCAGCAGTTGGCTACAGAATTGTCTCAATTAATTATCACTTAGCTCTCAACATTGGATTACTTCAGAAACTGCTTTGCAGTAAGACCATAATCAGAAGCCTCAGTAATGCTCCTGCGCAGCTGAACATGTTAAAAACTGGGACAGAAAAATTACTCCAAGTGGAAAGGATAGTGAATTTCCTCTGTCGTCAATCTCATGGATATGGGTAAAATACAACACTTGCAGCTTGTTTCTATTCCCAAGCCTTTGACAATTATTGTTAAAATGTACTTTGCTTTCTCAAGGAATTAAACTCTCAATAGCAATTCAACCTCCTCAATACTTCTCAGGACAATTTTAAGACAGTAATTTTGACTCCCAATGCCAATATGAACTTCAGGTCAGTGTCAATGAGATGAAATGTCTGACAGTTTTACCCATCAATCTCCATTCCCTAGATACTGACTCCATCCCTCTCTCTGAGCATTATCTCAGGCTGAAGAAGCCCCTCCCCAAACCTGGAGCTCAGTGTCACACTCTCTAACCAACACAGCCTCCCTCCAACACCATCAATCCATGCTCTTATTAATTCTGGATTGACTGCTATAATGTTCTTTTTTATTCATTCACGGGATGAGGGTGTCACTGGCTAGTCAGTATTTATTGCCCATCCCTAATTGCCCAGAGGGCAGTTCAGAGTCAAACATATTGCTGTGGGCCTGGAGTCACATGTAGGCCAGACCAGGTAAGGATGGCAGTTTCCTTCTCTAAAGAACATTAGTGAACCAGGTGGGTTTTTCCAACAATTGACAATGGATTCATGGTCAGCATTAGATTCTTAATTCCAGATATTTATTGAATTCAAATTCCACCATCTGCTGTGGTGGGATTCGAACCCAGGTCTCCAGAACATTATCTGGTTCTCTGGATTAACAGCCCAGCCATAATACCACTAGGCCATTGCCTCCCCCCGTTTGGCATTTCTTAAAAAAAAGATCTTTTAGGATTTAATAAGTAGAGTGGGTAAAGGGGAACCAGTAGATGTAATATATTTGAAAGGGGTTCAGTGAAGATCCTGATAAATGCTCCCGTACAAGATAAGATCACTGTGTTGGGTATGATTGATTAGCACCGGTTGAGGATTGACTAACTAAATGGTATTAGAGAATTGGGATAAATGGGTCATCGAGTTGGCAAACAGTAACTTGTGAAGTGCCACAGGGATCAGTGCTGGGGCCACAATTAGCTACTGTCTTTATCAATGTCTTAGACGAAGAATCCAAGTATATTGGAGACATACTTGTTGACAATTCAAAGCAAGTAGTGATGATGATACAAAGACTCCGCAAAGCGATACTGCTAGGTTAAATGAGTGGGGGGAAGCAACGGCAAATGGAGTATAATGTGGGGAAAATTCAAACTTGTCCGTTTTGGAAGGAAGAATAGGAAAGCAGAATATTTAAGTGGAGAGAGACTGCGGAATACTGCAGTGCAGAGAGCTCTGGGTGTCCTTGCAATTGAATCAGAAAATGTTAGTAGGTAGGAATGAAGATTAATGAGGAAGGCAAATGGAACATTGGCCTTTATTGCAAGGAGGATGGGCTATTAAACTATAACTGTACAGGGCCTTGCTGAGACCAGACCTGGTATATTCTGTACAGTTCTGCTCCCTGTACACAAGGAGGGATAGACTTGCATTGGAAGCAAAAAAGACTCCAAAGGTTGCTGCTTGTACTCCTCCTCTTCACCCCTAACATCCTTTCTTCCTCACTTTTCCTTCCTATTGCTCATTGTTCAGTTCCTACCCTTGCAACTCTTCCTGCACTTATTACTGTCTTTCTATTACTGCCTTTCCCTCAGGGAGATGACCTTATGCAGTGTTCACCAGATAACAAATATTATGGATCAAAACCAGAGAATGCCACAGAAACTCAGCAGATCTGGCAGCATCTGTGGAGAGACAAACAGGGTGCACATTTCGAGTCAAACATGACTCCAGAACTGAAGGGAATTAGAGATTAGGTGGGATTCATGTTGCTGATGGGAGTGTCAGGAAGAACAAAAGGAAAAGTCAGGATCGGGGAGGAGATAGGAGAGATTACCTGGGATTACCGAGGAGAGACAGGACAGGCTGGGTTTGTTTTCCCAGGGGAAAAGGGTGCTGGAGGGCTGGATCTGATTAAGGTATAGAATATCATAACAGGCATGGACAGAGTGGATTGTGAGAATCTTTTCCCAATGGCAGATCAGAGGGCACAAGTTCAAGGTGAAGAGAAAATGGTTTAGAGGGGATCTGAAGAAAAATATGTTCACCCAGATGGTGGTAGAAATATGTAAGGTGCTGCCTGGAGTCAGGTAGTCTCACAGCATTTAAGAAGCATCTGGTCGAGCACTTAAAACACTGGGGAGTAGTAGGCTGTGGACTTATGATGAAGAGAACTGTCTGAAAGAAAGAACATGAAGCCAAGATTCAGAACAGCTCTTGGGGGAGAAAAAATAAACTATCATAATGGAGGGCAGAGTTGAAGTTGTTTACCTCAAAGTTGAGTCTCGAAGGCTGTAAAGTACCTCATTGAAAGACAAGGTAAAAAGAAAACTTCTCTACCTCACTTCTCCCCACAATATAGATCATCTGCCAAATCTCCACCTACTCACTTAGACGACCTAGATCCCTTTGTAGCAGCCTCCTGTGGTGCACTAATAGTGTCCCTGCCTCTTAGCCTGAAGATCTAGGTTCAAGCCCCACCTGCTTCAGAAATGTACTGTATTAAAAATATCTATCCCTTTGTGCCCATGTCACATTAACCTCCCAAACCCACTTCCATCTAGAAGACCAAGGGCAACAAATACTTGGGAATACATGGGTCAAAACCCTGGAATTCCCTCACTAAGGGCATTGTGGGTCAACTTACAGCATGTGGACTGCAACTGTTCAAGAAGGCAGTGTACCACTACCTTCTCAAGGGGCAATTAGGGACAGGCAATAAATACCGATCCAGCCAGCAATGCCCATATTCTGTGAACAAATGGAAAAAAAAGCAGGAGCAGGCCAAGGAGAGATTGAGAGTGAGAACAGGATATTGGATTAAAACGGCAAACGATCAGAATCTCAGGGTTGACTTTCAGGATTGCCACTCAAATAACAATGTGCGTACAATATCATTAACCTCAACAATGATTTAGGGAGTATGAACAGAGAAAATGTAACATTATAGTACATAAGGAAGCATTAAGTCAGGTGACCAAGAACATGCTCAAAGAGGTAGGTTTAAAGGAGTTTCTTAAAGGCAGAGAGGTCGAGACAATGAATTACAGAGTCAGCACTCAGAAAGGAATGGCCACCAATGGGTAGATTGGAGAAAGGTGAGGGATCTGTAAGAGGCTGGAGGCAGAGGAGGAGGCGGAAGGAATGTATTTCAGAAAGTTGTAGGAGGTGTCTTGGGATGTGGTTGTTGCTGACTGGGCAGCATGCATTGCTTGTCATTAGTTGCCCCTTGAGAAGGTGATGGTGAGCTGCCTTCCTGAACCGCTGCCACCCACAGCACCATAAGGGAGGGAATGCCAGGATTTTGACCCAGCAACAGTGAAAAAACAGCAATAAATTTCTAAGTCAGGATGGTGAGTGGCTTGGAGGAGAACTTGCAGGGAGTGGTATTCCCATGTGTCTGCTGCCCTTGTCCTTCTAGGTTGAAGTGATGGTGGGTTTGGAAGGTGCTGTCTGAGGATCTTTGGTGAGCTTCTGCAGTGCATCTTGTAGAAAGTACACACTGCTGCTACTGAGCATCGGTGGTGGAGGGAGTGGATATTTGTGGATGTAGTGCCAATCAAGCGGGCTGCTTTGTCCTGGATGGTGTCAAGCTTCTTGAGTGTTGTTGGAGCTGGGCTCATCCAGGCAAGTGGGGAGTATTTCATCACACTCCTGACTTGTGCCTTGTAAATGGTGACTAGATTTTAGGGAGTCAGGAGGTGAATTACTCGCTGCAGTATTCCAAGCCTCTGACCTGCTCTTGTAGTCAGTGTGTTTATGTGACGAGTCCTGTTGTGTTTCTGGTCAATGGTAACCTCCAGGGTGTTGATAGTGGGGGATTCAATGATAGTAACACAGTTGAATGTCAAGGAATGGTGGTTAGGTTGTCTCTTATTGGAGATGGTCATTGCTTGGCATTTGTGTGGTGTGAATGTTACTTGCCACTTGTCAGCTCAAGTCTGGATATTGTCCAGATCTTGTTGCATTTGAACACGGACTGCTTCAGTATCTGAGGAGTCACGAATGGAGCTGAACATTGTGCAATCATCGGCAAACATCCCCACCTCTGACCTTATGATAGAGGGAAAGTCATTGATGAAGCAGCTGAAGATGGTTGGGCCTAGGACACTACCCTGAGGAACTCCTGCGGAGATGTCTTGGAGCTGAGATGATTGACCTCCAACAACCACAACCATCTTCCTATGTGCCAGGCATAGCTTCAACCAGCGGAGGATTTGCCCCAGATGACCATTAATTCCAATTTTTCTAGGGCTACTTGATGCTACACTCGGTTGAATGCAGCCTTGATTGTTATCAGGAGCCAAGTGGGGGCAGTTTTGGAATCATGGTTAAGATGTTTAAACTGGAACTGGAGCTAACAAAATTTGGGAAGTGTTCCCAGGACTTGGTAAAAGTTAGGATATCGAATGAACTCAAGTTTATGAAGGTAAAAGTTTAGCAAGAAGAGTATAATAACGCAGGTGTTGCAGTTGGGAGTAGGTCTTTTGGCTCCTCAATCCTGCTGTACCATTCAATAAGATCTGATCTGATAGAAGTCTGAGCTCCACATTTGCTGTTTGCTCTCTAGGACAGCGAATTGACCATCCCCTTAGAGACAAAATTTCCCTTCAGCTCAGTCTTAAATGAGACACATCTCATTTTGGAAGGATGCCAACTAGTTCGAGGATCCCCCATGAGGGGAAACATTTTCTCACCATTGAGCCCCATAGAATCTTCTATCTTTCAATCTTTCATTCTTTTAAGCTCCTGTGGATGCCAGAACAAACTGACCTACTTTTCTTCATGGGGCAGCCCTTTGTGTTAGGAACTAGCGCAAGTTCCTTTTCTGAAATGCCTCCAATGGAAGTCTATCCCTCCTTAGGTTAGAAGGCAATAGCACACAGTATTCCAAGTGTGATCTCACCAATGCTCTATACTTTAGTAAAAAGACAGTTCTTCCTTTATATTCCAGCTCCTTTGCAACAAAGGACAGCATTCCATTTGCCTTTCCAATTACTTGCTACGTGGATGAGAAAAACATGAAGCCCCTGTTCCTTTCCCTACTGTCTGTAATCAGTGGGCTTTCGAGAAGGAAGATTTTGTAACCTTTGTTTGCGTGATAGGTTTGACAGACCAGCAGCAAACTATTCAAGGATTTAAATCAAGAGGATTATTTATTCACATATTCATGTCAAAAATATACACACACACACACCACACACACCACACACACACACACACACACACACACACACACACAAATAACACACTTTAATAGAGTTTGTAATTCATGCGTTTGTCTTGTTTTGGAAGCTGAGCCGAGGAAGCAGTGTAATAAGTAGCAGAGCAGTGGAATTTCTGCAGATCACAAAGTTGCATCTTTTATAGAAATGTGTCTGTTATATCAGTGGCCTTGAAATGGAACAGACTTCGAAACCTTGTTGGAGTTGCAGCCTCTGCTTCCTCAGGCCCTGAAGGAACAGTCAATGTGACTCCCCTACGATATCAATTCTATTTCTAAATATGGTGAATTTGGCCTCATCCTGGTTTATTGTTTGTAGACATTCATCCTGAGGGCTTGAGAGAACCTTCTTCTTGGTTTCAGTGAAGCCAATTCAAGTCAGGAAATGCTGTTTGGATAGTCTCAGGAGATGGGCAGTGACATCTGGAACTTTAAATCAACCTTTTTACCCTTCTGACATAATGAATCCACAGAACAAGTCAGCTGATGTTTGGCATCCATCTTTTGTCTACCTTGTAAAAGGAAAAGGCTGTTCCAGAAGATCCCACACAACGGTTCATGTTCACAAATGCTATTGCTGGGCATGATGCTGACTTCTCATAAGTAATTTACAAGGATACCCAGTCCCTCAGTACTTACAATTCTGTAGTCTCCCCATTTCAATAACATTCTATTTGCCCTGCCTGAATAAACATCCACATATTTCCAAACGTTATACTCCATTTACCAATTTTTTGTTTTGCCACTCTCTTATCCTGTCTCTATCTGTTTGCATCCTCATTGTATCCTTCTCCTACAGCTTGCTTTTCTGCCCATTTTATGTCATCAGTAAGTGTGGACACAATGCAGCCTGGCACTTTTTCCAATTCATTAACATAGATCATGAATGGTTGAGGTCCAGAGATGATCCCAGGGATGTCCCACTGGTTACAGTCTGCTTCATCCTGAAAATAAACCATTCATCCTGACTGTTTCTTTCTTAAAAGTTCCACAGATCTACTACCGTCTGAGTGGAGAAATTCCTCTTCGTCGCTATCTTAAATGTGCGACACGCTTATTCCAAGTTTATGCCCTCAGGTTTGAGACTTTACAAGCGTAAACTAGCTCTCCACATCTACCCTGTCAAGCCCCTCAAAGAATCTTGTATGTTTCAATCAGGTCTCCTCTCACTCTTCTCCAATGACTACAGGCCCAATCTACTCAACCTTTCCTCCTAAGGAAATCCCTGCATACCTGGGTTAATCAAACTGAACCTTCTCTGGGCTGACTCCTGTGCCAGTTTATCTTTCCTCAGATAAGGGGACCAAAGCTCTCAGAATTTCAGCCACGCTCTGACTAGTGCCTTGTATAGTTTTAGCAAAATTCCTTACTTCTGTACTCCATCGCCTTTGAAATATACATTCGGTTTACCTTCCCTATTACCCACTGAACTTAGAATGTAGCTTTTTGTGAATTATGCATGAGGACTCCACAATCCCTTTGTCCTGCAGCTTTCTGCAGATTTTCTCCATTTAAGTAATATTCAGCACTTTGAGTCTTCCTATCATAGCATATAGCCTCACATTTTCCCTCATTATATTTCATCTGTCAAGATTTTGCCCATTCACTTAAGCTGTGTATATCCCTCTGCAGACTCTTTGTCTTCCCAACTATTTTTGAGTCATCTGCAAATTCCTCAAGTCATGGAAATATTTTGTGAAGAATTGTTGGGACCAGCACTGATCCCTGTGGCACGCTATTAGTTACAGGTTGCCATCCTGACGATGCCCTCCTTATCTCAAATCTTAGTCTTCTATTAGTTAGCCAATCCTCTATCCATGCTAATATATGACCCTAGCTCCATGGGCTCTCATCTTATTATGTAGCCAAATGCATAGTACGTTATCAAATGGCTTCTGAAAATCTAAATACATTACATCCACTGCTCCCCCTTTGTCTTTCCTTTGTTTATCTGGTCTCTGTATTTTGAACAAGACCATGATTATTTTCAATCCCCTAGACCTCTGGAACCACTCCCAAATCCACAGAAGAGTTGCAAGTCTGAGAGCAGCCTTCACAATTTCTTCACAATTGAATCATACCGGTCTCAAAACATTAACTCTGCTTTCTCTCCACAGATGCTGCCAGGCCTGCTGAGTTTCCCCAGTGATTTCTATCCCTCATTCCCCAGTAATGTTGATGGTATCCCGCACATGATGAGTGACTTCTCTGTGACAGAGCCTGCCAAACTTTTATATACCTCCTCTTTATTGATTTTATCTAACGTAACTTTGCTCCTGTTGGATGTGCACCTTGCCTTTACGAAAATTCATTTTTAAGGAGTGGGAATGTATGTGGCATATCTAAGATGCTCCTGGATTTCATGTTTTTAGATGGGGTCACCCTGCAGCTTGAGGATGTGCAGCTGGGGAAGGGATGGGTGATCATCAGGCAGAAGAAAGATAGCAGGCAGGAAAGCTCCAGAATGCATTTCACTCAAGAACAGATTTTTGGCATTGGAAAGCAGCGAGAGTGACAGACACTCCTGAGGAGTGATAAAGTCCCATGTGGGAGACTGATATTGGAAGTAAGAGCCCATGGGATCCAAGGAAATTTGGAAAGTTGGCTGAGTGGCAGGAAACAGGGGGTGATGGGTGAGGGGAGTTTTTCTGACTGGAAGTCTGTGTCCAGTGGGGTCTACAGGGGTCACTACTGGGGCCCTTGCTGCTTGTGGTTTATATGAATGAGTTAGATTTGAATACAGGAGGGTTGTTCAGTAAGTTCAAAGATGATAGAAAAATTGGTGGAGTGTGAAATAGTGAGGAGGATAGCTTATATTGCAAAAGGATATAGTCAGATTGGCTGATCAGTGGCAAATAGAATTCAATCTGGATAAATGTGAGGTGATGCACATGGGCAGGACAGACAAGACAAAGGAATACATGATGAACAGTAGGACTCTGGGAAACACTGAGGATCGGGGGAGGTTGGTATGCATGTATGTATGTATGTGTGTATATTTATAGTATTTTACCCAACCAGTCCCTTAACGGATCAGAGCAGGTGGATAAAATGATGACAAAAATGGTATACTTGTCTTTATTAGTCGAGCAGGGAGGTCATGCTGGAAATGTATAATAATGACTATATAAAACATTGGTTAAGCCACACCTACAGTACTGTGTGCAGTTCTGAATCCACATTATAGGAGGGATGTGATAGCACTGGAGAGGGTGCAGAGGAGATTTACCAGGATGTTGCCTAGGCTGGAGAGTTTCAGTTAGGAAGAGAGATTGATCAGACTGAGGATGTTTTCCAAGAGCAGAGGAGATTGAGAGGGGACATGAGAGATGTGTAAAATTATGAGGGACAAATATAAGGCAGACAGGAAGAAACCTTTCCCCTTAGTGGAGGGATCAATGACCAGGGGACATCGACTTAAAGTAAAGGACAGAAGATGTAGAGAAGATGTGGAGAAAAATGTTTTCACCCAGAGGGTGGTGGGAATCTGGAACTCACTGCCTGTAAGGGTGGCTGAGGCAGAAACCCTCATAACATTGAAGTAGTATTTAGATGTGCACTTGCAAAGCCAAGGCATAAAGGCGATGAGGCAAGAGCTGGAGAACAGGAGTAGAATATTTAGGCAGTTATTTTTGACTGGTATTGATATGATAGGCCAAAAGCCTTTTTTCTGGAGATGTCAATGATTCTATGAGTGCAGTCAAAGCCCAGCTGCACAAGATGGGAGCAGAAAGAGAAGGAGAACAGTACTGATAAGTGATTCAATAGCTCGGGCTACAGACAGCCATATTTCTGTGGCCTGAGACGTGTCTGCAGGACATAGTGTTGCCTCTCTGGGGCCAGGGTCAAGGATATCGCTGCGGGCATTTTGAAGGTGGAGAGCAAACAGTCAGAGATTGTGGTTCACACTGGGGCCAACGACCTAGGGATGCAGGAACATAGGAATATAGAGATAGGAGTGGGCCATTCAGCCGGGTGAGCCAGCACCCTCCCACCCCCCCATTTGATACAATCATGGCTGGCCAAGTACTTTAATGCATTTTTCTCACCCTATCCCCAAAATGCTGTACATCACTTTCAATCAGAAATCCCTTACTCTCTACTTAAAGCATTCTCAAAGTGCTTCCACAGCCCTCTATGGTAGAGAATTCCAAAGGGCCACAACATTCTTGTTACACATTCCCAGCTAACTTTGTGTCATATGCAAACTTGGAAATATTGCATTTTATCCACAGCTCCAAATTATTAATTATACATTGTGAACAGCTGGGGCCCCATTACCCTACTAGTCACAGGCTGCCAAAGAGACAATGACCCATTTATTCCCACTCTCTGGTCATTTTTACCTATTAATGAATCATTAATCCATGCCAGTACATTACCTCACATCCCATGCATTTTAATTTTTCTACCTCACCTCGTGTGGGGGACTTTATGAAAAACATTCTGAAAATCTAAGGATGCTACATCCATCAGCTCTCCTTTATCAATTTTGTTAGCAATGTCTTCAAAAAACTCCAACAAGCTCATCAAACACGATTCCCCATCCACAAATCCACACCAACTATGCCCAATCAGATCAACACTATCGAAGTCTTCTTTATGTTAGATTCTCACATTTTCCTACTATTAATGTAAAGCTAATGGGTCTGTACTTTGTTGGTTTTTCTCTCACTCCCTTCTTAAATTGTGGGGTGACATTTGTTATCTTCCAATCTGCAAGAATGATTCCAAAATCTATAGAATTTTGGAAGATAATCAGCAATACATTAGCTATCTCTATAGCTACCTCCTTCAAAACTCTCAGATGTAGACCATCTGGTCCTGGGGAATTATCCCATTCATTTCTCCAGTACAATCTTCCTACTAAAACTAATATCTTTTAATTCCTCATTTTCCATAGTCACTTGGATCTCTAGTTCTGGGAGATTTCTTTCATAGAATCCCTATAGTATGGAAACAGGCCCTTCGGCCCAACAGGTCCACACTTCCTCTCCGAGGAGCATCCCACCCTGACTCATTCCCCTACCCCTCCATTTCCCCATGTCTAACCCACCTGGACACTACAGGCAATTTAGCATGGGCAATCCACCTACCCTGCGCATCTTTGGACTGTGAGAGGAAACCGGAGCACCCAGAGGAAACCCACGCAGACACGGGGAGAATGTGCAAACTCCACACAGACGGTCGCCCGAGGGTGGAATTGAACCCGGTTCCCTGGCACTGTGAGGCAGCAGTGCTAACCACTGAGCCACTGTGCCGCCCATAAAGTCAACCACATTGCTGTGGGTCTGGAGTCACATGTAGGCCAAACCAGATAAGGGTGGTAGTTTCCTTCCCTAAAAGACATTAGTGAACCAGATGATAGGTTCTTCCTCAACAATTGACAATGGATTCACAGTCATCATTAGGTTCTTAATGCCAGATGTTTATTAAATTCAAATTCCATCATTTGCCATGGCAGGATTCAAACCCAGGTCCCCAGAACATTGTCTGGATCTCTGGATTAACAGTCCAGCGATAATACCACTAGCCTTCGCCTCCCCCTAAACCTAAATTTCTTGTAATTAGGGGAGGTGATGGCTGAGTGGTACTATCACTGGAATATGAATTCAGAGACCGTGGTAACGTTCCAAGGACCTGGGTTCAAATCCCACTACAGCAGAATTCAATAAAATGCTGGCAGAGCCTAATAATGACTGTGAAACCATTGTCAATTGTTGGAAAAACCCATCTGGTTCAATAATGTCCTTTAGGGAAGGAAACTGCCATCCTTACCTGGTTTGGCCTGCATGTGACTCCAGAGCCACAGCAATGTGGTTGACTTAACTGCCCTCTGGGCAATTAGGGATGGGCAATAAATGCTGGCCTGGCTAGTGCTGCCCTCATCCTGTGAATGAATAAAAGGGAAAAAAAATCTGCCTCAGTGAAAGCAAACACAAAGAAATTAATTAGCATCTGTGCAATTTTTCTATTTCTCATCACACATTCTCCTGACTCTGCTTTTGACTGGGCCATATTCTGGAACCTGAGATGCCAGACCCATAGAGATCTGGTTAAAACAGTTGCCCACTCAAATGGCTGAGGATGTGTCTCAGTTGCATTGAACACTAAGTCAGCATTCAAAAGCAGAAGAAACGGGAGCAAGAGTGGGACAAACAAAACTTGTGGGTGTACCCCACAGATGAGCTGTGGCTTTAAGGGGTTATTTTGTCCAATTTTTAAAAGAGAGAGATTGGGGGACAGGTGTTGAGCAGTCTATGAGAAGATAAACAGCTTGTGAAGCCTTAGGTGTTTGGTTTGAAAAGCTGAAACAATAGAAGCAGCCTGAGTGTTTATGGTCCAGCTCTCACCTACAGAGCCAGGGATTTTTAGTTTTTAGTTTTCAGCAGCGGTTGTTGCTGGGTGTCCGGGTGCAGGATTGGCAAGTAGTGAATCTCTCCAGGCTGCTACACTCTCTCTCACAGAATTGTCTTTTGATGTTCCTTCCTTCTGGATCGGAGAACTGCATGTGAGACAACAAGGTGTAGAGCTGGATGAACACAGCAGGCCAAGCAGCATCAGAGGAGCAGGAAAGCTTACGTTTCAGGCCTAGACCCTTCTTCAGAAATGGGGGAGGGGAAGGGGGTTCTGAAATAAATAGGGAGAAAGGGGGAGGCGGATAGAAGATGGATAGAGGAGAAGAAGATAGGTGGAGAGGAGACAGACAGGTCAAAGAGGCAGGAGTGGAGCCAGTAAAGGTGAGTGTAGGTGGGGAGTTAGGGAGGGGATAGGTCAGTCCAGGGAGGATGGACAGGTCAAGGGGGTGGGATGAGACTGGTAGGTAGGAGATGGGGGTGGGGCTTGAGGTGGGAGGAGGGGATAGGTGGGAGAAAGGACAGGTTAGGGAGGCGGGGACAAGCTGGGCTGGTTTTGGGATGCGGTCGGGGGAGGGGAGATTTTGAAGCTTGTGAAGTCCACATTGATACCATTGGGCTGCAGGGTTTCCAAGTGGAATATGAAGTACTGTTCCTGCAACCTTCGGGTGGCATCGTTGTGTAGGAGGCCCAGGATGGACGTGTCATCTGAGGAATGGGAGGGGGAGTTGAAATGGTTCATGACTGGGAGGTGCATTCTCCAGCATCTGCAGTTCTTACTATCTCTGCATGTGAGACAATTTGTTTTCTGAATTTGTCTTTTTGCCACGCACGTGTTTATGGGATGTTGCTACGTTGGAACAGTTAGTTCATAATAATTACTGTATCTGTTGTCCCATTAAGTTTTCCAATAGAGTTAAGTTATTCCAAGTTATTCTTTCTTTTGTTGTATTTTAACTATTGTGTTTGAATAAATTGAGTTTTGCTTAATGTCAAGTAGTTTGACCAATCGAAGTACATCTGAAACACAGAACTTTGACATTTACCTTTAAAATAACAAAATGTTAAGGTCTAGGCTACCATCTTAATATATTTTGAGAGAAATATGAGACGGTCAATACTGACCATTCAAATGGTACATGGCATGATTCACTCCCATTACTCAAACTGTTCCTCAGAGAGATTCATTCTAAATGCTCAAATGGCAGCACAGTGGCTCAGTGGTTAACACTGCTGTCTCACAGCACCTGGGTCCAATTCAGGCAGCTGTCTTTGAGGAGTTTGCATATTCTTCCTCGTGTCTGCATATGTTTCCTCCGGGTGCTCCGGATTCCTCCCACAGTCCAAAGATGAGCAGATTAGGTGGATTGGCCATGCTAAATTGTCCCATGGTGTCCAGCGATGTGCAGACTGGATGGATTAGCCAAGGGATATGCAAGGTTACAGGGATAAGGTAGGGAGGTGGGTCTATGTGGGTTGTTCTTCGGAGGGTTGTGAGGACTCGATGGGCCAAATGACCTGCTTCCACACTGTAGGGATTCTATGATTCCAAACACAATGTTCCTCACAGAGATTCACTGCAATTTCTCACACTCGCACTGTTCCACACTGAGATTGACACCCATTTCTCACATTCACACGGTTCCTCATTGAGATTGATCATCACT
>NC_063347.1:52314809-52327301 GCF_021869965.1 Rhincodon typus | reverse complement strand
TCATCCAGCCCAATACATTGGACTGAATGACCTTTATCCAGGTTGTTAAGCACAACTGTTTCATCAGGTAGCAAGGTAACCAAAATAACAACTTATTAACAAAAAACAAATTAAATATTTGGAAATTGTAAATCAGACTGGTCAATTCATAGAAATCATAGAAAATCCATGACACAGGAGGAGACCATATGGCCCATTACATCAGTGCTGCCCAGACAAACCCAGTCTTCATGTGCAGGGTGTGTAGCCCTTCAAGTGATGGCTGTTCAGGTAAATATTCTTTGTACAAAATAGTTGTAACTTGGCATCAATAGATCCAGTGAGGAATATAATCGAGTTGATGTAGAGTTCAGTATCAATGTTAAAGATGCTGATTGCTTTCCCCTTAAATTTCCCCTTATGGAAATATTCAACTGCTATCTATGCCCAGGACCACACTAAACATTCTGAGATTCAGCTGCTGCAAGATATAATGAGGAGAACTGCCAAGAATATCAGTGAAGCAAGCTACCTTAACTGTAACTAAGCACAATCGACATAGCTCAGACTTTCAAATTTCAAAAATCCATCAGCAGAAGAGTTGCAAAGGATATTAGACTCTGGATAACAAAGTTATATTGATGAAACTGTTTCTTGTTACTCAAAGAACTAGAGATATTGTTAGATGTTGATGGCTTCTCCACAGTTTGAGGCAGTGGTCTAAAGGAAGGTTATTAGTTGCAAGTCAAAGAAAACAAAATTGTTAACTTTTTGCCTAAATCAAATTGACTTGAGATATTAAGCAATGGAAACTTAGTTTCAGTCAAGAACAGTTTTTGCATCTTCAGGATAACAAAGCATATGAAGAAATTTCGTATGAAATGCATAAACTAAAATGACAACAAGTCGTAGAACAAGGTGTTAGGTTGATGGACCAAAGTCGAGGGAGTTTTAAGAAGTATCTTAAAGGAGGAAAGTGAGGTAGACATGGAGAGGTATATGGAGGGAATTCCAAAGCTTGGTGACCAAATTAAGCAAAGGATCACCCTTCAATGGAGAAGTATTATAATTGGCAATACTCAAGAGACCAGAATTGGATGATTGCAGGTCGAGTTACAGAGTTTGCACTGATATTTGAGAATTATGGGAGTAGAAGATATAAGTATAAACAATAACACAGAGAAACATGAAAGCAAGGATGAAAGTATTAAAATTAACACATTGTATGACTGGAAGCCATAGTAGGTCAATGGGTACAGTGTTCGGTGGAAGTTAAGACAGTGCTTTCAAGCAGCACTTACTCAGCAATCAGCACAGTGTGGAGCTGGTGGAACACAGCAGGTCAGGCAGTATCAGAGAAGCAGGAAAGGTGATGTTTCGGGACCCTTCTTCAGAACTGTTCATCAGGGAAAGAGGAGCTGAATTCCAGAGGTGAGGTGAGAGTGACAGACCTTGACATCAAGGATACATTTGACTGCGTATGGCATCAAGGACCCCCAGAAAAACTGGAATCAGTGGTAATCATGGAGAAAATGTTTCATTGGTTGGTGTCATACTTGGCATGTAGGAAGATTGGTTGCAGCAATTGGAGGCCAATCATCTCAGCTCCGGGACACCTCTGAAGGAGTTCCTCAGGGTACTGTCCTAGGCCCAAGCAGCTTCAGCTGCTTCATCAATGATCTTCCCTCTATCATAAGGTCAGAAATGGGAATGTTTGCTGAGTTTTGCACAAATTTCAGCACCATTCACAACTCCTTAGATACTGAAGCAGTCCCTGTTCAAATGCAACAAAGTCTGGACAATAACTAGGCTTGGGCTGACAAGTGACAAATAGCACTGCGCCAACAAATGCCAAGTAATTATCACCTCCATTAAGAGACAATCTAACCATCACCCCATGACATTCAATGGTGTTGCCATCACCGAATCTCCCACTATCAACATTCTGTGGGCTATCAGTGACAAGAAACTCAATTAGACACACCAGAGAAACACAATGGCGACTTGATTGGCACCACATCCACAACCATCTACTCCCTCCACCACCAACGTGCAGTGGAAGCAGTGTGTACTATCTACAAGATTCAATGCAGAAATTCACCAAAAGATCTTTAAACAGAACTGTCCAAATCCCCAACCACTTCCATTTAGGAGAACAAGGGCAGTCGATATATGGGAACATGGGAACCTATTTAACAATCTGAAAATTAGTCAGTGATGTCAAACAGGCAAGACAAATCCAATCTAGCCAATTTCAATCCCTTAATGTATTCTCAATGATCGAAATAGAAGGTGTCAATGACAATGCTATCAATTGGCACTTAGACAGTAATAACCTGCTTGACAATATTCACTACATTGTCATCAGCACCGTACAGGTCCAAAACTCATTACAGCTTTGGTCCAAACATGGACAAAAAGAAATGAATTCCGGATTTGAAAG
Source organism: Rhincodon typus (assembly GCF_021869965.1). Classification (NCBI taxonomy): domain Eukaryota; kingdom Metazoa; phylum Chordata; class Chondrichthyes; order Orectolobiformes; family Rhincodontidae; genus Rhincodon; species Rhincodon typus. Next base: position 52,324,879 of record NC_063347.1, on the reverse strand, counting down.
TGAGAGGGAATTCCCTTGTCAAGACAACATTTCACTCTGACAGCACAAAGGCCCAGCAAAACTTAAGTCAATAACAATCAGGGGAACCTCTCCACTGACTGGAGTTATACTGAGCACAAAGGTAGATGGTTGATGGAGCCGATTGCCTCAGCCAATCACTGCAGAAATTCCTCATGCTTGTATCCTACACCAAACCACCCTTAGGTGCTTCATCAATGATCTTTGCTCCATTATAAGGTCAGATGTTGGGCAGTTTTCTAATGTTTATGGAGTGTTCATTCCCAACAATAACTCTTCAGATAATGAAGAAATCCATACTTGCAAGCAGCATGAATGGTCAACATTCATGCTTGGGCTGATAAATGTCAAGTAACATTTGTGCTACAGAAGTGCCAAGCAAAATCTATCTCCAATAGGAAAGGAATTAATGATTTGCCCTTGACATTCAAAGTACGCCACTGCTGAATCCCTCACGATTATCATCCTGAGGATCACCATTGATCAGAAACCTCACTGGTCTAACCATATGAATATTATGGTTACTGAAACAAGTCAGAGACTGGGAATACTGTGGCAAGTAACTCACCTCTGAACTCATTAGCCTCTACAAGACACAAGGTCCGGACTGCTATGGAATATGCTTTACTCGCCTGGATGAGTAAAGCTCCAAAAGTTCAACAACTTTCAGGGAGAAAAAAAATCAGCTTGATTGGCACCCTATTCACAACCATAAACATTCACTCACTCCCCCATTGACACACAATGGCAGCAGTGAAAACCATTTACAAGAAGCACTTCAGCAACTCACCAAGGTTCCTTCACAACATCTTCCAAATCTGCAAACTCTCCCACTTTGAGAGCACAAGGACAGCAGTCATAAGGGAGCACCACCACTTGCAATTTTCCCTTAAGCAACACGGGATCCTACCTTATAAATGTATCACCATCATTTTCTGTAGGATCAAAATCCTGGAACTCCCAAAATCCTGGAACTCCCTCTCTAACAGTACAGCAATGTCCCTACACTGCATGGCTGCAGCAGTTTGAAAAGGTAGTTCACCACACCATCTCAAGTGGTTCAGAGATGAGCAGTGTTAGATCTCATAGTTTCCAATGAGAGTCCGAGTTGCGGGGTGGTTTCAGGTAACCTTTATTGCAGCTTTGTTTTCAGTACAGCTTGATTTCTCCAGGGCAATAACACAGACACAAAGTTTCGGAAAGTCTTAACTTATACAGTTTAAGCTTAGAGCGCACATGCCCCACCCTACCCCACCCCCACCCCCTTCATTTACTATTGGTCAGAAGCACTGAGTTATCCCTTCGTAATTGGATCTCTGGTACAGCACCTTGTACAGTTCAATCTTGCTTCAGCAATTTATTTGACGCAGTTTAACTGTTGATAGTCCTTAACCCAAAGGGAGTATAGCTGCAATCAGCAATTTCAATGTTTTTTATGATGTTTCCTAGATTCTCTTAGCTTCCTTCTTGAGGCTTTTCACAATGGATTCTGTATTCCAGCTACATCATGTCAAGTGCCAGTTAATTGGATACTTGCCTATCAGTTCAAGACCTTTTAAATTCCTTATTAACCTCATTACAGGAAATACAAACAAATATTGATTTTTACTAATTGTTATAATATCAGTTACAACAAAGTTATGTGGTTACACCTATTAGAATTCTCTAGCTAACATGTTGTGACTTGCCGTACTTACCAGATACGCCTATCTTTATCTTTAGGTGTCTTATAATGTGTTCATTCAACCCACACTTCAATGTCTGTTCATTTCTCCATGTAATGATATGGGGGCAGAATTCACTGTCTGAGACTGGTTTGCTCTCAATTTTTATTTGAATCTTTTCCCCTAATTCTTTTAGAGTGAACCCATAACTACTTCAGAATCTATATCTATGATTATCTGAAAAATACAAACTAAAACTTACTTTTAGTGTCATAACAGATTGATTAAATAATTTAACAGACTGATTAAGTAATTCAAGGGAGATTCACTAATTAGCGTGAAATGTTCTTATCCATGTCTTATGTGTACATAACTGCAGCTGCATATCATGTCAGTTCAGTAACCTTGAGTCTACAGAGCTACTATTGTTCTATTTGTGAACTCTATATTAAGCAAATATTTTTCCCAAGCTCTCTAACTTCCGTCAGCCACATTCCGCTGCAATTAGCCATGGGCAGCCATCAGCCATTTTGTGCTGCTAAGTCATGGGCTGCCCTAACAGGTAGCAGATTCTGGCCTTGCCAAAAATAAAAAAAGGAAGGAATCTCATTCAGGGCAACCTTTTGAGTCAGCAAAATATCCTAAATGTAATATATTATGTATCTCAGCGCTATGCTAACACTACCTTTTTTTTACATCTGTAAAAGCTTATATTTACAATATAATTATTACACTTTAATAATTATTCATAATTATTAAACATCCACTCCATGCTTCAACCTGGTTTCCAACTTTTTCCACAGTTTGTTTGTTTTCTTTAAATCCACAGTCAGACATAAAGCACAGTGTGTATCATTGGTGATAATAGACCCACATATCAACCACAGAACAATTGAACCATGGAGTAAAGTAATCAGTCCAAGAGTGGTACAATTTCCCAAACTGTTGTGACGCAGACTTCTGTTTTGCTCAACTGGCTTTCATTACACCCATTCACAACTCATTAAAAAAAGGAGCAGTTATACTAAACTTAAGGCCCCAGATATCATTAGTACTTTAAGACTACCCAATTTTCAAATCACAACACGTTTACACCATTTTTTTGCTTCTGTGGCAGTCTTTTCTGAGGCCAGAGGTTAGCTGCTTATAAATGAACGATAGCATATGCATTCTGGATGCACAACAGTCATAGTGAAACGACAGAGAAGTAGAAATTGTGATATTCAACGTCAGTTCAATCCAAGAGACATTTTTTTTCAGGGCTTTAAACTTCAACTGTATCAACTTACACAAACTACAACTTTCAGAGCTAAGTAATGAGGTTGGAAATTGGTGCTGTTGTGAACAAATTCCAATTTGTTCCTTACTGAATACTCACTCACTATGAATGATAGAAACCTAGAAAGTACTGAAGATCAGAGAGAATTTGAGGGCGTATTCATGTATCCCTGAAGGTAGCAGGGCAGGGAGATAACAAGACATATGGGATCCTTACCCGTATTAGACAAGGCATAGAATACAAGAGCAAGGAGGTTATGTTGAAACAATGTAAAACATTGGTTCGATCACAGTGTCCGATGTGTAGTTTCAGTCAGCACATCATAGAAAGGAAAGGTTATGATTACACTAGAGGGAGTGCAGAGGAGATTGACCAGGATGCTGACTGGTTAGAACATCTGAGTTAACAGGAAAGATTGGATAGACTGGGGTTGTTTGTCTTGGAGCAGTGAAGAGAAGGCCTGATAGAGCTATATAACATAATGGGGAGCATAGATAGGTTTGGATGAAGAGGAAGCTTTTCCATTAGTGGAGGGGTCGATAACAATAGAACATAGATTTAACGTAAGAGGTGGAATGATGAGAGTCGAGGGGAATTTTTCTCGGTGTGGGAGCTGGGAGTCTGGAACTAACCGCTTGAATGAGTGATTGAGTCAGAAACTCTCATAACATTTGAGCAGGATTTAGATATTTACTTGCGCCGCTATACCCTCCTTGGCCATGGACGAAAACCTAGAAAATGGGATCAGTGGAGTCAGGTCTTTGTTGACTGGCATGGATAAAATGGCCAAATAGCCTTTTTCCATTTTGTAAATATCTGGGTCTCTGAGTCTATGAGACTGACTTCTCTGCTTAGAAATTCATGTTGTATACAATTCTGTTTGAAGGTCATTATTTGTTAACATAGAGCCCTCTCTCAGTATTTAATAAAGGATTGAAGCTAACAATCCATAGAAGTCTAGTTATAGATCACTGGCTTAAATTTAACAGAGATTTTCCTTGATCAGTCTCTAATGGAGAAAAAGTCTCTAAATTAACAAAAGAAAGAACTTTAATTGGCACCTCCAAATATGGTTGCAATAGAGACACAGCAACACTTGCACAGAATGCCTTACATGATGTCTGAAGGATGGCCTCAACAAATATAATGTCCTGGATTGAACATGTCAGTGGGATCTCATGTCAGCTAATTTCAAGACACTGTCAGTAAGCTTTTGGGGATGTTAGAAACACAATGGAGAAAAGAACAGAAGAATATTTTTATGGGATTTGATGATATAAAGGTGAATGTTCACATGGAACATAAACCCATTTGGACCTGTTTGACCAATGACCTGTTTGTGTGTCACAACTACACCTTAAAGCTACTGTTTAAAATACCTTTACTCCTTGGTGGCCAGGGAGCAAATCAGTTCCTGGAATTCTTACAAAATTCTTGAGAAAAGACTAGCAGCTAACATAAAGGGAATTTCCAACATCTTCAAAAGGGAATAAGAAAATAAGGCAGATAAATCAATGGCTGAGGAGATGGTGAAATAGGCAAGGATTCAGATTTTTGGATCATTGGGATTTCTTCTGGATTCTAAGTAGTAGTGAGAATAGAAAGGCACATGAGGATAGTTCTAAATTTAAGTTAATTAGAAAAGGCAGGCAAGAGCAAGTCAGAGAATGAGGTAACTCTGAAGAACTAAACAGTATTAATTTCAATGCAAAAAGCCTTACAGGTAAGGCAGATGAACTCAGGGATTGGGATATCACAGCTGTTACAGAAACTTGGCTGAGAGAGGGACCGGACTGGCAGCCCAATGTTCCAGGGTTTAGGTGCTATAGGAAGGATAGAAAGGGAGGCAAGAGAGGAGGGAGAGTGATGTTTTTGATTAAGGAAAACATTACTACTGCACTTAGAGAGGATATGTCTGTGGGATCATCCAGTGAAGCTATAAAGGTAGAATTTAGAAAAACGAAATGGGTGATCACCTTGGTGGGATTGTATTATAGGCCCCCCAATAGTCAGAGGGAAATTGAGGAGCAAATATAGAGAGAGATCTGAGATATATGTAAGAATATTAGGGTTGTAATAGTAGGGGTTCTAACTTTCCAAATGTAGACTGGGACTGCCATGGTGTTAGGAGGTTGGATGGTGAGGAATTTGTAAAATATGTTCAAGAAAATGTTTTTATACCAATATGCAAATGTATCTACTGGAGAAGGAGCAAAACAGGACCATCTCTTGGGAAATAAGGTAGGGCAAATGACTGAAGTATTAGCAGGAGAACACTTTGGGACCAGTTATCAAAATTCTATTAGTTTTAAAATAGTTATGGAAAAGATAGGCCTTGTATAAAAGTTTAAGTTCATAATTGAAGTAGGGCAAATTTTGATGATCTGAGACAGAAACTTCCAAGAGTTGAATGGAGTAGACTGTTATAGGTAAAGGAACAAATGGCATGTGGAAGGCTTTCGAAAGTAAGATAACAAGAATTTAGAGGCATTATGTTTCTGTTAGAGTGAAGGGTAAATCTGGTAAGAGTAGGGGACAATAGATGAATAAAGATATTGAGGCTCTGGTCAATAATAAGGAGTCATATATTAGATGTAGACAACTGGGATCAAATGAATCTCTTGAAGGGTATAAGGGGCATGGGGGGAAATCAGGAGGGCAAAAAGGAGACATGAGATGGCATTAGCAGATAAGGTTAAGGATAATACAAAGAGACTGAGTACAGTAAGTACACTAAGAACAAAAGAGCAACTAGAGAGAGTAGGGCTTCTTAAAGATCAACAATGTTGTCTATGTGTGGAACTACAGGAGATGGGGTAGATACCAAATGAATATTTTGTGTCAGTTTTAACTGTAGAAAGAAATGAAGGTTAGGGAATCCAGGGAAATAAATAATGATGTCTTAAAAACAGTGCAGATTAGAGGAGAGGAAGTGCTTGAGGTCTTAAAAAACATAAAGGCAAATAAATCTATGGGACCTGATTAAGTGTTTCCCTGGATATTGTGGGAAGTTAGGGAGTCCCCAGCAGAAATATCTGCATCATCTACAGCTGCAGGTGAGGTACCAGAGGACTGGAGGGTGGCTAATGTTGTTCTTTTATTTAAGAAAGGCTGTAAGGAGAAACCTGGGAACTATAGATCCTGTAAGCCTGACATCAGTGGTGTGTAAGTTGTTGGAGGGATTCTGAGAGATAGGATTTACATGCATTTGGAGAGGCAAGGACTGATTAGGAATAGTCAGCATGGTTTTGTGCATGGGAAATCATGTCTCACAAACTTGATTGAGTTTTTTGAGGGCGTAACCAAAAAGATTGATGAGGGCAGAGAGGTAGATATTGTCTACATGGACTTTAGCAAAGCCTTTGAGAAGGCTTTGCAGAATAAACTAATTAATAAAGTTACATCACATGGGATTCATGGAGAGCTTGCCAATTGGATACAAAATTGAATCGATAGTAGGAGACAGTGGTGATGGAGGGTTATTTTTCAGACTGGACCCTGTGACCAGCGGTGTTCCACAGGGATCGGTGCTGTGTCCACTTTTTTTTTGTCATTTATGTAAACAAATTGGATGACAATTTGGGAAGCATGGTTAGTAAGTTTGCAGATAACATCAAAATTGGTGGTATAGTCAAGAGTGAAGAAAGTTATCTAAGATTACAAATGTATCTTGGTCAATTGGGCCAATGAGCTGAGGAGTGGCAGATGGAGTTCAATTTGGATAAATGGGGCAGGATATATAGAGTTAAAGTTAGGGCCCTGGTTATCGTTGTAGAACAGCGAGGCAGAGGTGTTCAGGTACATAGTTCTTTAAAAGTTGCATCACAGATAAAATAGATAGTTAAGAAGGCATTTAGCACACTTGCCTTCATTGATCACACCATTGAGTATAGGAGTTGGGACGTCATTTTGAGGTTGTACAGGATGTTGGTGAGGCCTCTTCTGGAATACTGTGTGCAGTTCTGGTCACCCTGTTATAGGAAGGATATTATTATATTGGAGAGGGATCAGAAAAGATTTACCAGGATGATGCTGGGAATGGTGGGTTTGAGTTATAAGGAGAGGCTGGATAGGCTGGGACTTTCTTCACTGGAGCGTAGGAGGTTGAGGGATGACTTATAGAAGTTTATAAAGTCATGAGGGGCATGAGAGGTTTGGCTGAGGTGATGAATAAATACTTTGAATCTGTCGCTACAAAAAGGGAGGATTCTGTCCAGGCCATGGTGACTGGGAGCAAATACTGGCACTTGAATGGTTCAACATTAATAAGGAGAAACTCTTGGATAGATTGTTAGTACTTAAAGTTGACAAGGCATCAGGACCAGATGAAATGCGTCCAAGAATATGAAGGAAGTAAAGGCATAAATTGCACGGGCTCTGGCAATAATCCTTTATTTTCTCCGGGCCTCAAGGGAGGCATCAGAATACTAGAGATTGCAAAGATTTGTTCAAGCATGGGTCTTAGGATAATCCCAGCAATTGTAGATCAGTCAGTTTAATTTCAGTGGTGGGGAAACTTCAAGGAGCAATCATTTAGGATCGAATTAGTAGTCACATAGAAAAATTGGGTAGATTAGGAAGAGTCAGCATGGATTTCTAAAGGATTAAATTATGTTTAACTAACTTTCTGGAGTCATTTGAAGATGATAACAGAAAGGGTTGATGAGGGTGATGCTGTTGATGTAGTATTCATGAAATTTCAGGAGGCCTTGATGTAACCACACAACAGACTTGAGAGAAAAGTTATTGGTCATGGTATAAAAGAGACAGTAGCAACGTGGACACAAAATTGGCTGAGTGATAGGGAACAGAGTTCAATGGATATTTTTCAGGCTGGAAGAATGTTTGTAATGGAGTTTTCTAGGGGTTGATACTAGGGCCCCCCACCCTAGTATCTGGCCTTCCAGATATATATTAATGATTTGTTAGTATGCAGGGCACAAGTTTAAAGATGGAAATATGTAATTTGGAAGGACTGTGAACTATGAGGAGGAGAGTGTGGAAGCCCAGAAGGACAGTGACAAGTTGGTGGAGTGGGCAGTCAGAGAGCAGATGAGGTTCAATGCAGTAAAGTGTGAGGTGATGCACTTTGGTGAGAAGGACATTGAAAGACAATACAAAATAGGGGATACAATTCTAAACACAGTGCAGGAACAAAGGGTGCTGGGATTTCTGCACAGTCCCAATGTACTATCATCCATCACAATTTCTAGGCCCATGGTATTGCTCCTTCAACTTCAGTGGAAGATTGTAGAGTTCAGACTGAGCATGGGACTGGGAATTGAAGCCAAAAGCACAGGGATTTCAGGGCCACAATTATTGCAGTAAAAATGCTGAAGAAAGCAGCCACCTAATCACATGCACACTCTGCCATGATAGTTGTTGAAAAGCAATCAGGTCAATACTCTCCTCACTATCTCCCTTCGTCTCCCCCCATTCCAGCCCTGAACCTAATTGTTGCTCCATTACAGGCGACCCAATTGAGATCACTGAGAGCTAAATGCATACTCGGGACTGAAGCCTGGCACCTAACTAGCTTGCAACCTTGAGTGTCAGGGGCTGTCTAAACAACTGGGCAATGTTGCACTTTAGAAAGATGATTCACTGGATCTATGGTGCCAGATAATTATTTCTGCAGGGAGCGTGCAGCGTGGAGTCTCATTTCTTGTTTGATTGGTCCGAGCCCTTGTCTAATAGAGCAGAGACACCTGCTGACCGAAATGCTCATAGCAAGCTGCTGGGTTGCATTGAAGTCAAAGATGATTAATTTGCAGAAGGTTTACGGTACCTGTAGCACAATGTCCATGAAATGATGCCTTAATAATCTCTTCTATTTTTCGTTCTGATTGCAGTTCAATGTCCACTCGGACAATAGGTCTCTGGTGGAGACAACTCCAATAATGAATACAAGCCCGGTAACTTCTATACCTTTGGAGTGTCTAACCCAAGGGTATTATAAAATATTCAGTTTTGTGTTTCCTTTCCTTTGTAAACACAAAAGATATAAGAAAAGCGGAAGGCAGATACAAAATGAAGTGGTATAATCTCTGATACCTACTTCTTTACAGTTTGCTGTGTATTAATGTAAACAATGTTTCTATAAATTACTTTTTTAAACCCCTTTCATTTATCTTTTTTTTATTTCACCATAAAGACCCTGTTGCCTAATCGCAGATGTTTTGACAGATGTTTTATCACAGATGCTTTAATGTTGTCTTAGCAATTTAAAAAATCTCCTGAAACATAGAGTAAATCTTAAATCACTTCATAATATCATTTATTTTAAATGGAGTAATTATAAATATATCTTGTTATTCATTATCAAGAGATGTGTGCCACCAGCAAGAACCAGCTTTGAAAAGGTGGTGGTAATATCACTCTCTGAAGTTTGTAAAGCTCCATGTTTGGGTCTAAACATTCTGGTCCAGATATCAATGGCATACAACAATTTGGGTACAGTTCCACCTAATGTGATACATCATTACTACACTGCTCAGCTAACAATGACACTGGTTGCTTGGAAGTCCCTGAACTAGTGTTTGTCAGAGGTGGTCATCACCAGATCTACATGATTTCAGAGCAGCCGACTGGACATCTATCTAACTGTATTGAAGAGTTGTTTCTGAAGTCTTTTCTTTATTCTCCTTTCTGAGACTCTGCCACATAAGGTGAAAGGGGGTTTTGGCCCCATTTAATTGGTTTTCAATTCCTACACAGTCCTGTTTGAAGTCATCTGTCAATGTACATCCTCTGGGCATCCTAAAAGCAATCCTTGAATAGACTCGGGCAGCAGTCTGAGGTGTTACCTCCAAGTGCCTTACCTCCCCCAAGGCTGGAGTGAAAAACAGACATCTTCGTAGTCACAAAACCAATGAGCTAGATTGCTGTCCCAACTCACTACTTCACAGACATTTGGCAAAATCTTCCCATCCTGCCCTCCTGTCTCATACCCACTGTAGTTCTTCATTCAGGCTATCAAATTCTTGTTAGAGATAGTAGGAACTGCAGATGCTGGAGAATCCGAGACAACAAGGTGCAGGGCTGGATGAACACAGCAGGCCAAGCAGCATCATCGGAGCAGAGAGGCTGACGTTTCGGGCCTAGACCCT
>NC_063347.1:52312998-52314309 GCF_021869965.1 Rhincodon typus | reverse complement strand
GCTCCTGACATCCACCATTTTTGGGTAGGGTAGAGCTCCTCTCCTTCTCCCTGGTAACCTTGATCTTCCTTTTTTGTTGATGTCCCTCCGTCTGTGAGTCCTCTACATCAGAGGAGCTTCTGTGGCCATCCTGTAGCTGCCTCTTCCCGTTCTGTTGTTGGGGCATGGGGGCCTGGCGAGGTTTTCTTTTCCGGTTTCTCTTGACCATTTTCCACTCTCCTGGCTCCTTCGTCACCTCCTCCTCCATTGACTCTGGATTCTCGGGAGGGGGATGAGTCTGTTGTGCTGCTGCGCTAGCTTCCTGTCTCTCTTCTGCATCTTGGCCCTCCTTCTGTGTGCCCCTCTCTTCGTTTTCCCTGCTGGAGGGTGGTACTTTGCTGTCCTTTGGGAGGGGTTCGGCCCACATTGTCACCTCTCACCATCTGACCGTATGTGGCCCCCCACCCCGTCGTGGGCACGTCTTGTAGAGGTGGCCCGTTCTCCCACAAATGTTACAATTCTTTGCCTTTTGGCAGTCCCTTGTCAGGTGTCCATCCTCCATACAGTTCCTGCATACGGTCACCTTGCACTCTGCCGCTATGTGCCCTGACCTCCTGCAGGTACAACACACCTTGGGTTGCCCCGCGTACATCAGGTAGCCTCGGCTCCCACCAATCGCAAAGCTGGAGGGTGGTTGGAGGATGTTCCCACCCACGTCTGTCCTCGGAGTTACCTTGATGTGCTGTTTGCTGGTCCGGATCCCGAAGAGGCCCATCACATCACTGCTGCAGCTTTGCACTTTCACATACCTTCCCAGAAAGGTCAGGGCATCTGCCTCTGGCACATGGGGGTTATACACATGAATGGTGAGCGTCCAACTCTACTGCACAGGTAGCACAAACAATGGCACTGTATGCAGGACAGAGAGGGGAACCCTCACCTCTTTTCCCCTCAAAAACCTTCAGGAGGCACTCATGTTGCTTCGTACTGCTGAAAGTCACATCAAAATAACCACCACTGAGGAAATCCTGCAGACAGAAGATAACTGCTTTTTTTTAATTTAAAAAAATATACTTTATTCGTAGAAAATACAAAAAATAAACACATTTTCACCGACCCGGTCATGCTAGCCGCCCCGCGTTATCCTGGGGGTACGTACACCAACTAAAGGAAAGAAACAAAGGAAAAAGAAAATCTCCGGTGGTCATCACTACCGTAGTCATAGCTGGCCCCCTGACCAGTTGGAGGAGGCGCCAGCTGGGCCCAGTTTCTGAACAGGGCCCTGATACGGTACGGCCGAGGGGTCTTACACGGTGGTCTTTCCCCACCGCG
>NC_063347.1:52299928-52312988 GCF_021869965.1 Rhincodon typus | reverse complement strand
GCAGCGTGCAGTGGCGCAGAGAGCCCGGGCGTGCATGAATGATCTCACCGGCAGAGCCCCTCTCACCACCAGCCAAGCAATGTCCTGGTGCTTGTTAGAAAGCTCTGGCGATGAGGCATTCTGCCAAACGACTTTGGCAGTCTGCGAGGGGAACCACCCGACAGGATCCACCCTCTCCTTTTAGCCAGAAGATAACTACTGCTTGGAATCCACAACAGTTTAGCAAAACCACCTTCACAGAAAACATCCGACTGACCGATGCACCTTCTCCCACCTTCTTCACAGTCACCCTGACTGTATTCTGGACTCCACCCACCCCCACCCGACCTGGGACGTAGGCGCTCGCTGAGGCCATAACTCTAGGTTGGCTTTTTCCCCAAATCAGTGTTAGGCCCAAGCCAGCATAAAGATCCACCAATAGCAGGTCAGCTCAACCAACAGGCCCTCCACCGTCCAATCACAATCCAGCAACAATCTCAATAGCTCTGATGCCTCACAACTCAACAATTCATCTTAGCCAAAAGGACAAGGAAGTCCTTAAGGAACAGGATAGTTAGTGAGATAACAAGGTGTAGAGCTGGATGAACACAGCAGGCCAAGCAGCATCAGAGGAGCAGGAAGGCTGACGTTTCGGGCCGAGACCCTTCTTCAGAAATCACTAGTGGCGCACTGTATACGTGTGATATTGACATAACACAATGGTGTACAGCAACATGTCTGTCCCCTTAACTGACAAGCTGCCTGGCTTTGTGTCTGCACTAAACTACAAGGCAAGGCAAAAGTACTGTCAGCCTTTAAGCTCTGGCTGAGATGACAAAGTGCAAAAGGAAAGGCCACTTCAGAAATTCAGATAGTTAGTGAGTTACTTGTCCCAGGATCAGAGAAAGAAGGGTCCTGACCCGAAACGTCAACTTTCCTGCTCCTCTAATGCTGCCTGGCCTGAGGTGTTCCTCCAGCTCCACGCTGTGGTCTCACTGACTTGAAAGACTTGTTACGGCACTATGTTATGCAAATCCGTCATTTGCCAAATTGTTGCTGTCTCTTTCAGCTTGCTTTGAAAAATCATGCATCAATTGCTTCAAATGCAAAACCTATTCTGGTGATCTTTGAAACATCATTTGAACAGAACTAAAACACTGGAGCTTCAAGTCTCATGATGTTTAAGGGAAAACTATTCAGAAGAGAAATCAATTATTCGACAAGATCACACATTGTCATGTGACAAATTAGCCGCCCATCCCATGGTACTCCTGAATGAATGGACACTTAGAGAAGCTCTTGTTACATGCATAGATGTGTATAACAATTGTACTAAGTTATAAGTGCTTAAATTATCACATGAATGAGCATTTTAAACAGGTGACAACAACAACTTGTATTTATACAATGTTTTTAATGATGCAGAATGTCTCAAGGCAACTACAGAACCTCTAAAAGCACAATCTTCCCAGCCCCTGCATCAAGGAAATAAAATGCTATTCTTCAACTCATTTTGAATTGCAAGATGACAGGCATATTTGCATCAATTTACATATATTACCATGCTATTGCTCCCTAATCTCGCCTCATTGATGTGCATTTTCCCATTCACCCACTTGCTGGATAGAAACTAGACACTGACAATTCCCAGCACGAAAGTCAGAGCAAGTACATGACAACTCCACCTCACTGCTTACTCTTTCGGGCCTCCATCTTGGACAGCGGTTACTAATATCTCAGGCCATGGTCCAAGGGCACCCACTGAGGTTGGCATCGGACGTGTACCATCACATTATCATTGCACATCTCTAATCCACTTCCAATACCACTCTGCACTTCAGTGCTGCACTGCCATCTTTCAATGCTGTGCTGCTGTTAGAACACTTGGCACACAAGGACAAGTAACCAACTCACAAATTCAACCCAGGCTGCATCTTAGTGCTCCTTGCATGCTGTCTTAGTGCTCACTCACTTTGCACCTACTTCAATATTCACAGCATCTCTGCCATGCCTTTCCTTTTGCACTTTGTCATCTCAGCCAGAGCTTAAAGGCTGACAGTACTTTTGCCTTGTCTTGTATTTTAGTGCAGACACAAAGCCAGGCAGCTTGTCAGTTACGGGGACAGACATGTTGCTGTACACCATTGTGTTATGTCAATATCACACGTATACAATGTGCCACTAGTGTACATGGTGAACACACCACAGAGGAATCAACCAAACAGCCATATCTGAAACTCTAAGGGGAGCAGTCCTCAGTTACGCTAAAGGAGACAGCCTTCCTTCACAGCATCCCATCACTGTAAGTCGAGTGCAGCATCTGATAACAGTCTAGAGGCTTGGAAACATAGATGCAAAGAAAGCAGGAGCAGGAGTAGGCCATTCAGCCCTTCAATGTTGATCTGCCATTCATTAGGATCATGTCTGATCATCTAACTCGTGCACTGTTCCTGTTTTTTTCCCCCGTAACCTTTGATCCCTTTAGCCCTAAGAATTATAACTCCTTTTTGAAAGCAGTCAATGTTTTGGCCTTGGACATGGTCAGTTGGCCACTTGGACATCTGGGGTCAGGGTGTCTGTGTCACTACTAACTGGGAATGTAGCCATAGTCATGCCGCAGGTCCTGTGAAGGACTCACAGTATGACAGTTTGGGCACTGTACAGATATCAATCAGGGATCTGGACAGACAAGCCAGTCCAGGAGGAAAAGGGGAAGCATTTGGGGAACATTCAGTAACAGAGGTCAGTTCAATGATTGTCCAAGGTGTCTACTGGGGCCACAGCACAGTAGGAAGGTTTAGGAAGTTCCGGAGATTGGAGGCAGCATGCTGAAGTGCTGAGGTGACAACAATTGTGAAGGCACCTCAACATATAATAAGGGAAAGTCTTTGAGAGCTTGGAGTCCTGCAGGTGGACGGAGAGTGTGCAGTGCAGGGGTTATTGATGGTCACACAACTAATCTTGCTTCGATGGGGCAACAGTGCATAGCTATGTTTGGACTAACTAGATTGTAGATCCTCGGGAAATCTGGGTAAATTAAGCTGCAATTCAAAGAGGTGTGGGAGAACACTTGGAAGCTCAGCATGAATGGATTTGTCAGGGAATGCAAGAAAAAAAGGGAAGTTTGGGAATGCCCCTTGACTGCCAGGTTGAGCCTGTGACTCACTGTGGCAAGCATGATTTGCATTGCCCTCCATACTTATGCATATTGTAAATGTGCTCCAGAACTTTAAAATGGTTGCCACCACACCCAGAGTGGCTGGACTAAGAGTTTTATTTTTCTCTATCTGAGCGTATGGGCTCTACTTGTGAAGCCCTTCAAGGGGCAATTGCATAAACCAGGCACTTACACAGTCCAGGCTGAAGACATCAGTCACATAGTATCCTACATGTGAAATGTATGCAGTGTCCAACTGTGTGGGATACAACTCCCGATCACAAGCAACCTTGACCATGTCATTGGTCATTGCAGATTGAAGACAGATGTCTCTGTGCAATGGAACTAATCTCAGACAACCTTAAAAGTAGGCCAAAAAATACAAAGACACTCCAACTTTTCGTAGACTAGGGTGCAGAACTGATTTCGTCTCATACGTAAGGATTCTTCAGCATGTTCTTATACACAATTGCCTTTCTTGGGTGATGTGGGAATTTGCGGGGCTGGCGGGGGAGGGTCAAGGTATGATTTCGCATTTACAATTTCCTACTATATTTGTGCTTGTGCTGCATTCATTGAAACCAGGTCCTCTCTGTCAAAGGACTACCCTCCTTGTCGGAGTCTTCCATGTCCCACTATATGGAGGACTTTGGTGAACTTCCATTTGGGCTTGATGTGAATGCTGACAGCTCACATTACTAAGCACATGTTTTGCTCCTGATAACTCCTCACACAGGTTCATTGGAACTGTGACCAATGGATCCAGCCACAGCAGGGGTTGTTGTCTCTGTTTCTGTGATGCAATGAAGGCGCAGAGAAATGGAAGAGCAACAGATCTATCAGCTAGCCCAGGGCCTACAGCAGCCTTCAGCAGCTGCTGAACAGCCTCCACATGAAAGTCCCCATCAGGAAGTGGAGGAGGTACAGGAGGCACAGACTCTATCAAATCTGCCTTTAGGTACAGAGCTTAAGAAGAAGAAGATAAAAGCAAGTAACAGGCTTTTTGCTTAAGCTATCAGGCCAACCATATCTGCAGGAAACAGTGTGTATCAATTAATTGTGTAACTGTAATAATTATCATAGTTTGAGTCTGAGTAATAAATACACAGGAGCAAAAAGCATTTAAAGAATCATTTAACTAATTAAAAGAGAATTTGCTATAATGCAAATGAAGAATGGGGGTATCAGCAGGTCTGAGAGAAATCAGAATTAACATTTCAGTTCCAGTGACCCTTCCTTAGAACTGACAGTAGCTAGGAAAATGTTGGTTTATGTGCAGAATATAGGGTTGGGAGAGGGGATAAGAAGTAAATGATAGGTGGGGATAGACACCAAAGAGAAAGAAAAACAGTTGGACATTTCTGCCATATCCGGCGAGATGCCACCACCAGACACATATACCCCTCCCCTCTCTCATCAGCCTTCTGTAAGGATTGGTCCCTATGGACATGCTGGTCGACTCTTCTTTCATTCTCAACACGCCCCCACAACCTCACGATGCCTTCCCCTGGAATTGCAGAAGGTGTAACACTTGTCTGTTTACTTCCTCCCTCCTCAGTATCCAAGGGCCCAAATACACCTTCCAGATGAAGGTCAGAAGTCACACGACACCAGGTTATCGTGCAACAGGTTTATTTGAAACCACAAGCTTTTGGAGTGCAGCCCCTTCGTCAGGTGAAGTGGAATTCACTGGACTACTGCATTTGCTGCTCACAATGTGGTCTCCTCTACACTGGGGATACAAAACGCTGGCTGGGTGACTGCTTTGGAGAACATCTACATTCTGCCTGCAAAAAAGTCTCTAAGCTTCCATGTGCCTGCCACTTTAATGCATCATCCTTTACTCTGGCCAACATCTCTGTCTCAGGTTTGCTATAGTGCTACAGGGAAGCTCAGCACAAGCTGGAAGAACAGCACCTCATTTTCCGCTTGGAGACCCTGCAGCCCTCCGGATTCAATATAGAGTTCAAATACTTTAGGGCCTGAGCTCACTCCTGTCCTTACCCCAACCCCACACTCCAGTCCTTGTTATCACATAGTCTGCTAATATACACAATCCATTGCTAGTCACTAAGAGTCTCCAATAATAGCCAGATCGTGATCCAGTCCTTTGTCTGTCCAACTGTTCTCTCTCTTTGAGCTCTCTTCTCACCTATCATTTACTCCTTAACCCTCCCTCCACACTAGCTTTATTTAAACTGACATTTTCCTAACTACCATCAGTTCTGAGGAAGGATCACCAGACCATTTCTGAAAAAGGGTCCAGGCCCAAAACGTCAGCTTTCCTGCTCCTCTGATGCTGCCTGGCATGCTGTGTTCATCCAGCTCTACACCTTGTTATCTCAGACTCCAGCATCGGCCATTCCTACTATCTCACCAGACCTGTAACTTTGATTTCTCTCCACTGATGCTGCCAGACCTGCTGAGCTTTTTCAGCAACTTCTGTTTTTGGTTCTGATTTGCAGCATCTGCAGTTCTTTCGGTGTTTATTAGGAATGGGGGCATGCCAGGTCTCAACACCTTTAATGGGGTGAGAACAGTTGAAAGTTTTTGCAGATAGTGGACCAAGATTGCTCTCAGGTATCTATAGCTGGTCTTTGATTGCATTCTAATCAAAGTCACATGCACCAGGGGCTATGAACTGTAACATTCATTTAAAGATTCTATCAATTAATCTGTTCCCTGCAGACATAGGGAGAAATTGGATGACACATTTATTGACAATATCGATTAGACTTGAAAAATATTTCAGTGCTTGGATATATCTTCGGTACCCCAAGGTTGCTAAAAGCTCTTGCTTATTCTTTCTGAAGCTTTCAGTACCTATTGTCAGAAGCTCAAATTGATCGATCTCCCAAACTAGGTTTACCATCAGACAGTTACAAGAGATCTCAAATGCCAGCTTAGGAATAAATCCACAGGATCAGTTCCATAATCATGCACTCCCTGGTGGGATTCTGAAAAGAGTACTAGTAGAGTTTGACTGCATCATTGCAGTTTTGTTTCCAAGTTCAGTCATAGAGTCATAGCGACATAGAGATGTACAGCACAGAAACAGACCTTTCAGTCCAACTTGTCCATGCTGACCCTAGACAAATCTAGGCCCATTTGCCAGCATTTACCCCATATCCCTCTAAATACTTCCTATTCATATACACATCCAAATGCCTTTTAAATGTTGTAATTGTACCTGCCTCCACCACTTTTGGAATCTCATTCCACACACGCACCACCTTCTGCATGAAAATGTTGCCCCTTAGATTCCTTTTAAATCTTTTCCCTCTCACCTTAAACCTGTGCCCTATAGTTTTGGACTCCCCTATCCTGGGGGAAAGACTTTGTCTATTTACCCTGTCTATGCCTGTTATGATTTTATAAACCTCTATAAGGTCAACCTTTGACACTCCAGGGAAAATAACCCCAGCCTATTCAGCCTCTCTCTGTAGCTCAAACCCTCCAACCCTGGCAACATCCTCGTAAATCTTCTCTGAGCCCTTTCAAGTTTCACAACATCCTTCCTATAGCAGGGAGACCAGAGTTGCACACAGTATTCCAAAAGTGGCCCAATCAATGTTCTGTACAGCCACAACATGACCTCCCAGCTCCTATACTCAATGCACTGTCCAAAAAAGGCAAGCATACCAAATGCCTTCTTCACTATCCTATCTATCTTCAACTCCACTTACAAGGAACTATGAACACGCGCTCCAAGGTCTCTTTGTTCAGTAACACTCCCCAGGATCTTACTGTTAAGTGTATAAGTCCTGCCCTGATTTCCCTTGCATCTCGCACTTATGTAAACTAAACTCCATCTGCCACTCCTCGGCCCATTGGCCTATCTGATCAAGGTCCTGTTGTACTCTGAGGTAACCTTCTTCACTGTCCAGTACACCTCCAACTGTGGTGTCATCTGCAAACTTACTAACCATACCTCCTGTGTTCACGTCCAAACCATTTATATAAATGATGAAAAGCAGTGGACCCAACACCAATCCTTGTGGCACACTGCTGGCCACAGACCTTCAGCTTGCAAAGCAACCCTCCTCCACCACCCTCTGACTTCTACCTTTGAGCCAGTTCTGTATCCAAATGGCTAGTTCTCTGTGTATTCCATGTGATCTAACCTTGATAACCAGTCTACCATGAGGAAGAGATAGTAGGAACTGCAGATGCTGGAGAATCTGAGATAACAAGGTGTAGAGTTGTATGAACACAGCAGGCCAAGCAGCATCAGAGGAGCAGGAAGGCTGACGTTTCAGGCCTAGACACTTTTTGATCAAATACCTTACTGAAGTCCATATAGATCACGTCCACCACTCTGCCCTCATCAATTGTCTTCATTACTTCTTCAAAAAACTCAATCAAGAGACATGATTTCCCAAGCACAAAGCCATGCCGATTAACCCTAATCAGTCCTTGTCTTTCCAAATACATGTAAATTCTGTCCCTCAGGATTCACTCCAACAGCTTGCCCACCACTGATGTCAGGCTCACTGGTCTATAGTTCCCTGGCTTCCCTTACCACCTTTCTTAAACAGTGACACCACGTTAGCAAACCTCCAGTCTTCCGACACCTTGTCTGTGGCTATCGATGATATAAATGTCTCAGTAAGGGGCCCAGCAATCACTTCCCTAGTCCCCACAGAGTTCCAGGGTACACCTGAACAGGTCCTGGGGATTTATCCACCTTTATGCGTTTTGAGACATCCAGCACCTCCTCCTCTGTAATATGGACATTTTTCAAGATGTTGCTGTCTATTTCCCCACGTTCTATATCTTCCATATCCTTCTCCACAGTAAACACCCTTCTGCTACTTCACATGTGATGTTCTCCTTCATCACAAGGATTACCGACTCTGTTTGTGTATTTTCTTGGGGGTCTCATCAGTCCCACTTCAGCTCACTTGCCCCCATAATCCTGCCATGTGTCCATTCTCTGGTAACACACTGCCATTTTCCTTCACCAATTGGTAAAGTCACAGACCCTCTTACTGGTTTGGAGAGGGGTGCACTTTACATTGCCCAGAAGTTTAAAGTGGAATGCATGGAATTTTTGAGGTAATTACACCTCCATTTATTAACCAGACAGATAAACTTGGTTGACTGTAATGTCAGGAATGTCCAAGAAGATGTTAAAGCCCAACAGGGATTTAGGTTTAGTGGATGTTAGGCTTTATTGTAACAATTGCTCTTGAATAGGACTGCGATTACATTTTACTTGAAAAATGTGACTTTATTCTTCCAAAGGTTTGACAAACTCTTCAGTTTTATTACAGAGGTTTCATCTGACTTATTAAGCTGCAGTAAATTGATTCTAGATCTGCTATGCGGGAGACAAATCCTTTTCTTTTCACAGCACCTCCACAAACAGAAACCGCAAATTGCAAACAAAGAGGAAATGTTTTGATTTTACTGGTTCCATCATTAATGACATTCTCTTTTCTCCTTTCAAAATACACCAGGCAAATATTTCCCCCCACAATGAAATGTTTTGTTTCCTGCATTTAAGGTAAAACAGGATGCAAATTTAGTGAAGGATTATAAGGCCTTTTAAGTAAACATCTGACTACTTGAGCTGTGAAGGAAATGAAAAATAGTTGCTTTGTTCACTTTAAAATTGAGCACATCATAAGTTGACACACTGTGTTTTACTGGCAAGACATAAACTCTCAGAGTTTTCCATTCAATATGTTTCCACAGCATTGTTGAAACAGTTACTCTTATTGTCCTGGACACTGCTTATTCTTCCATCAACCCTTTTGCAACACAGTATAATGTCACAAAGCGTGACATGGAAATCTTAAAAATTGAAAATCCTTGAAATGTTCAGCAGGTAAGACAGTATCTGGACAGATTTAATGAAGCAGTTTTTAACCCTCACCTCTTCCAGCCTCAGGTAACTGTCTGCATGGAGTTTGCATGTTCTCCCCGTGTCTGCGTGGATTTCCGCCGGGTGCTCCAGTTTCCTCCCACTGTCTAAAGATGTGCAGGCTATGTGGATTGGTTATGCTAAATTGTCCATAATGTCTAGGGTAGGGGGCGGGTCTGGGTGGGATGCTCTTCAGAGGGTTGGTGTGGATTCGATGGGCCGAATGGCCTGCTTACACACTGTAGGGATTCTATGATCCTCCCCATAATGACTAGGCTTGCCAAACCTGATTACAATTTATCTGAGTTCATCTATTTTCACTGATGAACATTGGTGGCAATGAGGGGGAGTGGGATATGGGGGAAGCCCATCATTCCCAGGAGCTGCTTTGGTCATTTAAATTTTATAATGTGCAGTATGCCTGATGTTACTCAGGACAGCTGAATTCTCAGTCTTCCAAAAACTCAACCACGGAAGAGAGGTAAGGACTGCTGGATCTACGAGGTAAATGTGTTTCTAGTCATTTGACAGATTGAGTTAATCTTCAGTCTCTCAATCAGACTAGCTGAAACAGAGAGAAGATACATTAGACAGGTCTTGGTTGGGAAATTAGCCAAGTGGCAGATGACAGCAATTACGGATAATGGGTAAGTATTCACATTGGCATGTTGTGACCAGTTGTGTTCCACAAGGATCTGCGCGAGGGCCTTGATTACTGACATCATTCATCAATGACTTAGACAATGGCATTGAAAGTCTTCTATCCAAACTTGCTGATGACACAAAGTTAGGCAGCATCGTAAACAGTGTAGATGATAGCGTAAAATTACAAAGGGATATTCATAGGCAAAGTGAACAGGCAAAATTTAGTTCAATATAAGCAAGGGTGAGGTTATCTATTTTGAGCCAAAGGGTCAGGGTATTTTCTAGATAGTATGAAGTTAAATCCAGTGGATGTCCAAAAGTACTTGGGCGTTCAGGTGATTAGATCTTATAAATGTCATAAACAGGCGCAGAAAATAGTCAAGAAAGTTAATGGAATGCTGGCCTTTGTACCTAGAGGACTCCAGTACAAAGATGCAGAGGTTGCACAGCAGTTATACAAAACCCTGGTTTGATTCCACTTGGAATACTGTGAGCAGATCTGAGCACCATGGTTAGAAAGTTTAATTGGCCTTGGAGTATTATGTAAATTTATAGGAATAACAATGGGACTTCAGTGAATAAGTTATGAGGAGAGAATATACACATTAGGCCTGTTTTCCCTGGAATTTAAAAACTTGAAGGGATAACCTGATTGAAGTTTTCAAGACATTAACAAGGAAAGACAGGATAGACAAAGATAAACTATTTCCACTCATTGGGGATTCTAGAAATAGGGGCATAGATTGAGAATTAAGGCCAGATCATTCAGGAGAGATGTTAGGAAGCACTTGTAGTCTTGAAGGGTGGCAGAAGTTTGGAAATCTCTTCCATAAATGGCTGTGCATACAACATCAGTTGCTCATTTTAAATCTGAGGTAGATACATTTTCATTAAGCAAACATCATAAGGGATGTGGACCAAAGGCAGGTACATGGAATCAGGCCACAGATCAGCCATTATCTTATTGAAGCCAGAACAGGCTCAAAGGGCTGAATGGCCTACTTATTTTCCTATGTTCTTCTTTACCTGATAATGCTTTGAAACATTTGAGGACATGCAATGGGTTATATAAGTTCTCTCTCTTCATTGCGATAGCAGCAATGGTTGCTCATAATAACAAAAGTCAATGTATCTCACACCAACTCATCAAATGTAAAGCTGTTTCTGTGGGTTATCTTTAGCCACCCTATAAATGGAAAGATTTTTTTTTGGAGTTAAATAAATCCTACCTTTAAATAATTTCTAAACCATAACTTTCTCGTGGAGATAAATATAATTCACCTCCTTGATGGCAGTCTTCTAAAAACTCTCTCACATTCCTAGACATACAAGATAAAATGAATTTGGAGTTTAATAACCAATCCATTTTTCATTTTGTTCATTTGTTGATGTTCTGAGGAATGTTTTTCATATATTATTTAAGAACTTGGGTTCCGAAGCAGAAATGTTTCTTCTTACTTTTAGTTCTATAAGTTAACTGTTTTAACAGTCAGAAACTCTTTTTTTTTTCTGAGCACTGAACCAACCAGCATTTCCAGGAAATCATATAGCTTAAGCTAAAAGACTAGCCAAGCTACATGCTGACATAACAGGTAAAGTATTTAGTAATTTATGACTTATGACCCAAAGGAAGACAGATGGAGAGGGGTCACAAGCAGGTCCAGTTCAGACAGGAGAAGATCCAGGAGAAGGGCAATTTAGTTTTGTCAGTGCCCACGTAATTAGAGCTGGAAAGATGTCTTAAGTAGACAGGACTGGGAAAATGCCAGAGTTCTTTCTCCTCAGCATTCTATGCACTTGCCTGGATGAGTGCTGCTCCACCAATATTTAAGAAGCTTGACACCATCCAGGACAAAGCAGGCTGCTTGATTGTCACCACATCCACAGACATTCACTTCCTCCACGCCAATGCTCAGTAGCAGCAGTATATACCATACACAAAATGCACTGCAGAAATTCACCAATGATCCAAACTCACAAACACTTCCATTTAGAAGGACAAGAGCAGCAGGTACATGGGAACACCACCGATTGCAAGTTCCTCTCCTTGCAACTCACCATCTAGACTTGGAAATTTATCATTTTTCCTTCAATATCGCTGGGTGAAAACCCTGGAATTGCTCCTTAACAGCCTTGTGGGTCTACCTACAACAGAGGAACTGCAGCAGCTCTAGAAGACAGCTCACCACCATCTTCTCAATGGTCAATGAATGCTGGTCCAACCAGCAACACTCATGTCCCAGAAAGGAATGAACAAAAAACAGTAAGTTAGCTTTTGTTTGTGTATCTCAGAGAGAATCACATCTGGTGAATATGCAGAAATCCACCAAAAGGAAACACTTGTGACTTTGTAAGTTGAATAAAACATTTTAAAGCGAAGATTCACTGACATTGAGTGTCCATATAGCATATGGTGGTTAAAAAAGTCTGTTTGTTATATACATATAACTTGTTATTTTTCTGGTCTTTTTTATGATAAATTTATGCTCCATTGGTAAAAGAACATACGCAGCCTCATGCGAATATGTCCAGTGACTGATCATCATGCTCGCTGAATTGAACAAATAATGCTTCTGGCATATCAAACCATGTTTCACTTTGGGATCTAACTTGTCCACTGTTACCATTAGTTGGGAACACAATAAATTTGGGGTTCATATTGAGACAGAAATCTATTGCACTCTGGAGGAACCTGTGAATCTTTAAATAAACATGTAGATGAAGATATTGAACATAAAAATGGGGAAAATATTATGAAGAACATTACATGGTTTACTCTTTCAAAATTGCTTTGTTGCTATGACTTTGCTCAGATTAGAAAACGTATCAATGGATTATTTTAAATATTTGACCAAGGCATACTGTCAGAGTTAGCATTTAAATTGAAAGTAGAAATAAAGCAGGATCTCCTAAGAATGAGATTCTTGAGATAATTACCCAACATTTAGAATTAAAAATAAGGAAATGTGGAATTTAGATGTCACTGCCAGAGATAACCAAGATTTCAATTTGAAATGGAAAGCATGAATTAAAAATGAAATGGGAAGAGAATGAAAATAAATGAGTAATGGAGAGGGTGGAGAAAGAAAGGAAAAAGGAATTGAAAGGAATGAAGCTTAAAGTAAGGAGAAAAAATAAAGAAAGAAACAAGGTGGAGGAGGAAGAAAGGGAAAATAATTTTTTTAAAAAGTGAGATGCAGTGATTGGACAATGTCAGCCAGGTGGACCTCATAGAATACAAGGTCCCTGATTGGGGCAGTTAATCTGGTCCAATGAGGGAGCACTGGCTGACAGATAAAAACAGAAGTGTCAGGTGTTCTGAGATAGTAGGAACTGCAGATGCTGGAGAATCTGAGATAACAAGGTGTGGAGCTGGATGAACACAGCAGGCCAAGCAGCATCAGAGGAGC
>NC_063347.1:52284435-52299428 GCF_021869965.1 Rhincodon typus | reverse complement strand
CAGATGCTGCCAGACCTGCTGAGCTTTTCCAGCAACTTTGTTTTTGTTCCAGTTTCATTGGATTTTTTTTAAGGTTTTGCCATTAGTCTACACAACCCTATGATTTCAACTATCAGCTGCCCTTTGGTTGCCCCAGACAGGCTTTTCTCAGACCAGTTGTTTCTTGACCAGCTACTCCTTAACTCTAAATTAACACTTGCCACCATCTGAAGAAGCTAGTGATCAAAACATGCCATCCGACTCAAGAATTAGAAACCTTGACTATGAAGTTTGTACAGATCTTCTAACATTTCATGCCTCTACATTGCAGAAGTGTTTGTAGCATACCTTTAATCTTAAGTGCTATATGTCCTTGATCACATAGTTCCATTGTGGTAACTGTAGACCATGTTTTCCTAACCATGCCACACTATCTGATTATATAGTGACACTTGTTCTGGTGTCTTAATTGGAATTTTTGAGAATACTATTAACATAGATATCAGTTTATCAAAATGTGAGGCTGGGTCACCAACTCCCCCAGGAAAGTTTTAATTGTTCTTCTCTTGCAGACTGTTTGAAGTTCATTAACCGCTTCATGTGGGTAGCTGTTTGATTTCTCATTTTCTTGAAACTGCGATATACTTCTGCACAATTTCTGTGACCTGCTGTGTGGCAAATAAAGCGTTTAACTTTTAATAGCTGGGAAATATTGGAATCTGTGTGACTTCTTTGTCGGAGGCACGATAAGTAATTTTAGTGTCTGATGCCCTATCACAGTGTTTTTTCATGTGCCACAGTGTTTTATACCTCAAGAATTGAATGAATATTGCCGGTCTCCAGCGTTGATCCAAGGCTGATCTTTTCCTTTTAGGATTGATATGTGTTGTTCCAGAATTTTGCTTCACTTTCCATCTAAATGGCTGTCTCTAGAGCCAGATCTTATTTGAATTGTAATAAATCTGAAGTAGATTTATCAGTAATTCTGACAGCTAATCTTTCACTTGTGAATTCTCACTTTAATCACTATGATTATTTTTCTGCATTAATCTGTAGAGATCATTAATCAAATCATTATGGATGTTGAAATCAGGGGAGGCCATGACATGGCCACTACATAAGTAATCCAGAATCCCAAGATAATGTTTTAAGGACATAGGTTCAAATCCCACCATGGCAGATGGTGAAATGTGAATTGCATAAGAGATTGGCTAATCTAATGACAACACTCTGGTTTTCACTAATATCCTTCAAAGAATGAAATCTTCCATCCTTACCTGATCTGACCTATGTAAGACTCCAGACCAACAACAATGTGATTGATTCTTAACTGCCCTTGAAAAATTAGGAGCAAGCAATTAATGCGGAATCCCAGTGATGCCTACATTCAAAGAACAAAGAAAACAAATTGTTTATTGAAGCTTGCTCTTTCACAAATTTGATTCATTTGGAGGTTGAAGCAATTGTCAAAAGCTTTCATTACCAATTCAAAAATCTCTGTTGCTTCTACTGCCCTTTGTCAGCTGTAACTTCAGCAGCTATCTTGTGCATAAAAGTGTATTCACATGTTCAGCTTCTGATTTAGAACATAATTTGGAAGCTATTCTGTTTTGGTTTCTCCAAGATTTCCAATTCGGTGTGCTTTTTGGCCCAATACCAAAATTAAGTCATCCCACCATAATTCCTTTTGATGCTATTGTCTTCCTAATATTATGTATTTTGTTTACTTAAAATAGAGGTTCTGTTGCTCTGTGCTACCATAGTGTGGGTAACTTTTCCCTACAATGCAGATAAAATGAAAGATTCCTACCTTTTGCAGTTTAAATAGGGAATTCCCACCCGTCAATAATAAAGTGGTGGAGGCTTGCTTTTATTGTAGCTCCAACGCCAGAATCCTGCTGTTCGTGGAGCAGTAATGGCTTCCACATCAATCATGGCTATACAGAATAATTCCCCCTCCTTCTGGTTTAAGTGAAATATTCTCCCCTAATTGCTGCTCTTCCATGGCCTGAATAGTGTTCACCAAACTTACTTTCCTTTTAGACCGGGTCAGCTTCGCCATTGCATGTCTCTAAAGTAACCAATGTAATTACTGGCTTCACATGGTCCCTGGGACATTGAATTAATATTTGTTTCATTGCCATTTATCTCCATTTTTGTAGTTTTGCCTCAATGCCTGTGCACTCTGATGGTAGAGCACAAATTAAGCTGCAAGTTATTTTTTAATTTATCACCTTTGCAGCCTTAACTACTGTACCTTTTTAAAGTTTCCCTGCTCCGCGCACCCCCCCCCTCCCCCCACCCCAAGGGATTTTACATTTCTTTTCTTACAGCCTCCCACAAATCATCTTGTGTTGCTGCTTATATCTGCTTTGGAGCTTTTCTCCTTCTCCGGGGAGTTGCTAACTCTCATGCTTCAGTGCATCACTTACCAGGTCTGAAATATTTTTAACCACCCAGCGGAAGATTCTTCCTTGTTCAAGATTGCCATGAGGCTTTCTTTAGTAAGGTCCATCAATCTTCAGCTCTTCCCTCCAACAGATGGTGCTGTATGGGCAGGTGCCTTTGAGCTGCATCTGAGAATCTCACCAGCCGCTTATTGGTGTTGCATGAGTTCTATGTGCAGTCAAATCAATTCTACATCGCTGCCTACTGTGCAGAATGGAAATATCAACTGAGTACGCTGTGCTCATGATGCAGGTTGCTGGGAGCACCATCTTTAAATGTAGGAAACTCCATAGGCTGCTCAATTGAGTGAGGTAGAGGGAAGCCACTTCCTGGTCTAATTGAAAGAGTCTCTTGTCGTTGTTAATATTCATTTATTGCACATTAGCAATTAGTTACAGGTTACATTGTCTCTCTAACAATGTCTATCATATCATTGAGGAGGAAAGATTAAAAGAGTAAAACTGAACACAAATCCGTATAACATTATAGTGGGTGGTGTCTATGGCATTCCTCAGTATTAACCCTTCCAAACCCAAATATAATAGTGAGGAAGAAAGGGACAGTAGGACATGGAGAAAGGATTACAGAAACTAAGGTAGGAAGAGACCTGAGGATGTAGCATAATCACTAGTACAGACCCAGTCTAACAAAGGAAAACTCCTAATCCTTTAAACAGCCCCAATTTGCAAGTTTCAAAAAGGCTTATTCCATAGTGACTGGTCACTTCATGTTTCTGGCTAATACCACAATTTTTTTTTTGCGTAAAAGTTCATTTGGTCCTGAAGCAACTGTAGTGTTTTTTCAAAAAGTGATCGCGCTCTGAGCTCAACCTCCTGCATCAATTCATGGAACTAGACTCACTGTGTGCTTGGGGTCAGGGAGGTCACATTGTATATTCTGTTCTTGATGAAAAGCAAGACAAATTTGATGAGGAAAGCTGTCCATGGAAATTAAAATAAAATTGCTCAATTTGTGTCATTGACAATTCTAAATTTAGTTCATATTTGCGCTTTACAGTGCTACATTGTTCAGCTAAGGAACACGGGATATAGAGAAGCAGAAATAAACCAGTCCCTCTTGTCCGCTCCATCATTCAACTAGATCATGGCTGATCCTCTGCCTTAATATACTATCCCACCATCATTTAACGTCTTTAATATCTAGAACTTGAACATGACATTTAGAAAATATGTTACCTGCACGGACAACCTGAACATTATTAAAGTGCAAAATAATGCAGATTCTGGACATAAAAACAAAAAGTGCTGGAGAAACTCCAGAGGTCTGGCAACCTTTGTGGAAAGAGAAACCAGAGTTCGCGTTCCGAATCCAATAATCACTCTTGGTCAAAACGGAAAAGTCAACTCTGTTTCTCTCTTCGTAGATGCTGCCAGACCTGCTGAGTTTCTCCAGCACTTTCCGCCTGAATTGCGAACTTTTTCTAAAGTATCTTTCAAAGGAGAATTGAACATATACAAAGAGAGGAAAGCTTTTGCTGGGCTTTTGGAAACAAAGAACCAGCACAGACAAAAGTTGAAGTGGCTGCCTTTTTATTGTAAGATCATGTGGACTGCAGTAAAATATCAGCGTGCTACACAAGGATTATGAAACAGCCAACTCTTGAACCGTGATGGATCTATTCCCTTTGACTGGAACATTTTCCTGTTGAATGGTCAACAGCTTTCGCAATGCAAGGTTTGTTTCCTGTCCTCACAACCTGAGGACAATTGCTCAATGACATATACTCTTAAATGGATCTCCTTAACTATGTATTTTAAAAGTATTATTCCACAAATGAGTTGAAACACAAGAATTAGAGACAAAAGATGAAATCATGTTTTTTTTCTTAAAAGATGCATTGTGGAATTAGCCCTACAAGCAGTCAGTACTTCACCTGGTGCAGATCATACAGTCAGAGAGTCATACAATCATACAGCACAGAAACAGACCCTTCAGTCCAACCAGTGCATGCCAAACATAATCCCAAACTAAACTAGTGCCACCTGCCTGCTCCCGGCCCATATCCCTCCAAACGTTTCCTATTCATGATCTTACCCAACCATCTTTTAAATGTTGTAGCTTTACCTGCATCCACCACTTCTTCAGGGTGGTATACATATGGAATGAACATCCTATGTGTAACAAATTTGCCCGTCTTTCTAAATCTCTCTACTCTCACCTTAAAAATATGCCCTCTAGTCTTGAAATCCCCCATCCTTGGAAAAAGACACCTACCATTAACCCTGTCAATGTCCCTATATATCCCAATAACCCTATTATTATTTTATAAACTTCTATAAGGTCACCTCTCAACTTCCTATGCTTCAGTGAAAGAAGTCCAAGCCTATCCAAGGTAGACAAACAGGAGGCTGGAAGAACACAGCAGGCCAGACAGCATCTGGAGGAAAGGAGAAGTCAACATTTCAGGTATTACCCTTCTTCAGGACTCGTCTATATTCAACGCAGAATCCACACACACAACAAACGACTTTTCTGCTTCATATCAGACATTAAAAATCGTAGATCTCCCCTACTCACCTACGATGGGAGAACCCATCGTTGACTGCTCCTTTCCTCCAGATGCTGCCTGGCCTGCTGTGCTCTTCCAGCCTCCTGTTTGTCTACCTCAGATTCCAGCATCTGCAGTTTTTTTGTCTCTAACCCAGCCTATCCAGCCTTTATTTATAACTCAAACCTTCCATACTTGGATAAATCTCTTCCAAATCCCCATTCGTTTAATCATATTCTTCCTAATAACTGTGCGACCAGAACTGGACACTACTCCACAAGGGGCCTCAACAAATTCCTCAATCAAAAGGACTGAGCAATGAAGGCAAGCAGGCTCAACCCCTTTTTAACCACCTTGTCTATATGTGACTCAAACTTCAAAGAATTATGTACCTGCACCCTTTGCCTCACTCATAGGAAGACAGGAATAGAAATAGGCCATTCAGCCTCTTGAGCCTACTCTTCCTTCAATGAGATCATGGCTGATTTGTGGCCTAAAAAATGCACCTGCCTTTGGTCCATATCCCTAATACATTTGTTTAACAAAAATGTATCTATCTCAAATTCAAAATTGACAACTAGCAACAACTGTCATTTGTGGAAGAGAGTTCCAAACTTCTACCACCCTGTGCTTCCTAACATCTCTCCTGAATTATCTAGTCCTAATTTTCAGGATATGTCCCCTAGTTCTAGCACAACTACATTCTTCTCAGCCCATTGCAGGCAAGAAATTCAGATGGCTGCTCCGGGGCTTCAACGTTTGGATGCCATCTTTAAAAGTCAACCCATGCAGCACTTCCTTCTCTACAAGCTAGGACCAACACTCAAGCTCTGTTAGTCACCCCCAATCCACCCCTGGTGAAGTCCAAGGCCAGACAGAAAGTGACTCCATGATGCCGTCGTGACACCTCCTGCAGGTCACCTTGGAGCAAAAAGATGTTCCGTTCCCACGATACGGCACCAGGAGGACGACTTTGTGGATGATAAAGGAAGTGTGGACCAAAGTGACTGCAGAGGTGTCTCAGGAGAACCTGGCTTCAGTGTTGTAACAGGGTGAATGATCTGGTGCCCCATTCTGCCAATAAATGTGCCATTGCCTACCCAACATGACGTCTCAATCAAGCGGCACCAAGCATTGCAAGCATCTCAATGAACTACTGCACCACAAAGTTTGTAAATGTCTCCAAATCACATAATTGCCTCCAAATCACATAATTGCCAGGAAGCATAGAACTTACAGCT
Source organism: Rhincodon typus (assembly GCF_021869965.1). Classification (NCBI taxonomy): domain Eukaryota; kingdom Metazoa; phylum Chordata; class Chondrichthyes; order Orectolobiformes; family Rhincodontidae; genus Rhincodon; species Rhincodon typus. Next base: position 52,293,251 of record NC_063347.1, on the reverse strand, counting down.
CAGGGCCAGCTATTCTTTTCTCTCCTTTAACCCCAGCTACTTATTGTGATTCTTTGCCCTTGCCAAACAATCATAGTTTGGATGACATCCTGTTGCCACAACTCAATGTTTCAGGTACTGTGCGGTGAACTAGTAATGGCCTAAAATTCATTCTGAAGCTGCAATTCCCAGGCAATGCATTGTACTCCCCTCCTCCCTCACAGCGCCAGGGACCCAGTTTCAATTCCACCCTTGGGCGACTGTCTGTGTTGAGTTTCCTTGTGTCTGCGTGGGTTTCCTCTGGATGCTCCGGTTTCCTCCCACAGTCCAAAGATGTGCAGGCTAGATGGATTAGCCATGGGAAATGTGGAGTTACAGGGACAGGGTTTGCGGGGAGGGGGGCTGCTCTTTGGAGGATTGGTGCGGACTCAATAGGCCAAATGGCCTGATTCCACAGTGATTCTATGATAAACATGCTATACTTACTTCATTCAAAGACAATTCCAAGGCATCTCACAATATCTTAATTTGGATTTTACATTTCTAGCAATTAAGTTGGCATGGCCTTCTGTATTACGGTTCACTGTCACTTCTTGTCGAATATTTAATAACATTGAATTATATTGAGATGACACCCTTTTCTGATGAAGGGTCTAGGCCCGAAACATCAGCCTCTCTGCTCCTATGATGCTGCTTGGCCTGCTGTGTTCATCCAGCCCTGCACCTTGTTGTCTCGGATTCGCCAGCATCTGCAGTTCCTACTATCTCAGCTTCAATATGATAATCAGGCTTTTTTGACAGTACTTTAAAATGTCTAGTTGATGGTCTTAGTTCCAGTTCTTTCTGCAATATGTTTACTTTTCTGTGATTCCATGCCCCAGCTTAAGCAGTTAGGCATAGTGAGCATCAACAGTAAACAAACTCACAATCAAACACAGGACAATTTAACACAATAGCACTATGGTATTTTATACTTTTTGCAGCTGCTATTACGCTCTTGTGCTCTTCAAAGTAAACCTCATCAGCGAGCGGTTTTAAGTACCACTTTTAACAAAGAGAGCATAGGAACTCTCCACAGTCCCTTTTCACAAATGCTAAGCGATTCATATTTGTTTTAGAGAAATGAGATGGAATCTCTGTTCATCTTTGTTGCACCAACATCAAGTCAAATAAACATGACCAGATTGCCCTCTAGTGGCAGCTTGTGGCCGAGCCTACATCACAACCTCCCATTGAACAGACAGCATCCAATGAATAAAATATGAGCATAAACTCGGCATGTTCTCTGAACCTGAATGGATCAACATCAGTGTTTGATGCTGCTGCTATTACATTAGCTTAGAGAGCAGGGCCAGTGATGTTAGTGTGAAAAACCATCGACGGATTGAGACCAGTCTGTTTATTGCCGCAAGCTGGATATTTTGTGTTGATGTTTCACAGATCTTGTATCCTGTAGTAATATACTGCTTATTTCTACAAGGTTGGAGTGTGAAATTTGATGAGCTGTAGGATATTGCTGTGGTACTCATGTTGTTTGCAGTGTGTACCTTTTTTTTTTGCACAGAAATTCAAATACTTCCAAATCTGTCCAATTGAAGACAAATTTGTACATTGGATTCGGAATGTTGAAGAAGGATTTGAAACACTCACTTCTCAGACCTCACCTCACATCCAAGCACAAAGTGAAGGCTCAAAGGGTGTTATGTGAAATTTGTTTGGTTGCCCTAATTCCAAAAGCATAAAACCGCCACTGGTTTCAAACATATTGGCAGTACTCATAGGAACAGGAGGAGGTCATTTAGTCCCGAGGCTCACCAGTTCAATTAGATCATGGCTGAACGTATAATAAAGGACACAACACGTGGAAAATTTTGGAGCAGGTGAAAGGACTCCCTCTCTAACTGCACTGTCACCAATTTCCCAACTCCATTTTGATTTAGCCCCTTCCCCTCTCCAGCAATGGTTTCCATTGCCCCTAATGGGTTTTGCACATAAATTATTCAAATGAAAACACGGGTGATTTACTGGTTCTGGTTCATAGATGGAAACAAACAAAAAAAAAGCACAGCTGATTTGGTGATGGGGAAAGAAACGTTCACTTGTGCCAGAGCACTTCTGGAATTCAGAACAATAACTATGACCGACTTGATAATCTTTGTTGTTGACCCTGGGTGATGTACCTGGTAGAGATCACATTGTTCAATGGTAAACCTTGGTGAGAAGAGAAAGGCACTTGGAAATTTCTTATACATTTAGGCAAAACCCTTATATTCAAAATAATCCATTTTGTGTTGAGATTGGTTTGCTCACTGAGCTGGTTTGTTGTTCCGCAGATATTTCTTTACCCTGCTGGGTAATGTAATCAGTACAGCCTCCGATGAAGCGTTGTTGTGTTTTCCCACCTGGTTTTTAAACTCTGGAGTCCGTTGAGCTGAAATGCCTCACTTCCAGTTTTCCTTCGTAGTGGAGTGTATATGGAGTCAAGGTCTATGTGTTTATTGATGGCTTTCTTTGTGGAGTACCAGGCTTCTCGGAATTCCTGTGCCTGTCTCTGCTTAGCTTGTCCCAGGATTTTGGTGTTGTTCCAATCGAATTGGTGGTTCTCCTTATCCATGTGGATTGAGATGAGTGAGTATTGGTCGTGTCTTTTTGTAGCCAATTGGTGTTCGTGTACCCTTGTTGTTAGTTTCCTTCCTGTTTATCCGATGTAGCATTTCTCACAGTCTCTGCAGGGGATCTTATAGATGACGTTGGTCCTGTCCATGTCGGGAAGTGGGTCTTTAGTTGGGGTGAGCAGTTGTTGTAGGGTTGATGTGGGCTTGTGTGCCACATTATGCCCATTTGATGCTTCACAAAGAAAGCCATCAATAAACACAGAACTCGACCCCATATACACTCCATTACAAAGGAAAACCGGAAGTGAGGCAATCCAGCACAATGGACTCCAGAGTTTAAAAACCAGGCGGGAAAACACACCGACGCTTTATCAGAGGCTGCACTGATGATGTTACCCAGCATGGTAATGAAATGTTTGCGGAACAACAAACCAGCTCGGCAAGCCAAACCACCTCAACACCCACAACCTGAGCTACAGATCTACTCCAAAACCTTGGTAATCCATTTTGTGTCTGGTTTCCAAAACAAAATAAAAATGAAAAGAACATGTGGTAGAATTGGTGCCTCTGAAACCATTAAGGCTGTTCCAAGGGTGATTTTGTGGTGATTAAGCACAATAACCATGTGTCGGAATACCATTTTTACACTTTTATGCTAAAAGGTCACTTAACAGCAACCCTAAATTAAACCACATGATAAAAAATCTACAATTATATTAGGCAGCTTTACGTCAGTGGAAGCATTGTCTTAGACAATGTCCCCTCCCCGACTTCACTAAACACAGACAATAGTTAATTTATATCATGTAGCTGGCCATGAAGATTAAACTCAACTCCCAGGCTTATACCATCCCAACAAGAAGCTCACACCAATAATTCCCTGTTACGGTTGAAAGGAATATTCCACGCGGATTTCAATTGAGCTTTTGGGGTTAGTATTTAGGAGATTGTGAATACCATGTGGACTCTAGCACATGATAACATTGGAAATAAGAACAGCAAAATATCCCTTGACCTTTCAGGCGTGGTCCAACACTCCACAAGACCATGATTGAGCTATTCATGGGCTTATCAACAAGCACCCCAACATCCCTTGTTTCAGACATAGATCAGAAATCTAACTCAGCCATAAATGAGTTGAATGTCCCAGCCTCCACTGCTCTCTGGCATAAAGAATTCCAGTCCTCAAAGAGTTTCGTCTTGTTCTCCATTTTAAATGAGGCCCCTTTTCCTAAAATTGCACCTCCTACTTTTTAATTTCCCCACAAATGGGAGCATCCTCTCAACGTCTAATCTATCAGTCCTCTTAGAGTCTCATCTTTTCACCTGATTGCCTCCCGTATTTGGATACTACAAAGAATAGAGGCCCAAACTACTAAACCTTTCTTCATCTTAGGAATCAACTGAGCAAATCTTCTCTGAATTGTCTCGAATGTAATTACACCCTTTATTCAGTGAGGACACCAAAATTACAAATGATCCTTTAAGGACAATCTAAACAATACCCTATACAGCTGTAATAAGACTTGTCTACTTGAATACTCCATCCCATTTCCATAAAGACAGCATTCCATTTTACTGCCTAATTACTTGCTAGCTGTATGCTGACTTTATGATTCATGTACATGGCCGTACAGATTTTTCTGCACAATAGCATTCTGCAGTCTTTCTCCATTCAAATATTGTACATAGACTTTGCCTTCAATGAATTCATAATTATACATTGTCATTGTCTCATATGTGTAAAGGTGAAATCACCATAATCTCAAAGAGCCACAAAGCAGCTGTCTCATTAAACAGAGCCGATTGGTGGTGGTTTAACCTGAGGGTCACCATGCCTCAGGCAAGGAGCAAGTCAAAAAGTAGGAGATTCATGATCACCTCAGCCAGTGTGAGAATTAAACCTGTGTTAAAACTGGCGTCAGTCTGCATCACAAACCAGCTGTCTGAGCTAACCTGTCCCCATCTGAAAAGCAAAGAAGGACTTGCATTTATGTGGAACTTTTGGCAAGGGTTGTGGGGCTGGAGGAGATGAGGATATGGAGGAATTTGAAAAGAATGAGAGGAGCCAATATAGGTAAGTGAGGACAAGACTGAATGGGGGATGACACTTGGAAGTTAAAACGTGGTGTATCCTCAAATTTACTGGTAGTGGGATTTTGGGAAAGCTGCCAGGATTTCTTTGGAACAGTTTTCCAGAAAAACAAATGGTCTGGTTGAGGACATCAGCAGATGAGTGAACTCCAGGTGAATTTACAGAGCTAGAAATTGGTCACCAAGACATTATGTAATGTGAGGTTGATAAACAATTTTCCAGCTTGTCTGTGCATCAACTCTTAATAGCATACAAGCATGGAGCAAGAGAGGGCCATTCAGTTCCTCACATTGCTGCGCCATTTAATAAGGTCATGGTTGACCTGATCGTAACCTCAAATCCAAATCATTGATGCTGAGAACCTTTCAATCCCTTGCTTATCAAGGGAATCATTCTTTGACTCAATTGCTGGCCCTCCCTATCCAAATAACGGTCATTCAAAAATAGATTATTTTTATTCCAACACCAGATGATAAACGTTCACAGTTTCAGTTTTGCATAGAGAAATGGGTGTTCCAGATGAAATTTCTCACAACCAGTTGCATGTTACCTTTTGAAGAAATAATCCAATTGATGCCTCTATAAAACTGACAGGAAAGAATGAAAACCCTTCATAAAATCAGTGACATTCAGAGGTTATGTTAATTGCCTGTAAACATGCTATGATAAAAATTATTTTTACAAGTGGGATTTATTTCACACCAATGAATTTCTGCATCTTCATTGTTTGCAAGTGCAATGTCATTCATCTAGAATCTACAGAGCTCCACAATTAATACAAGTCACTATCATTGCGCTGTTGCATTAACAGGGTTTTAAATTACTACACTGCTCATTTTCAGAAAGCAGCATTCTTCACTGAGTACTAGGTAGAAATAAACCTTGCAAACCTTACAATGGCAAAGACTTGAAGTTGCTTGTATCTTCCAGAATCATCGCTGGACACAAAGCAGAAGCTGCTGGAAAAGCTCAGCAGGTCTGGCAGCAACTGTGTGGAGAAATCAGAATGTTTTGGTTCCAGTGACCCTTCCTCAAAGCTGATGGTAGTGAGGAAAAGGCTGTTTTTTTTTTAAAATGCAGAAGATAGGGTTGGGGAGGGGTAAGGAGTAAACAATAGGTTGAGATAGAGCCCAATGAGAGAGAAGAACAGTTGGACAGATGAAGGGATGGATAATGATCAGCCTGGGAGAATAAATATCTGCTAATGGGGAATATTAGTGAATAACAATAGGTTGCATGTGACAGCAGACCACGTTATAACAAGGTCTGCTGTGTGGGGATTGGGGTAAAGAGAAGGTGCCTCAAGCCCTAAAATTATTAAACTTAATATAGAGTCCAGAAGGCTGCAGGGTCCCCAAGTGGAAAATGAGGTGCTGTTCTTCCAGCTTGTGCTGAGCTTCACTGCAGCAGTACAGCAAACCCAAGACAGAGATGTTGGCCAGGGAACTTGCATATGTCGATTTGGGAACCATGCCAACTAGCAAATGGTAATTCCAGGAGAGTAACAGCCACAAGAAAGTCATCTCTCTCCTGAAATAAGTGTTGGAAAGTAAGAATCAGCTTTTGCCATACAGTTGAGTAAGGAAGTCAAACTGTTTGATTGTTGACTACAGCCAATGACAAGGAAACTGTGGGCTTGTCACCCATTGGTTTTTGGAATGCGAGCACAGTTTAAAGAGAAATCACAGAAGATTTGTCTATATTCATTTGGTTCAACAAACCTCTGACTTAATTATTATGAAGCTAAACCTTTCAGTGCGGTGTTCCAACAGTGATAATTTCATGGAGAAAAACTGCCAATTCTGCGGCTCCGCTAACATAGCAGCTAATTTTGAGAGAGACTAATTTTTCGGGCTGACATTCCATAAGCCTGTGAAAGAGTCACATAGAGGTGTACAGCATGGAAACAGACACTTCAATCCAACTCATCCATGATGACCAGATATCGTAAAGTAATCTAGTCTCAGTTGCCAGCATTTCGCCCATATCCCTCTAACCCCTTCCTATTCATATACCCATCCAAATGTCTTTTAAAATGTTGTTATTGTCTCCACCACTTTCTCTGGCAGCTTATTCCATACACCAACCTCAGTGAAAAAGTTACCCTTAGGTCCCCTTTAAATCATTTCCCCCTGACATTAAGCCTATGCCCTCTAGTTTTGATCTTCCCTACCCTGGGGAAATGACCTTGGTATTCACCCTATCCATGCCCTTCGTGATTTTTTAAACCTCTCTAAGATCACCCCTTCATTCTCCAATGCTCCAGGGAAAAACAGCCCCAGGCTATTCAGCCTCTCCCTATAGCTCAAACCCTCCAATCCCGGCAATATCCTTGTAAATCTTTTCTAAACCCCTTCAAGTTTAACGCATCCTTCCTATAGCAGGAAAACCAGAACCGAACACAGTATTCTAAAAGTGGCCAAACCAATATCCTATACAGCCACAACATGATTTCCCAACTCCTATACTCGATGCACTGATAAAGGCAAGCATGCCAAATGCCTTCTTCAACACGCTGTCTACCTGTGACACCACTTTCAAAGAATTATGTCCTGCACCCCTAGGTCTCTTTGTTCAGCAACACCCCCTGAGGGCCCTACCATTAAGTGTATACGTTCTGCCCTGGTCTGCCTTACCAGAAGCAAAACTTCATATTTATCTAAACTCCTTGGCCCATTAGCCCATCTGATCAAGGTCCTATTATACTCCGAAATAACTTTCTATACTCTCCACCATACCATCTATTTGGTGTCATCTGCAAACTTACTAACCATACCTCCGATATTCATATCCAAACCATTTATATAAATGACAAAAAGCAGTGGACCCAGTACCGATCCTTGTAGCACACCGCTGGTCACAGGCCTCCAGTCCGAAAGCCAACCCTCCACCACCACACTTTATCTCCTACCTTCAAGCCAATTTAGTATTCAATTTTCTAGCTTCCCGTCGATTACATGTGATCTAACCTTGCCAGTCTACCATGCAGAACTTTGTTGAACGCCTTGCTGATGTGCAAATATATAACATCTATCACTCTGCCTTCATCAATCTTCTTTGCCACATCTTCAAAAAAACTCAATCAAGTTAATAAGACACAAATTCCCATGCACAAAGCTATGTTGACTATCGCTAATCAGACCTTGCCTTTCCAAATGCAAGTATATTCTATCCTCCAGAATCCCCTCCAACAACTTTCCAACCAGGAGCAAACCTGATGTAGAGGGGAGTTGCAGTGATAGAGGCAGGGGCACAAGGAAGGGTGGAAGCTACATAATAATGCTAGGGGATCAATTGGGGTAATTTGGTGGCACTGAGTGGGGAGAACTAATGGATGAACTGAGTAGGGGCAGTGAAAGGGTGAGGCTGGGCTTGGGGATTGGATCATGGGGAAGAGCAGGAATATTCAGAGAGTTGTTGAAAGGGCAGAGGATTGAAGGAGGACAAAAAAAGGACACGAGAAGAACTTTTGAAGGGAAAAATTTACATTAAATGGGAGGTTAAAAAGGTAATCAACTCAATGGAAAAGCTTCTTCCATAATTAGTGTCCCAATTAATTTTCAAAATGAGGCCTTGGAACATACTGCCCGAGATCTGTTTATATGTTCCTATACAGCACAACCACAACTGGGAGAGTCAAAACAGAAATTGAAAAATACTGTTGGGTGAGCAGTTACAGTCTTTGCACTGAAGGAAAACATTCACTGCAGAATAAAAAGGAATAACCTCTGACTGTTCCAAACGCCAACTTCCCAACCATGTCCCATCATTCCTTTAACTCTGAGGGGGAAGAAAAGGACACTCGAAGACCCACCGACAGTGATGATGGAGATCTTCCACAATTAGCCGTATAGGACGTTCACAGACTTGCGTATTTGAAAGTTATCAAGAGGATGGAAATCATTATCAAGATCCAGGCAAAGATTTTGCACATGGCAGAATGAGGAAGAGGAAAAACCAATCGTCTTGTATAATGGAGGATCCACCATACCTTTAGGGCAGGCTTTCATCCAACAATGAGGAACCTGATAAGGACCCAAAGCCTAGCTCGATTACGTCAAGACTGAAATAGAAAACATACATGTATTCCGGATGTTTCTTCACAAATCAGTATTTCTATGCCAGAT
>NC_063347.1:52151528-52283935 GCF_021869965.1 Rhincodon typus | reverse complement strand
AACAAAAGTAGATCATGGCATCTTGTCTGAGCATCAAATCTGCCTTGACACGCACGTTGTCTGATGTACATGCTTTGCCCATTAGATGGTTGGCTGTTATGGAGTGCAGCACTTATGATCAAGTGTGCCTTGATTGAGTCTATTCACCAGTCATAATTTGATTCATTTTTGTGGATGATTCCTTATGATCTGTCTTATGTAAATAATATAAAAATGACTCCACTATTGTGTTTTGGTCCCAAAACCACAGAAGGGCAGCAATGTTTGTTGAACTTTGCTCAGTACCTCCTCCATATTAGTACAGCTCTGTCTAGGGACTCTAATTGGCATTCTTACATTCCCTGGTAGTTCATAATTTTTTTTGTTCCAATGCACCATCTTAAAGTGGTTGCCATTTAGTTTTGATGGGGTATACTTCTTTGGGATATTTTTAGCACTCTCTTGGTAGTTTGTATGTCCTCAGTCGAGACTTCAGCAATTTCACTTTTATAATCTTGTGCATGTATGACTGCTGAATTCAATGTCAAGATACTTTCAGAGCATCTGTTTCTGAATTACATGATGTAAGTGAATCTTCAGATGGGTATTTATTGAAGTGCATTTCATGTTTTTGAATCTGGTGAATTGGCATTGGATGGGGGATGAACAAGTTAGGCTATTGTGATGAAATATGTATCATACTTTTCACCAAAGTGTAGAACAGTTTTTAATACTGCTTCCCAGACTTAGACTTGGTCGCTTACTTCCTGGTCTACTTTGTATATGTAAATCAGGGCACCCTTTTGCTTTTGTGCATGCATTTTTGTTCTCTGATGTGAAATTTCACAATGGGTTTAATGTCATGGAAGTTTCAGCTTTAACCTTTCCATAGACTACTGGCTTAGAATCAAGTTATTTTGACAGAAAGGAGGAGACAATGGAAGAAGGAACCTGATCCAGAGACTGATTCTGCAGTCTAGAATCTGCCTGACTGTGTCGGCAATTGATATTCCAAGTGAAAAACACAATTTTATAGTTTCAAGATGACCGTGTGCATGGACATAGAAGTTGTGATGGGTTGCAGAGATTGGTCAAAGGGAATATGACGAACAATTTTTAAGACAATTTTATACAGCACCTTTCACAGCCATCTTTATCATTTTATAACAAAAAGTCCAAACTTTGGTGATGCTGCGAGTTGACATTTTGTGACAGCATTTTCTCAAACCAAGTGCTTAAGGAGCTGCTCGTGCTTCATTTAATCCGCTGTATTTCCAGTTGTGCAATAGTGAGTTGCATTTCAGTAACTCTTTTCTCTCTATCAAACTTCCAAATAAGGAAGCTGTATACAGTATCTTAAGTGAAATGAGACTTGGAACCAAAATTAGTGAAATCATGTCTCAAACGCGTTGTCTTCTCAGTACTGCACGTCTCATCTAAGGACCTCCAATTTTTCCTGCTGTACATATGAAATATTTCTACTTCCAGCTGGAACAAATCCTAGTTATTGATGGTTTCCTTGTTGAATTGCAGAAATATTAGACCCAGAAACTGAATCGACTTGGATCTTCATTTATTAGAAGGATGATATTGCATTACCTGTAGTTGCCTGTATCCTTCTGAAATTACATACTGCCATATTTGGTTGTATCTTTTTTTGTTTGTCTAGCAGTGTTTGTGATTTTTTTTTTTGTTTGCTGTTTGTGCAGGGTCAACCACAATTCAACCTTTAATTTCCAGTTCCCTACAGGTTTTGAGCGGTCTGTCTATTTTTTTTGTGTGGGTGAGGAAAAAATGAGCCTGATCAGGGAACATGGGAGATCCAGGTAGTGGGATCTTCCTTTGGTTAAATGTGCAATGAAGGTGCCAAATGTTGAAGATTTTAACATTTTAGGTGATTTCTGTTTGTATTACACCTTTTTTATATAATTGACCAATCTGGGTGTAGTGGCAGAGAGGACATAAGCGCATTTGATCTGCTTTTTTTAAAACAAAAACACGTTGGTAAGGTTAATTGTCAAACTTTGTTTCTTTATAATTAAAGTATTTACTCAAAACCTAAATGTTTAATATACAGGACAATGTTGAACTATTAAAGTTTACCAAAATCAATGTGCAATATACTTATATAAAAGAGAAATTGTATAAAATTTTATTTTCCCAGAAATGAGCAGTGGTATTGAAATTGTGAAAGGACCAAGCAAATGTCAATAAAAAAATGCAGTGCCATTGTTTTTATTTGCTGCTCATATTTGCAAATATCTGAACTGAAGCATACAGCTCCATCTCTAAGCTCTGCTCACTTTCTATTACAGTGACATTTCCTACTTATGTTGGTATTTATGGTGACTACATACTGTTAGAACTCCGTTTAAATATATTAGTCAATATCTCTGATTTTTGGTACATGAAGTTTTAAACTTTGTGTTCTTACTACTTTTTTCTCTTCCTCTGGCTTATTTCTGCAATCTATCCAATTGTTTCACCAGTATTGACTAGAAACTGAATTGGACAATGAGTATCAGGGTTATAGCCACAAGGGCAAATCAGAAGCTAGGAATTTTGCTCATTCACCACCTGACTTCCCCAACTAAAAGTATGTCAGTGTGATGGCATACACCCAGCTTTGCCTGGATTAGTGTTCATCAACTACATTCAAGAAGTTTGACACCATCCACGACACACAATAACACTACATCTGTAACCATTCACTCCACCCACCACCCCTCAGTCCCACAGTGTCTTATCTACAAGATGGACTGTAGAAATTCACCAAGGTCTTCAGCATCTTCCAAACTCATGACCACCTCAGTCTAGAAGGGCAGGGACAGTTGATAAATGGGAACCTTCCCTCTTACAAGTTCACCTCCAAGCCACTCACCATCCTGATTTGAAAATAAAGCGTTGTTTTGTGTTTCTAGATGAAAATCCTGGTTGTGTGGGTGTTCCTGCAGTCCCTGGATTGTAGTGGTTCAAGAACCTTGAAGGCAGCTGGTGACGGGCAATAAATGCTGGCACAGTCAATGATGCTGACAGCCTCAGAATGAGTACCAATGTATATGCTAGGTGTCTATCTCTTGCAATGTTTCCACTGGCATGTAGTCAAGCTTCACTTGTGTATCATTTCTGAGCCATTTACCTACATTTGTAAGCAAAAATGCTATAGGAGGCAGCATTGGTTTTCTTTTCGATCCTGATGATTGTTCAAAATTTAAACCAATTCAGAATCTTCTTTAGCTAATTAACCCCTGTCCAACGTAGAACAGTACAAGGCCCTTCGGCCCATGATGTTGTGCCAACCTATTATCCTACTAAGATCAAATTATCCTGCATACCCTCCATTTTACTAACCTCTGTGTGCCTAACCAAGAGTCGCTTAAAAGTCTCTAAAGTATCTGACTCCACTACCACTGTCGGCAGCGTATTCCACACACCAACCACTCTCTGTGTAAAGAACCTACCTCTGGCATCTCCCCATACCTTCTGCCAATCACCTTAAAATTATGTCCCCTTGTAATAGTCATTTCCACCCTGGGAAATAGTCTCTGACTATCCACTCTATCTATGCTTCGTCCTCTTATACACCTCTATCAGGTCACCTCTCATCTCTGCACCCTCTCTTAAAGCTTTCACATCTTTCCTGTAATGAAGTGACCAGAACTGAACACAATATTCCAAGTGTGGTCTAACCAGAGTTTTATAGAGCTGCAGCATAACTTTGCGGCTCTTAAATTCAATTCCCCTGCCAATGAAAGCCAACGCACCATACACCTTCTTTACAACCCTATCAACTTGGGTAGCAACTTTGCGGGATCTATGGACGTGGACCCCAAGACCCCTCTGTTCCTCCACACTGCTGAGAATCCTGCCATTAACCCTGTATTCTGCATTCAAATTTGACCTTCCAAAATGAATCACTTCACACTTTTCTGGGTTGAATTCCATCTGCTACTTTACCCAGCTCTGCATCCTGTCAACGTCCTGTTGCAACCTACAACAGCCCTCCACGCTGTCCACAACTCCACCAACCTTCCTGTTATCGGCAAACTTACTAACCCATCCTTCTCATCCTTTATAAAGATCACAAAGGGCAGAGGTCCCAGAACAGATCCCCGTGGAACACCACTGGTCACTGAGCTCCAGGCTGAATACTTTCCATCTACTACCACCCTCTGTCTTCTATTGGGCAGGCAGTTGTGAATCCAGACAGCCAAATTTCCCTGAATCCCATGCTTTACTTTCTGAATGAGCCTACCCTGTGGAACCTTATCAAATGCCTATACCCCACATCCACTGCTCTGCCTTCATAAATGTATTTTGTCACATCCTCAGAGAAATCAATAAGGCTTGTGAGGCATAACCTGCCCCTCTCAAAGCCATGCTGACTATTTCTAATCAAGCTGTGATTTTCCAAATAATCATAAATACTATCTCTCAGAATTCTCTCCAATAATTTGCCCACCACAGAAGTAAGACTGACCGGTCTGTAATTCCTAGGATTATCCTTATTCCCTTTCTTGAATGAGGGAATGACATTTGCCACCCTCCAATCATTTAATACTATTCCAGTAGACAGTGAGCATGCAAAAATCATTGCCAAAGGGGCAGCAATGTCTTCCCTTGTGTCCTGTAGAAACCTTGGGTATATCCCGTCTGGCCCAGGGGACTTATCTATCCTCACATTTTTCAAAATTTCTAGTACATCCTCCTTCCTAACATCAACCTGTTTGAGCATATTTGCCTTTTTCATGCAATCCTCACAAACATCAAGGTCCCTCTCACTGGTGAATACTGAAGCAAAGTATTCATTAAGGACCTCCCTCACCTCCTCTGACTCTATGCACAAGTTCCTTCTGCTATCCCTGAATGGCCCTACCCTCACTCTGGCCATCCTCTTGTTCTTCACATAGAATGCCTTGGGGTTTTCCTTGATCCTACCCACTAAGGTTTTCTCATACCCCCTTCTAGCTCTCCTAAGTCCATTCTTCAGTTCCTTCCTGGCTACCTTGTAGACCTCTAGAGCCCTGTCCGATCCTTGTTTCCTCAACCTTAAGTAAGCTTCCTTCTTCCTCTTGAGTGGGTGTTCCACATGTCTTGTCATCCAAGGTTCCTTCACCTTACCATCCTTTCCTTGCCTCAGTGGGACAAACCTATTGAGTACCTGTAGCAACTGCTCCCTAAACAACCTCCACATTTCTGTTCTGCATTTCCCTGAGAACATCTGATCCCAATTTATGCTGCACAGTTCTTGCCTAATAGAGTTGTAATTCCTCCTCCCCCAGTTAAATACTTTCCCATACCTATCCCTCTCCTTGACTATAGTAAAGGTCATGGAGTTGTGATCACTATCACCAAAATGCTCCCCCACTGAGAGATCTGTCACCTAGTCTGGTTCGTTGCCAAGAACCAATTCCAATATGGCCTCCCCTCTAGTTGGCTCATCTACATACTGAGTCAGAAATCCTTCCAGGACACACCTGACAAAATCTGCTCCATCCAAACTATTTGCACTGAGGAGGTTCCAGTCTATATTAGAGAAGTTGAAGTCACCCATGACAACAACCCTATTACTTCTGCACCTTTCCAAAATCTGTCTCCCAATCTGTTCCTCGGTGTCTCTGTTGCTATTGGGGGGTCTATAGGAAACTCCCAATAAAGTGGCTGCTCCTTTCCAGTTTCCGACTTCCACCCATACTGGTTCAGTAGACAAACCCTCCTCCACGACCTCCCGTTCTGCAGCTGTGATACCATACCTGATTAGCAATGCCACTCCCCCACCTCTTTTACTTCCCTCCCTATTTCTTTTGAAACATCTATACCCCGGAACATCCAACAACCATTCCTGCCTTTGTGTTATCCAAGTCCCCGTAATGGCCACAACATCGTAGTTCCAAGTACTGATCCATGCTCTTAAGTTCATCACCCTTATTCCTGACACTTCTTGCATTGAAGTAGACACACCTCAACCCATCACACTGACTGCCCCTTTGCCCTATCAACTGCTTATCCTTCTTCATAGACTCTCTGCTTGCTCTATCTGTCTGTACACTGGCTACCCCATCCTTTGATCTGTAGCTCCGGTTCCCACCCCCCTGCCAAATTAGTTTAAACCCTCCCGAGGAGCTCTGGCAAACCTCCCACCCAGGATATTGGTGCCCCACCAGTTCAGGTGCAACCTGTCCTTCTTGTACAGATCCCACCTTTCACAGAAGATATCCCAATGATCCACAAACCTGAAGCCCTCCCTCCTACACCAGCTCTGTAGCCACGTGTTCAGCAGTGCTCTCTCTCTGTTTCCAGCCTCATTAGTCTGTGGCATCGGTAGTAATCCTGAGATTACTACTCTGCTCGTCCTGGCTTTCAGCTTCCACCCTAACTTCCTATATTCACTTTTCAGGTCCTCATCTCATTTCCTAGCTACGTCATTGGTACTGATGTGTACCACGACTTCTGGCTGCTCTCACTCCCCCTTCAGAATCCTGAAGACCTGAGACATCCCTGACCCTGGCACCTGGGAGGCAACATACCATCTCAGAGTCTCACTCGGTGCCACAGAATATCCTGTCTGTTTCCCTAACCATTGAATCTCCTATCACTATCACTCACCTATTCTACCCCCTTCCCTTCTGAGCCACAGAGCCAGGCTCAGTGCCAGAGACCTGGCCGCTATGGTGTTCCCCCGGTAGGTCGTTCCCCCCAACAGTATCCAAAGCGGTATACTTATTATTGAGGGGAATGGCCACAGGGGATCCCTGCACTGTCCGCCTATTCCCTTTCCCCCTCCAGACAGTCACCAAGCTATCTTTCACCTATATCTTGGGTGAGACTACCTCCCTATAACTCCTATCTATCACCCCCTCATCCTCCCGAATGATCTGGAGTTCATCCAGCTCCAGCTCCAGCTCCAGTTCCCTAACACGGTTTTTGAGGAGCTGGATGGGTGCACTTCTCACAGGTGAAGTCAGAAGGGACACTAGTGGTGACCTTTATCTCCCAAATCCTGCAAGAGGAGGAACATACCTGGCCTTCTGTCCTACTAATCCAGTCTTCTGTTCAGCACACAAAAAATCTCGCTTAAAATCTAAGTTTCATGTTTGGAGTTCCTTCTGTCCACTACATTCAAATTTTTTTTAAAAATTGACTTGAAATGCTCCATTCTGCAAACTCCGTTATGGTTTTATTCTGTTTGGTGAAGACTTCAGTCTTTCTAAGTAATAGGCATACAAAAATAACGTAATTTCCCAGCTTTATTCTGGGTAGAAATATAACTTCCATCAATTCTTTCAAACTAGGTTTTACAAATTGGAGGAATATGTCCAAATTTTATCGGTATATATTTATGTACCTTACTCTAGAGGCTTCGTTATATCTTGATAAGCTACCCGTGACCAAGAACCTATAGTAACCCTGTCCCCCCATTACTTGGTTCCTGCTAACTATCAGATGCTGACTTGTTCATCATTTAGAAGTGATTACCTTGCCCTCTTGTGTTGCTTCCTATGTCATGTCTATTATATTTCAAAGTGTTGACAAAGTATTCAACAGCCATGAATTGGGACCTCTACTGTCAGCTTGACTGACAACTTTAACTATTTCATTTCATTTAGCTGTAATAAAGTCCTTTCAAGTTAAAAAGCCAAAAATATTAATCACATGAGAATAAAAAAAACTTGGTCCTCTTTGCATTATGCTTTCAAGTCATTTTTGATCTTAATTCAATGACCCACCATTTTTAATTGTTTATATTACTGTTTAAATTTCTCATTAGCCGTCAAATTTAACTGCTGAGTCATCAGATGGTAGCAAGTGTAGTATGAGTGATGTCACCCTAAGTGTTTTTCTTGAACTATTCTTCCACTCATGTTGACTGGTATCCCTCATGATACTGTTTGTAATGAACGTAGCAGGTCTTTCACAGCACCTTACAAATCTGCAGCATCAAGCCTCTGGAAAGTTAAGGGAAGTAGATGTATGGGAACATCACTAACTGAAATGTTATCTCCAAGCCACGTGCCATTCAGACTTGGAACTATATCACTTTACATTGCTTGTTGCTTGGTCCAAATGAAACTCCCTAACTACACTGTGGGTGTATCTCCACCATGGATTGGTGATTCAAGAAGATAGGTCACCACCAAATTCCAGGACAATTGGGGATAGGCAGTAAATAATTAGCAACACTTGCACTGCC
Source organism: Rhincodon typus (assembly GCF_021869965.1). Classification (NCBI taxonomy): domain Eukaryota; kingdom Metazoa; phylum Chordata; class Chondrichthyes; order Orectolobiformes; family Rhincodontidae; genus Rhincodon; species Rhincodon typus. Next base: position 52,275,765 of record NC_063347.1, on the reverse strand, counting down.
TGAAATACATTTGAGGCATTGAGCATTGAAGTATATTCATCTTGTGGTTAAAATTCATAAGTACTTGCAAGGCTTCTGTCATGTGAGTGACCTAAAGATGCCTTACCTGGTGCCAATATTTCATCTGCAAATTTAGTTTTTTATTGTTGGTGTAAGGCAATGTTGTGCATTATTTTATGGTCTAGTGACTGATGATTTTTTTCAGTTTGAATGTTAATTTTGTTTCAGTTCCCTCAATCAATTTGTATAGGGAAATCAGGAATTCTTTATCGTGATGAAGCCACATACTGATGGTGAGTTCTCCAGTACACTGCAACAGTATAGAACCATAGAGACGATGCCAAATTCTATATTCCTACACATGCCCATAGCCTTGCAGCCTCCAGCACTTAAGGTGCAGATCCAGGTACTCTTTAAATTAGTTTAGGACCTCCATCACCAACTTAGGCAGCAAATTCCAGACACCCACGACCCTCAGCATAAAAAGGTTTTCCTCGTGCCCCTTCCTTACTTAGTTTGAATCTATCAGCTCTTTTTTTTGAACTCTGTACCAAGCCAAACAGGTTCCTCCTGTAAATATACCTCAATCGTACCATCCCTCAGCCTTCTTTGTTTGGAGGAAACCAGATGCAACCTCTCGAATTTCTCCAATTCTCCAGCCCTGGCAACATTGTAGTAAATCTCTGCACTCTCTCTCCAGAGAGGTGTCATTTTACCCTATGAAGTTCACAATCTAAATCAGAACCCTTCTGTTCCCCTCACGAATATCTTTAAGCAATTTACTTAAAGAATTTTGATCACAAAATAACTGTGTACTTCAATGCTTTTTTAAAAAAAGTATGCATGCATTCTGTATATCATGTTAACGCAGACTTTAAACACTTTCTTTTTAATCTACAGGTAACAGTATTATCACAAAACTAATTGTAAAATAGCGCCTCTATTTGGAGAGCTTCCTGCATATTTAAAATTTTCTCATTAAGCTGTGTATCCATCTACAGATTTTTATTTTAATTATTCATAAAATTAGCCATAAAATCATTAATGATGCCTTTTAACACCTCATTAAAACTAAAATTCAAAGAAAAACGCAAAGATCTTGATCAAAAGAACAGAGACCAAGCCCTAATTCAACATAAAGGGATACCTTTACTTAGCTTTTTCAAAATCCAACATAGCTTCCCATCTTTAGATAAATAAACAGTCCATCATGGTTATGTATATCATTATTTGGCCCTTATGGATGCTTTAAAAGTTTTACAAAATGTACAGTGTTCATAGTTCCTCCTCATCACCTTCAATATGTACTTTCAAAATAGGTTGATTTGTGATGAATCTGGGTAAGAGTTGACTATATTTCAGCTACTGGAACTGTTACAGTAGCTCTAAGTTTTGCAAAGTTCTTTCGCCAAATTCTCAAAATGTAAGTTGCAAGCGATTATGGAAGCATAATCAGCCAAAACCAATGCCAGAAATTCACCAAAGAGCTGGTCACAATATTGTACTGTCTCTTGGTACAGGCCTTGCAGCTGCACTACGGTGTGAAGGTGCCACTGTCAGTGTTCCTCATGATTTATATTTGTCCAAAACTGCATTGTTCCAGCCACGAGCAGGTGCTATATAGAACATTTCCCGGTATTTTGGCCATTACTATGTTGGGAAGGATAGGGGATGCATCATTTTCTCTCTAACCAGGGAGAAACAGGATGATTGGATTTTACTAGTGCAGCAGGATTCCTAGAGATGCAGAAGCCTTTAACAACACAAATATGGTTCTGTGGGTTCTCCCATGTCAATAGGGAGAGGTGCAAAACCTGTGAAGTGTTCCACTTCAATATATAATCAACACATACCCATACGCAAACTATGATGTTGGCGAATACCGTAATGTTATGAGTGCTCTCTATTCTGGTAGCAGCCGTGATGCCTTCATTCCGAAGCACTCGGCTCTTCCTGACACTTTTATGCAACTAGGAAGAACCAGAGAGTGGACGACTGGAGGCAAGAGATACTCCTGCAACTCATGGCTGATGCCCCTTCTTGAGCATCCAATCACGTGCGGGTGACTGGTGGACAATGAAAGCTGTGCTGCCACCAAAAATACTGGAGAAGATTGTGGGTGTTCCCACACTTACATTGCTCGGACTAGTCAAGATACACCTTTAGCTTGCCTGTAAGTTTGTTGTGGTTCACTGCATCGTCCACGTCATCACCATTGTGAAGCACAGTCAATGCCAGTAAGCAGTAAGGGGCCACCTCCAGAGGCAGAGGAAGAGGAAGCAAGAGACATCTCTGATCCCTTCGCTTGGGATGAGCCGTCTGAAAGAATCTGCTCAAACTCTGCTTCCCTTTGCAGGTTATTCCTTGATAGCCTAGGTTTCCCATCCTCCCATCCATCCGTGACAATCCAACACCATGTCCTCTTGGTCAAACACCTACAATAAAAATCAACAAAAACACTTCCTACAACAACTTTATCCATGTCGCATCAAATAATAGAAACAAAAAAAAAAATTGCCAACTCTATCATTTCATTTCGTTTCTACCTATTTTTCATTGCTCTCATTGAATTCAGCTTTTCCAGGGGTCTTTGATGCTGCATTTGATCAAATCCCTTCTTGATGTCAACAGCAGTCATTCTCACTTCTTGAACCTTTATTGAACATTATCGCAATGGGAGTTGATGCCCAGGATCAACTGTGATCATATTAAATTGTGAAGGAGGCTTGATGGACCACGGTCTACCATTCCTATTTCTTATGTTCTTGTGAGTTTACCTCTTTTGTCCATGTTTTGACCAGGCTGTAATGAAGCCAGGATCTAAATGGCCTTGGCAGAACCTAAGCTTACCTTCAGAAGGTTGTGGCTGAGTAGGTTCTGCTTGATAACACTGTCAATGACTCCTTCCATTTTTTTCTCTATGTTCGAGGATAGTCTATTGGAGTGGTAATTGCTTGAGTTGGCTTTGTCGTGCTATTTGTGTCACAGGGAGCACCTGATTTTAGGCCCAAATTTGGTTGGTGGGTGAGAGATTGGGGCGTACCGCATTGAGCACTTTGAGAGGTTGATGGTGAGCCGCTGACTACCCAAGTGAAGAAATCAAACCTCTTGTGGCATTGTTACTCACACCTTCCTTGAGGCCAGACTGTGGAAGTTGACCTGGGTCACCTGCCCCCATTCCAAGGGCCCATGCAGTGGGTCAGATTTACCCAGGCAAATTTGCACACTGTCACTCCAATGCCACCCCCCCCCCCCCAACCAACTTTTTTAACGAAAGGAGAGAGCTGCACGTTTCTGACTGGGCTGTCAAAAGAAGGCAAAATACATCATAACAGTAAGCCTTTGAATTCTGGAGTTTAAAGGCCCAGATTCACAGGTAGTCACTTTGCTGTCAAACATTAAGTATATATATAAGGTAGGTGTGATGTTAGGGTGTCCAGGGCATGTTACCAGGTAGTAGGGTGCCAGGTTGAATGGATTACCATTTAAGTATGGTGCAGGGTGCAGGGTGGGGAGGTGGCTTGAATGATAATTGGGTAGGGGTTAGGGTGACAGATTGCCAGCTGGGTAAACTGCAAAGGTGCAAGATGGTAAAGGGGCCAACTGATTGATGTAACATTTAGGGTAAGCCAGGGTGGTTGGGAGAAATCAGGACCAGTACCTTATGGGCAGGAAAACAGGTGTTGGTCTCAGTGAGGGCAGGAGAGGGGTGTCTGGGTCCTGGGAAAGAGTGGCAGAAGGAGATGGGGCCCAGAGCAAGGTGCAAGGTAGGGTGCGGGAGTGTTAAGGATGGGGGATATTAGGGAAAGGGCAGTTACTCCGTTGGGAGTGAGACAAGGTGGGATGCTGGGCAGGGAGAAGAGGTAGAGTGGATGCAAAGTGGAAGAAAAGGTGACCAGGACCTAAGTGGAGCAGTGAGTGTCAGGTGCTGGGGAGTGGAGGGCAGAGTCTAGAGTATATAAGTCCAGGTCATTGATTTTTAACAAGTAAATCAGTGGCCCAAGTGCCGACCTCTGGAATTCATTACTGTAGACCTTCTTCCAGCTCAGACAACTATTACTCTCCAACTCCTGTCACTGCATTCATATCCATTCTGCCACATTTCCTATTACTTCCTGGGCCTCAGACTCTGTTGGGGAGCAATGACCTTCTTTTGGAAGTGCAAGCATGCACTTTTTGCTTTTAATGACTCTGTGATTAAACCACACTTCTGCAAATTGTTGCTAATTTTTGTCCTGGATTATAAGCTATTTCACCACCAATGTTAGATTGACTGGTCTGTAGTTGCTGAGCTTTTCCTTCAAAAACCCCTTTTTGATCAAGACTGCAACATTTGCAATTTTCCAGTGCTCTTGCACTACCCCTGTACTTAAGGAGAACTGGAATATGAGCCACTGCATTTTCCATCCTTATCTAGTCCTGGCAAATTATGTCACAGACAGCATTAGTCACAGAGTCCCTACAGTGTGGAAACAGGCCATTCGGCCCAACAAGTCCACACTGCCCCTCCGAAAAACATCCCACCCAGACCCATTCGCTATGTCTAACCCACCTAACCTAAACATCCATAGACACTATGAGCAAATTAGCACAGCCAATCCACCTACCCTGCACATCTTTGGACACTCAACCTTACCAATAACCCTTCTTTAGCAACTTTTATCCCACTCAGAATCTCAACTAGCTTGCCTTTCACTATTTTTGCTGTTTCTTCCTTGGTAAAGTCAGTAGCAAAGTTATTATTATCTCAACAGTGATCTCTGCCTCCATGTTGGCTCTTAACGTGCCCTGCCCCCACATCCACAATCTTTTCCTGTAGAGGAATCTTACACTTCCTTCCATGTTAGTTGCTGGTCTTTATTTGTTTCTCTATTTCCCTTTAAAGCTCCTCCATGACTTTTTGCATATTCATATAGAAATTGTTGATAGAAATTATCTCGTCAGACAGATGCAGCATGGGTTCATGATAGACAGGTGATGTTTAACTAATTTACTGGAATTCTTTGAGGACGTTACAAGTACAGTGGACAATGGGGAACCAGTGGATGTGGTGTATTTGGATTTCCAGAAGACATTCAACAGGATACCACACAAAAGGCTGCTGCATGAGATAAAGGTGCATGGCATTACCGGTAATTACTAGCATAGATAGAGGATTGATTAACTAATAGCAAGCAAAGAGTGGGAATAAATGGGTGTTTTTCTAGTTGGCGATCAGTGGCTAATATGTGCCTCAGAAATCAATGTTGAGACTGCAATTGTTTACAATTTATGTATATGATTTGGAGTTGGGGACCAGGCTTAGTGTGTTAAAGTTTGCAGTTGACACTGAGTGGTAGGGCAAAGTGTGCAGAGGACACTGAAAATCTGCAGAGGGATATAGACAGATTAAACCTAACCCTAACCCCAATCCTAGTCCTAACCTTACGCCCAGCCATAAACCTAACCCTAACCCTAACTCTAACCCTAACCCTAACCCTAATTCTAATCCTAAACCCATTCCTATACCTAACCATAGCCAAGGGTCTGGCAGATGCAGTGCAATGTGAGATTGGAATAACAGCAAAATGGATGATTATTTAAATGGTGAAAAATTGCAGCATGCTGCTGTGCAGAAGGACCTGGGTGTCCTTGTGCATGGAATCACAAAAAGTTGGTTTGCAGGTGCAGTAGGTAATTAAGAAGGCAAATGGAATATTGCCCTTTATTGCGAGAGTGATGGAGTTTAAAAGCAGGGAGGTTATGCTACAGCTGTTTTGGGTGCTGGTGAGGCCACACCTAGAGTACTGTGTACAGTTTTGGTCTCCTTACTTGAGAAAGGATGTACTGGCACTGGTGGGGGTAAAGAGGAGGTTCACTAGGTTGATTCTGGAGTAGAGAGGGTTGGCTTATGAGGAGAGATTGAGTAGACTGGGACTATACTTGCAATTTAGAAGAATGAGGAGGGATCTTATAAAAACATATAAAATTATGAAGGGAATAGGTAAGATAGAAGCAGAGAGGTTGTTTCCACTGGTGGGTGAGAATAGAACGAGGGGGCATAGCCTCAAAATAAGGTGGAGCAGATTTAGGACTGAATTGAGGAGGAACTTCTTCACCAAAAGAGTTGTGAATCTGTGGAATTCCCTGCCCAGTTAAGCTATTAAGGCTCAAAAACAAAGTTGCTGGAAAAGCTCAGCAGGTCTGGCAGCATCTGTGAAGGAGAAAACAGAGTTAACGTTTCGAGTCCAGGGAAAACGTCAGTTTATATGCAGAAAATAGGGAGGGTGGTGGGGTAGGGAGTAAACGATAGGATAGAGCCCAAAGAGAGTGAAAGACAGTTGGACAGACAAAGGAGTTGCTAACAATCAGGCTGGGAGGGTGAATAGTTGTTAATGGGGACTGTTAGTGACTAACAACAGGGGGTGTGTAGTGGCAGGCTATGGTGTGTGGGGTGGGGGGCTGGGACAGGGCAGAGTTTAGGCCCTAAAATTATTAAACTCAATATTGAGACCGGAGGGCTGTAGGGTCCCCAAGCAGAAAATGAGGTGTAAATAAGCTATTAAAGCTACCTCATTGAATGTTTTTAAGGCAACGATAGATTTTTGAATAATAATGGAACTAAGGGTTATGGGTGAACGGGAGGGTGAGTGGAGCTGAGCCCTTGAAAAGATCAGCCATGATCTTATTGAATGGCAGAGCAGGCTCAAGGGGCCAGATATCCTATTCCTGCTCTGGTTTCTAATGTTCTTACATGTCCTCTCTTTCTGCTTCACCTTACGCTCCATCTCCTTTGTTCTTCAGCGAGCTCTGATTTTGTTTGCCCTGCTTAGCCATCATGAAAATGTATCTCAGGTGACCCTCAATGACCTCTCATTTAAATGCAGCTTATTTTGCTTTTGGATGTGAATCCTTTTATTCCAATTTATGTTGACTAGATCTGTTATCACCCCCTTAGAATTGGTCCACCTCTACTTAAGCATTTTAATGCTATCGTATGGCTAACCCAAACATTTATTGGTTTGATTGCCAGTCTCCAGTGGTATCATGAAATGATACTGGCTGTGACATTTACATCCTAAGGTTTTTTTTTATTCATTCACAGGATGGGTACATGGTTGGCTGGACCAGCATTTACCACCCATCCCTTACTGTCCAAAGGGCTGTTTAGAGTCAACCACATTTCTGTAGGTCTGTTGTCTCATGTAGGCCAGACCAGGTAAGGATGGCAGTTTTCTTCCCTAAAGGAAGCAGGTGGGTTTTTCCTGATATCAATAATGGATTGCGTGGTCATCATTAGACTCTTAATTCCAAATATTTATTGAATTGAAATTCCATCATCTGCCGTGGCTGGATTCAAACCTAGGTCCCCAGAATGTTACCTGGCTCTCTGGATTAACAGTCCAGTGATAATACCTTTAGGTCATTGCATCCCCTCAATATGAAAAGGCACTTTCTCCTTCTCTTTCAAGAGCCGTTGATAGTGTGTACAATACTGTCTGATAACATCAATGATGCTGCCTCATCAGCCTAACCTAATAAAGTTCTCTTGCGCCACTGTAAGAGATATCTGTGCCACATTCGGCTATTCTTTTCAGCCTCTCTCTTTTTTCACAAGTTGGCTTGACAGTTTCTGGGGCAAATATCCCTCTATTGCCCTTGAGTTTGGCAGGTGGATTACCCAAAGTAAAGATAAGATTAAAACTCACAGTGTGTGACATGGTTGTGTATACAATTGTAAAGCACCATCATTGATTTTAATCACCCTGATCAGACATGTTATGACATACCTTTGGAGCAGGTGGGTCTTGAAACTCCTGGTCCAGAGGTAGGGGCCCTACCACTGCACCACAAGAGTGATCAAAGTGATTGCTTTTGGACTGCTTGTTTAAGTTGTTTAATTTTTAAAGTTGCCACAAGGTGGCAACATATGTATGTTGAATAATTGCTACCAGTATTCTGAAAGCAGATGAAATTCCATCAATACGTATTTCAATTTAAGTTTTCATGATTTTAAAGTAAAATTTGCGTTTTCCTGCTACCTCAAGATTGGGTGGTGCTGGTAAATCAAAAATGCCTGTTAACCCATTGCAGTTTATGGCAATTGTAAGAATCTAATGAAAACATGCCTTAATGAATATTGAAACTTATAGAGCTCTCAAGTCTCTATACAATTGACTCTTTTCACTGTAAATACTAAAGAAAAATGCTTTGGGACTAGGCCCAAAACGTCAGCCTTCCTGCTCCTCTGATGCTGCTTGGCCTGCTGTGTTCATCCAGCTCTACACCTTGTTATCTCAGATTCTCCAGCATCTGCAGTTCCTACTATCTCTGCTTCGAACTTCAGCTGGTTCTTTTAATATTTTATGCAGCAACAGTGACGTCTGAGGGGAGATATCAGAGATTCTCGTTAATAGGGTTTTGAGGTGCTGCATATCTGTAATTTTTCTGTGTATCACTTTCTTTGGTTCCAGAAGGGCTCCCATTGTTTGGAAATTCTTCATCCCTGTCCCAGTGATTCTGCAGCTGTAGGTTAGTGCCCTTTGAAGCCATCCATTTGCATTTCCAATGAGGTTAAGGATATCTGGGAGTTATTTCTGACCACAATTGCCTAACAGCTGAAAACTTGCTTTGGGCTAACTTGTTTGAGCAGATCTTTGCAATCAATTTTTAAACACCGTCCAGCATCAAAGAATGTAAGAAATAGGAACGGGCTCCGATGCCTAGTTCCTCAGGCCTGCTCCGCCAATCAATATGTTCACAGCTGATTTTCCAGCTCAGTTTCCTGTCTGCTCCCCATAACTTTTAATTCCCTGAAATATAACAGTAACTACAATTACTCTTAAATACAATCAATGGTGGAGCTTCCACAACCCTCCAGTGTTGATAATTTCACAACTCTCTTGAGTGAACAAATTTTTCCTCTTTTCAGTCCTAAATCATCAATCCCCACCCTGAGACTACTGTGGCGAGATATGCCTTTAAGAGGGATTTGTCCTGTCCTGTTTTTCTTGAAGAGGGGTGCTGTAAACCTGGTACTGAGGTCACTGCTCCAGAGAAAGCAGAGTGAATAGCTTTGGGGTTTTTTAAAATTGGAATAAAGAAGCATGTGTGGGTGGAGTCAGGCTCACACAGACTCAGGGTTGTAGCTTTCGTAGAACATAGAACATAGAACAGTACAGCACAGTACAGGCCCTTCAGCCCACGATGTTGTGCCAACCTGTTATCCTACTAAGATCAATCTACCCTGCATACCCTACATTTTACTATCCTCCATGTGCCTATCCAAGAGTCGCTTAAAAGTCTCTAAAGTATCTGACTCCACTACCACTGCCGGCAGCGCATTCCACACGCCCACGACTCTCTGTGTAAAGAACCTACCTCTGGCATCTACGCTATACCTTCCTCCAATTACCTTAAAATTATACTCCCTCGTAATAGTCATTTCCACCCTGGGAAAAAGTCTCTGACTATCCACTCTATCTATGCCTCTCATCATCTTGTACACCTCTATCAAGTCACCTCTCATCCTTCTTTGCTCAAATGAGAAAAGCCCTAGCTCCCTCAACTTTTCCTCATAAGACCTGCTCTCCAGTCCAGGCAGCATCCTGGTAAATCTCCTCTGCACCCTCTCTAAAGCTTCCACATCTTTCCTATAATGAGGTGACCAGAACTGAACACAATATTCCAAGTGTGGTCTAACCAGAGTTTTATAGAGCTGCAGCATAACCTCACGGCTCTTAAACTCAATTCCCCTGCCAATGAAAGCCAACACACCATACACCTTATTTACAACCCTATCAATTTGTGTAGCAACTTTGAGGGATCTATGGACGTGGACCCCAAGATCCCTCTGTTTCTCCACACTGCCAAGAAAGCTCCCAGATACACTTTCAGTTGTTGAAGCTGGGGTCTTTGGAATTGAAGCTGTGAGATACAGCTCCGTCTCTGCTGCTGCAAAATGCTTGAGGTCTCTTTCTGCTACTAGACTGCTTCTTTCAGTCTTTCGTTGTGCTTGATTTGCGTGAGAAGACCACATGTGAGAATAACACTGTTTTGCTGAATTTGCCTTTGTCATTGGTATGTTTATAGGATGCTGCTGTATTGGATTAGGGGAGGCAACAACCTAGTGGTATTATCGCTAGACTCTTAGTCCAGAGAGCCCAGGTAATGTTCTGAGGACTCAGGTTTAAATCACACTGAGGCAGATGATGGAATTTGAATTCAATGAAAATCTGGAATTAAGAGTCTGATGATGACAATGAATCAATTGTTGGAAAAACCCATCTGGTTCACTTATGTTCTTTAGGGAAGTAAATTGCCATCCTTACCTGGTCTGGCCTACATGTGACTCCAGACCCACAGCAATGTGGCTGACTCTTAACTGCTCTCAGGGCAGTTAGGGTTTGGCAATAAATGTTGTCCTAGCCAGCGGTACTTTCATCCTGTGAATGAATAATAAATAAAGTTGATGAGTAGTAGTTAAATAATTATATTATTTTGTTAAGTATTTCAATAGCTTTAAAGTTTTACCCATTCTTCATTTCTTTTTTGTTTGTATTTTAACTGTGCTGTAAGAATAAAGTGTGTTTTGCTTAAAGCCTTGTAGTTTGACCAATTGAATCGCATCTGGAATGCAGTGCCTAACACTTGATTTACATAAGATAAAGTTTAGGATCTGGGTTATCTCCTTGATATGTTTTGAGGGGGTTTGGTCTGGGCAATGACACTGTATTCCCATGTTTTAGATTCTTCAGCCAGGGAAACAATCCCTCAGTGTGTACCCTGTCAAGCCCCTTCAGAATCTCGTTCGTTTCAATGGGATCACCTTTCATTCTGATAACCCCAGAGACGAGAGACCTAATTCATTCAGCGTTTCTTCATAGGACGATCCCTCACATCGAGAGAATCAATCTTAGAACTTTTTCTGCACCCACTTCCGTACAAATATATCCTTCCTCGGTGGAAACCAAATCTACATACAAGTATACCAGATGTGGCCTCAAACAGCTCTGTCAACAGTTGTACTCTGACTGCCTTGCCACAAAGGTCAACATACAATTTGCCTTCCTAATTGCTTCCTGTGCCTGCATGCTAATTTTCCATAAAAGTAAAATGCTGCAGATGCTGGAAACCTAAAATAAAAACAAAAGCGCCAGAGAAACTCAGCAGGTCTGGCGACATCTGTAGAGACAGAAATAGAGTTAATATTACGAGTCCAAAGCCTTTGTTCCAAAGAAAAGTCTTTGGACTCAAAATGTTGATTCTGTTTCTCTCTCAACAGGTGCTGAGGATCTGCTGAGTTTCTCGATTATTTTCTGCTTTTATTGTTAATTTTCTGTGAGTACACCCAAGCCTCTCTGAACATCTACGCTCACAAGTTTTATGCCTTTTAAAAAATGTGCTGGAAGATTGTCTTCTGAAGGCTTTTGACAAGGTGGTGCACAGGAGGCTGGTAAATAAGGTAAGAGCCTGTGGTGTTGGGGCAAGGTACTGGCATGGTTAGAGGATTGGCTATCTGGCAGAAGGCAGAGAGTGGAGATAAAGGAGTCATTTTCAGGGTGGCAGTTGGTGTCTAGTGGAGTTCCGCAGGGGTTAGTGTTGGGAGAACAACTATTCACATTATAGATGAAGGAACTGAGGGCGTTGTTGGTAAGTTTGCAGGCAACACAAAAAAGGTAGAGGAACAGGTAGCTTTGAGGAAGGCAGGGAGGCTGCAGAAGGACATGGAGAGTAGGCAAAGAAGCGGCAGATCGAATACAATGTAGGAAAGTGTGAGGTTAGGCACTTTGAAAGGAAGAATAGAGGCACAGACTAATTGTGTCAGAAATCTGAAGCACAAAGGGACTTGGGAATCCTAGTTCAGGATTCTCTTAAGGTTAACATGCAGGTTCAGTTGACAATTACGAAGGCAAATGCAATGTTAGCATTTGTTTCAAGAAGGCTAGAATACAAGAGCAGAGATGTGCTGCTGAGGCTGTGTAAAGCTCTGGTCAGACTGTATTTGAAATATTGTGAGCAGTTTTTGGGCCCTGCATCTAAGGAAAAATGTGCTGGCTTTGGAGGTAGTCCAGTGGAGGCCTACAAGAATGATCCCTCGGTTGAAGACCAATGGTTGAGGACTCTGTGTCTGTACTCGATGGAGTTCAGAAGGATGGGCGTGGGGTCTGATTGAAATTTACAGAATACTGAGAGGCCTCGATAGCGTGGACGTGGAGAAAATGTTTCCACTAATGGGAGAGACTGGGACCTGAGGGGACAGCCTCAGAGTGAAGGGATGACCCTTTACAACTGAGATGAGGAGGAATTTCATCAGAGGGTGGTGAACTGGTGGAGCTTATTGCCACAGAGGGCTGGGGAGACCAACTCATTGGGTACATTCAAGACAGACTTAGATAGGTTCTTGATTAGTAAGGGGATCAAGGATTATGGGGAGATGGCAGGAGAAATGTTGAGGGCCATATTGGGGACATGATTGAATTGTGGAGCAGACTTGATGGGCTGAATGGTCTAATTCAGCTCCTATATCTATTGGACTCATGGTCTTGAGAGACAACCTGTGCCTGTTCTAAGTTGTATTCAATCAATCTATTTTCAGCAAACTGATCCCAGTTTAAAGCTATAAGAAGAGATTTATTTGACTCACTGTGTGTGTTAGTTACCACCATCAATGTCCTTTAGCTCATTTCAGGCACAATTGGTTTAATTTAAACTTCACAACGCTGGTCAGAATTGTCCTCACTCCTACATCAAAAGAAGCTAACCATCTTATTTCAGCTTTTTGATGAGAACATGAACTGTAGAAAATATATCTTAATGATAAAGGCAGGCTCAGTTAATTGGTAGTATTCAATGATTGATTAAATACTAATTAATGCCAGTATGCACCAATGGTTTGACATTCACTGTTACCACATTAATTTTCAGATTAATTGTCAGGTCATATTTTCAAACATGCAAAATTAGAACATAGATTATGGTAGAATGACAAGATCCAAAGTTCACAGATCTTTTAATTGTCAACCTCAGAATGAGATTCTTTCTATTGCAGTTCTACTTTATGGAGATGTAACTCTTAAACTGGAATAGCTAAATTTTCTTCATACCTTTCTCATCAATTTTCTCCGCCTTTAAGTTTTACTGGTTCGTGAGATGCAGGCATCACTGGCAAGTTCCGCACTTTGTGGCCATTCCTGCTTGTCCCTTGAGAAGGTGATGGTGAGCACTTTGTTGAGCCATTGCAGTTCCTGTGGTGTAGGTGCACACCCACAGTGATGTTTGGAAGTAAGTTCCAAGATTTTGATCCAGTAATGGTGAAGGAATGGCAGTATGATTCCAGGTCAGGCTAGACTGTGGCTTGGAGGGAAACCTTGCAGTTGGTTGTAGTCCCATGCCTTATTCATCCAGAAGGTGGATACATGGCTTTAGGAGGTACGCTAAAAGAAACCTTGTTGAGTTGCTATGGTACATCTTGTAGAAACAGCAGCTGCTGAGCACTGGTGGAGGGCTCAGTGAACTTGAAGGTTTTAGATGGGGGTGTCGGTTGGGTGGGCTACTTTAATTTGGATAGTGTTGTGCTTTTTAAGTGTTGTTTGAGTTGCACTCACCCAAGCAAGTGCAGCATATTCTAACAAACACTGCTAACTTTGTCCTAGTTGACGGAAGAGAGGCTTTGAAAATCAGAATGTATGTCACTACGCATCTATGTTTTCATTTTCATCCGTCAGCTATAGTAACAGGAGAAGGCATTTGCAGTGTATTAAATATGATAAACCAGCATAGGGGGTCTACTAAGAGCAGCGTTTTTCAAAAAAACAATTTTATTAATAGATAATGAATGATCCATATTTTAACACCATGTACAATTCTAGGTCTAAATTTATCTTGCTGAATATGCTTTTGTGCCAAGAACTTTACAATGGTGATAGAATAAGAAAGATGGCTTTCAGGTAAGAAACGTTTAGAGGTTTTTGTTTACTTTTTAAAGACAACATTTTAAGCTGGAGTTTTAGGGACACTAAAGGCATTCTAACTCAGGGTTAGCAACAGGAAAGCTTACACAGTCATACTGATCTTGCAAAATGATCATCAAATCAAATAAAAATAATCTCATATCATAATTTTAAATATCCCTAACTGAATATGGAGCTATTTCTTCATAACTCTCAGTCCCTCGGGCCTATTCTTCGTCTCTATTAACTGTAATTGATCTGGATCTACCTGAATTCCCAATGACCTCCCAAACAATTACTGACCTATTTCACATGGTGACCCCCCAATTCCTTTCACTTTCCCTGTTGCAGAAAGTGTCAGCCAGTAAATGACCCCTGAAAGATGAAAGTGTCAGTAGAGGGGAGGAGTGTCAGTATCATAGCTGAGGCTGGAATCCATAACCTTTTAGTGTTGTCGCTAAGCGTTGATCCAATACAGGTCTCAACCCAACCTTTTTTTACGTACCAGGTTGTGACTGTAGTATGTTACACAGTTTTGAGCTCAGCTAAGTCAGCACAGATTGAGGGTTGAATGAGGGATCTTCCTGGCACTAAGTAAGCTCACTGGGTGATCTGGGGTAGCTGGGAAGAGTTAATTCTGCTCATGTTGACATGTTCCTTGTCATGTCACAACATTTGCTAAAGGTTTGAACAGCTAGGACAATTATATGTTGCATTACTTGCATTCCCAGTGAGGCAGTGACTGTACGTGTTAAGCTATTTGCTTCTTCAGTGATTGACACAGGCAAAAATAAACAAAAAACTCCAATGGACTACTTAAAGATGAGCAAAGAGTTCTTCGACGTCCTCATCAATATTTCCCCCTTACTCAAGTCCCACCAGGTTATCGTGTAACTTCATTTTGCTATTTGTGGAGTCTTGCTGTGCATGAATTGGCTGCAATATTTGCTTGCATGATGACAGTGACTGCACATCGGATGTAATTAATTGGTGGTAAAGTGCTTTGGGATATCCCGAGGATGTAAATTGACACTGTATAAATGCACGTTGGCAAATTCTCTACTGTCCTGAGAAAGCATGGCTTTGTTGCCATACACTTATTCTTTGTATCTACTTTTGGAATGACAGTAATGATGCTAGGGCAGCTTTTGTTGCTTAATCCTAAAAAGCATCGAGGCCTTCACAGTGGGGGGCGGTGTGCTTACAACTTAGAGCCATTACGGTCCTTTAGATGCATCCCAAGCTATGTTAGGTAGGGAATTCTGGGACATGGATGCAGGGATAATGAAGGAATGACGTACAAATGTCAGCCAGAATGGTCTGTGACTTGGACAGAAAGGTAGGGGCCATGGTGTTCCTATGATTCTTGCTGTTCCCGTCTTTGATGATAGATATTACGGGGTTGAGAGATATTTTGCAAGGAGGCTTAGTGAGTGGATCCTATAAGTAATACACATAACACAGTCACAGTTGCGGAGGGAATGGATAATGTGCTCAGTGGCAGAAAAGATAAGTAGCTCAGTGGTACCTGGAAAAATCAGTGCACTACATGATGCTTAGTGCCAAAGCTTGTCGAGTTTTGTGGCTATATTCATCCAGGCAACAGATGAGTTTTTCATTGCACTTGTGTCTTGAAACTGGCTGAGTTGCGAGGTGAATATCCTGTTACTGCTTTAATAATAAATTGGAAATCAAAGATTGATATATTCAAATCTTGCTAGGCACTGAGCTGTCATTCAGAGGTGTGAGTTCAAACCCCTCCCTAGAAACCTGAACACAGAATCCAGGCTGGCATTCCCATGGACTGCTGAGGGAGTGCAGCGTAGTCATAGAGTCCTAGAGTCATAGAGATGTACAGCACGGAAACAGACCCTTCAGTCCAAATCATCCATGCCGACCAGATATCCCAAATTAATCTAGTCCCATTTCCAGCACTTGGCCCATATCCCTCTAAATCCTTCCTATTCGTATACCCATTCAGACGCCTTTTGAATTTTGTAATTGTACCAGCCTCCACCACTTCCTCTGGCAGTCCATTCCATACAAGCACTGACCTCTGTGTGAAAAAGTTGTCCCCTAGATCTGTCTTAAATCTTTCCCCTCTCATGTTAAAACCATGCCTTCTAGTTTTACCCTGGGGAAAAGACCTTGACTATTCACCCTATCCAGTTGGAGGTGCTTGGACGAGGTGCTAAATAAAGACCTTGTTTGCCCTTTCAAGGGAATGCAGATGTAAATTCTACTGCGTACATTATTTCGGTAAGAGTGGGTAAATTATCGCCTCTCGTGTCATGCTTGATATAACCAACCACTATAAAACAGATGATCTGATTGTTATCACATTGCTGGTTTTGGAACCTTATTGTTATGTCTATTTACATTATAGTGACTGAACTTCAGCAGAATCAGTTGTAAAACATCCAGATGTTGTGAAAGATGCAATTCTTTCAGTTAGGTTCCACGCCATGACTGCAGAGCACTGACTTTATAACTGCAATGTCATTTGTCTCCAGAAGGGGGCAGTTAACTTTGTCACTGAAGAATTCTTTGATTAAGAAAGGAATGAATGTCCAGCTCATTGTACTCAATTTATCCTTGACTTTGATAGAAGTAGTTTACTGTCCTTGTAAAGTGAAGAAAAATCGTTTTTATTTTCTGGATCTGCAACTGATATTTTCAGTGCAACAAAATCAGTCTATATTTCACACATATAAGAAGAGTGTGTTTCTTTTTTTCATAATATTGCACTTTTAATATATTTACCAGCACACAGATGTACTCCCAGCACTTGGATTCTGATGTCTGGATCTGAACTGGTAACATGTTGATAAAAGAGTTCCTGGCATCATAATTAAATCTGTGTTCAAATTTATTGCTTTTAATACTCATAGTAGTTCTGTGCTTCCCCTGATGAACTTGGGACAGAGGGAGGTCTACACATTTATTGTTTACTCTTTCTTCATAGAGTTGAGCTTTAGTATGGAAACAGTTTATTTAACCCAAGACGCCTTTATCCACATGATCCTGCTCTCACTTTATTTCATTTCTCAATATCATCGTATCCTATAGAATGGGATAGTGAGGGCAATGATTCAAGCCATCTGACTTCCTACTGTTCAGCTAATGTGCACTCTTGGTCAGTTTTGTTGCATCATTGATGAAAGCAGGAAGATAGGGAATACGTAAGATATCATGAAAAGAGGAGAAAGCAGGCAATTGGAACGCACAGTTGGTGAGTAGTTAAATGAATGTTAATTTGTGATTGTTTTCAAAAATATCAAATAATATCTTAGATGCTGCATGCCCGACAAATTATGAGGCTTTTGAGTAA
Organism: Rhincodon typus; assembly: GCF_021869965.1. NCBI lineage: Eukaryota > Metazoa > Chordata > Chondrichthyes > Orectolobiformes > Rhincodontidae > Rhincodon > Rhincodon typus. Next base: position 52,258,503 of record NC_063347.1, on the reverse strand, counting down.
AATATTTGGGATAAAATTCCAGTTTGAATGTGCTGTTTCTCTGATTGTAATTTGCCTGAAATTAGTACATCGTGCTGCAAATCGTTGTGGGATTTTAAGTGCAAATTACATCCAGTATAATTTGTGGTTCTTTGAGTTTTTCCACCAGTTTTAAAAACACAGTCCTCAAAGCAGACTCTGACCACAAAACAGGCCCAAACAAAACCACATCCCCCCTAGTAAGTCACTATTCGATTTCCATTGATAATTCTCATTTGCAAACCTTCAAGAAGGCTCTAGTATTTGATGTTAAGGATAGTAATAGGAATATTTGTAATTAAAAATTCTTCTTTTTTGTAGTAAATGTTTTTTCTGTACTATTGATCAAAATGTGCTTTGTTGCAGCTCCCAAATATATCAGGCAAAATTTCAAACACTTGCTGATTGCATTGGTTCATGAGACATTGTGTTCGGCAAATTCGTTTGAGCAGCAACACTTGTAATAATCGGTATAGTCTTGGGTTCTGAATTGCACCAGATCACTGATTGTAGCTGAAACAGTTACTCCGTCTTATCACTAACAGCCCAACCAGCTCTTTGGTCATGAGCGAAAAGAATTAATCCCAGTATCAGCAATTCCTAAATGGCAGGAATGACACTTTCTTCAGTCAGAAAGTTGAGTGTTGTAGGTACGATTTCAAGATTTCAACATGTAACTCAGGCTGATCTGTCAGCGCCAACAAGCAATTGCTGCATCGTAAGAAGAGCTTGTTTTCAGATGGTGTGTTTACTGATGTGGTGTCTGCCTATACAGATTATCACAGGTAGAGAAGGAATGAGCGTGAATTAAAATAGTGATGGCTTTATTCCTGTTAAGGTCTTGTTTGACTTAACCCTTTTCCTTCCGGTTACCATCTTTTACTGACGTACATCGAAAAGTACTTCCCTAAGGCTGGTTTTCAGATTGTAACTTTAAAAACAAACCCACAGCAAAAAATTCTTTAATGCAATCAAAGATAAGGTTTATTAACAAAGCATTCAAACATGACGAATTGCTTCACCACTTCACTCACATATATAAGCACTTAGAGAGTTAAGTGAGGCAGGAAAGGAGAGGACAGCAGTTATAAATTACAGGGATTGAGTAGATTCAGAGATATTAAAGCATCAGTTCATGTGAGTTTCAACTACCTGGAGGTCACTGTCTGATAATAGTGTCTGACTGAGCTGGAGTCAGTAGTTTTCTTTACTGTAGGTAAAGCCTAAGCTTCTTTCCAACCAACAATGAGGGGACAGATCTGGAGGGCCCAAGAGAGAGGCTGTCAACATCAGCTTGGAGTTCTGCCCTCCCTCTGGAGGTCAACCATTGTCCATTTAAGAAAATCAAAAAGCTCAGATTTCAGTCATGTGACAAAGGCAGGTGCTGACGACCTGTTTGGTGGGTTAATCAGAAGGTTGTTAAGCTAACAGTCACCCATCACCTCCCTCATTCGAGTTTCCACCATGAGGAAAGTCTGAGGTAACTGTAAAAGCGTTGCTGCTCACTTTAGCAAAATGGGACTTGATGTTTTCCTTTGTCTAGAGCTGGTTGGAAGCAGATGGCTCATCTGCAGGTCCTTTGTGACAGTTCAGCTGGAATATCTATTCAATGTAGGAGATTCAGAAGCTTCTGGAAGTGCAATCATGTGATTAGCCTCAGCCAGCTTTATGAGTTCCGCAAGATTGTTCATTTCGAAAAGAAACAGCATTTGAACCTGGGAAGTATAGAAGAGCAATTGATATTTCTCTTCATACTCTCTGACCACAAGAAGGTGCAGAAGATCCTATGGCCCATGAAAAATGCACTTGAAGATTTTCTTCAAATAGCCTGGCCAAAAGTTGCTCCTTGAAAACAACAAAGTCAACATTGCATGAAATCCTTCTTGATGAAGGATCACAGTATGCTTTTCCTGCAGAGCCATGTCAAATTAACCTTGCAGAGAGCTCCAACCAAATTTTGTGTTTGAGGCTGAATGAAACATGACTAAAGATATAGCAATGTTTATTTTTTCTTCCTGTTCTTCTGTCTGGGCACACACAGAAGGGAATATCCTCACTGACCCGTTTATGTTCATGCGACTCAGCAACGAGTTATTCCTCAGCAGAATTACAAACACATTTAAAAAAATAGTTAAAACATCAATCTAGTTTTGACTTGTAGAGGGAACAAAATCTTAATATATGTTCATAATTTCAATCAATTAGAGTAATTTATTAATATGTTAATTGTAATATGCCAAGTTTATGCACCCATGTTTTGCAAAGCAAGAATTTGTGAATAATTTATACGAGTAAATTACAAGCATAATAGTCTTACTATTACACTGATAAAAATCACAATTATACCTTCTAGCCATCGTCACATGGATATTAAACTAATTTATCACAGCTCAGTAAAATTCTGACCTGCGGACAGTAAAATTCCATTTTTGTGTGCCTACTTTTCACAAATTCACTTATCTACCTACTTGCCCACAGTGAGTCTAATCTTTACTTATTTGTGGTTTAAAAGAGAAAGAAAGAACAGGCAACCTAATTCCTGTGGTGGAAACAGCAAGCTTTACACTTGTATTATTTGGTGCCACATACCCCTGAAGCCACTGTCTGCAAGATTTGTCAGGAAACAGCTGGATTTTATGATAACCCACCTCAAATATCTTTGGCTGAATTGTCACCTGGACAACATTACAACCTATTTCTAAGTCCTGGCCCCAGTCAAGGCCATTGCATGCAATCCAGCTGACATTATTGGGAGGCAGGGTTCGGGGGAGGGGGTGGTCACCCCATTGCTTAATGTTTAATTGGGGCTGGTGGGTGTATAAGTGAGAAGGAAACTGGAGGCAACCATGTCCTGTTTAATGGACACCCATTGGACATCCATCAGGCAGATTGGCGCTGAACAGATTGAGGTCAGAGAGCCAGACCAGTTGTGGAAGGCCCTCATACAGTGATGTCTCTCTGGAAGTTATGTTAGAGATGGTGAGGGACTGCAGGAATGTATCAGTCCTGGAGGTTGGCAGGAGAAAGCATGTCTGTCAAACTACATTCGCTTGACTGGATCTTGCTCAGGATGTCAGTTGACACATTATACTGAAGCAGCACACGAATCCAATGCAGGAAATGCTTCAATGACCTTCTGGTGTGGTGAGTAAGGCCAATCCATCAGCTATGAACCTATCGATTCATCCCACTAAGACCAAAATGTCCTCAATGCAGACAAATGTCTGGAAACACAAGTGTGTCTAGATCCTCATCCGCAAGAGGGATTCTTGTGATGATGCTATCACTTTAAAAATGTTATTTTGTCCTAGGTTTTTAGTGACGAGAGGTTGTAAAGTCAGAGGTGACGAAGTGGCTATGGGAGACGGCCTAAGTCAACAATCAGAGGAGGCCTTTAGGTTTTTTGTTAGAACAGTTGTAACAATGGAAGGGGAGTGGCTCATTCTCACAGATCAAGCTTTCTAGTTTATTTTTTAGCTGTAGCAGTCAGAAGCTGTTTGGGTCCCAGAAGAGTTGGAACTTCACTAAAATGATTCCTAACTGTTACATTCTCCAAAATCTGTCTTGATTCATTTCCTCCTGGATTGGAGAATTGTCTGAAAGAATCTATGTCTGAATTTCCCTTTTTGCCAAGGGATGTGTTTATGGGATGTTACTACATTGGAACAATTAATTAGTAATGGGTACTGTATCTATTATTTGGTTAAGTTTTCCAATAGTTAAGTTATTCTAAATTCTTCTTTCTTCTGTTTGTATTTTAACTATAGTGTTTAAATAAATTGTGTTTTGCTTAACGCTGAATGGTTTGATCAGTTGCATCACATCTGGAACATACATTTCACATCTACCTTTAAAATAAGAAAAAGTTAGTTTCTAGGCTACCTTCTTAAAATATTTTGAGGGAGTCTGGTCTGGTCCATAACAAATTGGGGACTGTTTCTGGGATATAATTCTATAATTCCAATTTGGGTTTAGGGTTTGTCGGACTCAAAGGTGGTGAGTGGTAGGTGTTAGTGTCTTTTGTTTTAAGTGTTGAATTTGATTAGTTTGAACAGGGCGTGCTTTCTGTAGTAATGGCTCTTTGAGTCATTAAGAGTTTTCTGGGGCTGGTAGAAGAGACCACAGGAGTTTAGCAAAAAGTGGGCGATGCAAAGCTGTTTGGAATTGTGCTGGAGTTGGGCTTGCCTTTGTCTGTGAGAGCAGGGGAGGTAATTACAGCAATAGCTTGGCATTTAAATTTGCTGGAAATGCCATCAGGATCTTTGGAAATGGCTAGAATTCAATTGCAGATGAAGCAGCGTGAACGTGAAAAGTAACTGAAACAGATTGAATTATGATTAAAAGCAGAGGAAGGAGAAAAGGAAAGAATAGCCCTGGCAGAACAAAAAGAAAAAAAAGAAAGAATAGCCCTGGGAGAACAAAAAGAAAAGGAAAGGATTGCCCTCTCAGAAGAAAGGGAAAAAGAGAGAGAAGAAAAGCAGAAAGAGAGAGAGTTTGAACTTTGGAAGGTGGCAACTGGACAGGAAATTTGACTTAAAAAGATGGAGGTGAAGGTGGTAGGTAGGCTTAGTGAGGACGATAGTGATGATGAGCAAACCCATCGTAGCCAAAGGGCTTGTGGGGATCAGTTTAAAATGACACCACCGTGAAACTACTAGATCTGTGCCTCACAATCCCCTTCAGCTTCAACGACAGCATATACAAACAAATCAACAGAGCACCAATGGGATCCCCAATATCAGGACTGATTGCAGAAGCCGTAATGCAAAGGTTAGGACGGATAGTGCTCCCCACTCTACAACCCAAACTTTGGGTCCGATATGTAGATGACACCTTTGTGATTATTAAACACACAAAACTAGAAAAAAACCCACTGTCACATAAACAAATCCTTACCGGGATAAAATTCATGAAAAAAGAAGAGAACAGCAAACAACTACTCTTCCTGGACATAACGGTAGAAAGCAAAAAGAACAGGGAACTCCATACTAGTATATCCAGAAAGACCACACATACGGACCAGATACTCAATTACACTAGCAACCACCCCAATGCCCACCAGTGGAATTGCATCAGGACAGTACTTAAATGAGCCAACAACACATTGCAGCAACCTGGAACTACACAAAGCAGAACAGGAGCACTTATACAGAGTCTTCAAAAGGAATGGATACCCGAAAAGCATAATCTGTCATTACCTCTGAGACAGAGCACAACACAACCAGACTCACTAATTTACTGTACATCAAAAATACTGTACATCAAGCACGTTTCAGAGTAGCCCACAAACCGATAATCACCCTGTGACATTTACTAATGAACATAAAGGATCCCATACCCAAAACCAGCAAAATTGGGGCAATATACAAATACCATGCAAGGACTGTGAGAAACACTACATAGGCCAAACTGGAAGAAAATTGACTATGTGGATACATGAAAACCAACTTGCCACCAAGAGACACGACCAATTCTCACTTGTCTCACTACACAGGGGCAACGAGGGACATGAATTCGACTAGAACAAGGCATCGATAATCGCACAAGCCATGCCAGACATGCTAGGGAACTCCTGGAGGCCTGGTATTCCAACTGGAACTCCATCAAAAAACACATTGAATTAGTCCCTGTGTACAAACTGCTGAGAAACAGAATGGGAAGTAATACCAACCATCCCAGCAAACCAAGGCATATAAATAACAAGGGGACAGGACACCAATGCTTCACCAGGAGGCGTGCTGACAATGTTACCTAGCAGGGTGATGAAACGCCTGCAAACAAACCCACTGGCTCGGCGAGCATGTCCACAACCTCATCCACAACTCGAGCTACAAATCTTCTCAAAAACTTTAAATCTGGCAAATACAGCATAATGTGGAAAATATGAAATTGTCTATTTTGGCAGGAAGAGATTAAAGGAAGCATATTATGTAAATATTGAGAGATAGAATTATAGAATCCCTACAGTGTGGAAACAGGTCCTTTGGCCCAACAAGTCCATGCTGACCCTTGGAGCATTCCATGCAGACCCAAGCCTCTATAACCCACACACCCTGAACACTATGGGCAATTTAGCATGGCCAATCCACCTAGCCTGCACATCTTTGGACTGTGGGAGGAAACCAGAGTCCCTGGAGGAAACCCAAGCAGACATAGGGAGAATGTGCAAACTCCACACAGACAGTTGCCCAAGGGTGGAATTGAACCCAGGTCCCTGGTGCTGTGAGGCTGCAGTGCTAACCACTGAGCCACCATGCCACCCCCAGATTTGCAGAGCTCTGAGATACAGAGGGATCTTGGTGTCCTATTGCATGTAAAACTAATATGCAGGTTCAGTGAGTGATTAGGGAAGCTTCTAGAATGTTATCATTCATTGCAAGGGGACTTGAATATAAAAGTAGGGAGGTTATGCATCAGTTATACCAGGCAGTGGGTAAGAACACACCTGGAATACTGTGAACAATATTAATTACCTTATTCAAGAAGGATGTAACTTTATTGGAGGCCGTTCAGAGAAGGTTCACCATTCTAATACCGGGAATGTATGGATTGTCTTATGAAAAAAGGCTGGACAAGGCCATGATCATACCTGATAGAGTTTAGAAGAGTAAGAACTGACATGATTGAAACATCCCATGGGGCTTAATGGGTTAGAAGTGGAGAGGATGTTTCCTCTGAATTAAGGAGTCACTGTTTAAAAATCAGGTGTTGTCCATTTAAATCCAAACAGGCAAGTTTGTTTCTCACAGAGGGTTGTGAAATCTTTGGAACGTTGTGATAAAAGGTGATAAGAAGAAGATTCTTTGAATACATTGAAAGTAGAGATGGATAAATTCTTGTTAAAGAAGGGAATGCGCGGAGCTAGGGGCAGATGGAACTGTGGGTTTGAAGTTACAATCAGGGCAGCTCTGCTCAGGTGCTAAATGACCTTCTCTTCTTTGTGTATATACTCATTGGGAATTAATTGGCATTTTACTGGTTTATTTTGTTGTGGAGGTTTAAATAACATTGAGCAGATTGACAATGTGCTGTAGATTATTCATTAGCTCCCTGATTTTGAAATTTAGGTACTGCCCCATTCTCTGCATTTCAAATTGAGGCATTTGTTTTAACTCATCCTTAATTAGATTATCAAAACAAGTAGTTGAAGGTGAAGATGTTAAAGTTTAGGTGCCAATATTGAAGCGTGTGATTTCTAGATTTTGCTCAATTCTTTCATTTGGCTTAAATAATTGCAAAATGAATGACAGAATGAATGAAAATTGCATAATTGAATTTTGTTGCTTCAAGATCTAACCTGTACAGGTGAATAAAAATGATGACAGACTTTCTTAGTATTTGAATCTATTTGTACAGAATAAATAACTGGATACATCACTTAAAAGGCCTTTCACTTGAGCTGCTATGGCAAATTATTTTGTTATAAATGGGGCAAGAACAAGATAAATTCAAATTTGGCTCAAAAATTGAGTACATTCCTTTTTCACAAATTAATGTTCAAATCAAGTCAGATTAAGAAAGACATAGTAATCAGGCATTTCAAATAGGGATTTGTAATTGCATCACAGAGGTATTTCAGTTGCTGATTTTCTTACGTGAGCCAGTCATAACTTTGCTCTCTACATTAATTGTGAAAAATAAACATTAACTTAGCCTCCTAGCCTTCAGTGACAATACTTCATGTCTCAGTCAGTACCTCAACCAAGTATTGTGTGGGCCAGTAACTCTTCCAAGTATCAATACTTTGTGTGTGAGACTGTTCCTCATTCAAATATCCATTTGCCATCTGTCACTTAATGTGTGTCACTAAATAATCTATCCTTCATTTTGTACCTCATGCAGTTTTCATTCATGGTGTGTGAGTTGGTACACTTCATATGACTATTCCTTGTGTGCGTGTTTATTTGTGCCCTGATTAAATGCAATATTGATATGCTGCTCAACTATTGTCCTAGCCTCACCTGGAATCCTTGTGATTACATTTCATCCAGGTTGTTGAATAATAATTCAGAGGTAATTTTGCTTTTCTTAACCTCCACCGTTGTCCCAGTGGAAATCGACTAATGGGACACAGGGATCAAACCTGAAAAATTCCTGCAGTATGATCAGTATCGCACACAGTATATTTACTCACTGAGCCTTTGCAGAGTTCTGTTTGCTCTGCTTAATTAATTCTAACAGTGTTATGAACTCTGAAAATATTATGAAGAAATGCTCTGTCATTTCAACTTCCTTTAATTCCACTTTATAAATAGGGTACCTATCATTAGAAATTTATAGAGATCTTTCCGCCTGCAGCTATGTAAGAGAGTATTTCACATTCCTTTAAAAAAAAGGTTTTATTCAGAGTGCTAAATGATTTTGGAAATGTATTGCTACAAACCTGTAATGTAATCATTAATATTTTACAAGCATTAGCCTTGGGGGAGGTGACTATACCAAATACAAATGTCTTTTTCTAATAGTGCATACTGGTTGATGATCTTAATAGCACTGTAACTTATGCTGGGAAACTTTATGCTATGTCTTGTTCCAGTTAACATTATGTAAGGTACGTCCATAATGCATTTAACACTTAAAGGTGCATCTCTGTGTAAAACATATTGCTGGTCAAGCTCTTTATACAGAATTTATGCAGTTGGTAATCTTCATTTTATTACTTCTGATTCTTGGCTTAAGTCAAATTATGCTAGGGAGGAGGAATATTCTCCCTTGAATCACAAGAGTCCTGTAATTGGAATGATAGACAGTGAAAGGAGCTCTCACTTAAGTGTCTGGATTGTGTTCACATTGAACGCTTAATACACGTTGTTCTGTGGTCTTGGACCTATCAATAAAATCAAGGTCTAAAATTGAATTTGCAACTGCACATTAGTTACTGATAGTTCAGTTATAATTCAATCATATTCATACGATGGTTTGTAAACAGATATCATTTGGTATTGATTTGAATAATTTAATGTTATTATTAAAGACTCCCTTCACTCTGATGCTCATGAGGGAGCTAATTAACAGAACACTATTGTTGAAGTGTGGCATTAAGACAATAAGAGCAAAAATAGGCCATTCAGCCCATCTAGTCTCTCCGCCATTCAGTGAGATTGTGGCTGATCTTTCTGAAGAGTTTCAGATATTCATTAGTGTTTGTCTGAAGAAGGGCTTCCTGACATTGCCCTTGAATGGATGAGTTTTAATTTTACTATTATGCCTCCTTGATCTGAACTCAGCCACTTGAGGATGAAATGATCAGATCATTTTTTAATCAAGTAAATACAAGTCCAGTCTATACAACTTGCCCTCTTGATTTAGCCTTTTTATTTCTTGAGCATTGCTTAAAAAGGCACATTTTGTTGAATCTAATTGTCTTGCACTCATTGCGACAATTTACAATACCATTTCAAGGAGAAAAACAATCTTTATACTGTATGAGAGGAGGGTGCTGATAGGTTCGCAAGTGGATTAGTAGAGGCATTACCGTGGAGAATGCGCCAATTAATGGTGAGTGACAGTTAACTGTCAGACTTCTTTAGCTTTTAAACGAGGTAGGTTGATGCAAATTGGTTAAGACATTTTCCTGAGAAATGATCCAGAGAATGCTTGTCACCTATTTTATTGAGTTGAAACAGGCCCGGCATACATACATGTTATTTCTGTCTGCAAAGAACAGGAGCCTTTGTTTTAAAATATGTAGCACCTATTACACACAGTGCACCTCACTGTAAGCCTTGCTACAATTCTAAATTGGTTCTCGATGTAATTCTTTACACACTCAGGATTGTCGAGCAAATGTTGACCAAAAGACCACAAAACATAGGAGCAGGTGCATATTGCTCAGTTGCAAAATTGTATTTAATGTTGGACATTCTGTTGCAGCTTTTCCGATCATGGGCAGTTTGGGTACTGTCATTACCTTGCTTCTTGTGAGCTTCCCAAGAAATATGTTGCTTGGTATAATCTGCCAGTCTTTGGGGTGTATAGCCTACATACCTGGTATCACATTGGCACTGAAATTCAGATATAAAATGATAAATAGTACATACATATAAAAAAATGCGTTTGCGTTATTAAACTAAAGGTCAATTGGGAGTTAAGGATTTTCAATCTATTATCCAACTGGAAATTGAATTTCAATGTTATAACTTCCTGACTGAAGTGCATAACTGGATTTAACCCATATGGGATATGGCATGCTTTGAAAAGTACCTTTTTGCATTTTGTTTGTGTGGTAGGCATTGGTGTCAGGATTTCCTTTTGGTTACTGAGGCTGAAGCATGTAATGACATGTATGCCATAAGACTTGTCATTCTCTGTCGTCTTCTCAGGAACTCCCTCAGGATCGAGGATGACTTGCTTCCGCTTTGATTGGACGGGTTCTGAAGTGGCCGATGAGTCCAATGTGCATTCCACAACTTCTGTCACATTGGGTAGGTAATGTTTGAGGGGTCAGTTAGTTAAGTTGTTTAGGGGCTTCTGTGCTTCCTTGACAATGTGACCTCACAGCTGTGGGACTGGGGGAACTAATTTTAGGTAAGCAAAATGAATATGTTCAACTAACTGTTCCTGAGCAATCTCCAAAGGAACCAAAAGTTTATTAGGCATTCAGTTTTGCATGTTAATCCTCACATGAGTGTGTCATAACCTGCTTTGGAAATGCCTTGAAATTTCAGCCCTACTACTCCTCAGGTTGTCATAAAAGTTAAAACCCAAAGTCCCCGATTTACCTGTCAAATGGACTCATGTTAACAAAAAAAAAATGACTAGGTTTCTATATTTAGAAAGAACTATTGTTTATTACATCAAAATCTGTTCTAACCACACAGAAATAGAATATAAGTTATTAACATATAACTACATGTTGAAACTCTAATCCTCTTATTAAACGCTTATACACACATATGAGTGGATACAAAAAAAAAAATAAACATGGCTGTTATAGATGGTGGAAAAAGTACTGGTGAAACACAGTTCAATAGCATCAAATCACAGGATTTGAAGAGGTGTAATTTTGCTTCTCTTGACCTAAGATCTCTGATCTCCTTATCTCCAGATTCTTTGCAGAAGACGCGGAACAGTTCACACATTATTTGTCAAAATTTTTCAGTTATTGGTTAGAGCAATAACTTACAATGATTGTTGTGTGACCATATCATGGCTTTAAGAGGTGTATTTTGTCCTTTTCTATGAGGCAGAGGTGTCGAGCAGTCTGATCAAAGCCAATAAAGTAAACAACTTATGAGGGTTTGTGTATTATGTTTTAAAATTGGAACAATAGAAGCAGCATGAATGAGTGGGGGTCAAGCTCCCATAGAACCAGGATTTTCAGTTTTAGCTTTCAGCAGTTGCTAGGGTCTGGAAGCTGAATGTGGAAACCCTTATTCCTCTCTCTGTTACAGCTAAAAGCTGGGCTTCTCTTCCTGCTGCTCGAATTGTATGTGAGACAATCTATTTTTCTGAATTTGCCTTTGCCAAGGGTGTGTTTATGGAATGTTACTATATTGGAACAGTTAATTAGTAGTAGTTAATATATCTGTAATTTTGGTAAGCATTTCAATAGAGTTACAGTTAAGCCAATTCTTTTATTTTGTCTGTATTTTAACTGTAGTATAAAAAAAAGAGTATTTTGCTTGAAGATGTGTAGTTTGACCAACTAAGTTGCATCTGGAAGGCAATGCCTGGCACTTGCCTTTGAAGGAAGAAAAAGTTAGGGTCTAGACTATCTTCTTAATATATTTTGAGGGGGTTTGGTCTGGTCCATAACAGGTGGGAAAAAAATATGTTGCTGTTTTCGAGGCTTTCTATATGGAGAAAGCGATTTTGGTTTTTTTGCAGTCAGGGAACTTCTGCTGTATCAAATTACCAGTGTTGTGCGGCTTATTGATAGATATCTTGTCTCTCTGCTAAGACTATAGGTTAGGGCGATTAATGACTGAGAGCCACACCCTGTGGATTTTGTTTCTATGCCTCTTCCAGTTACTGCTGGTGTAATTTCTATGCTTTCTATGGGATGCAGGTATAATGGTCGCCATGGATTTAGTAGCATGTGGCGGTGGGCAGACCAGCCCAGTAGATTCAGTAACTAATCTACTGTTGATAACTTCGCTTCTGCAATTCCATCTCCAGTATCATCGCAATCTAGCAGGTAGCCTGACAGGTTCTGAAAATTGCAGTCGGGGGGAGATAATTTGAGCTGTGAGATATTTGCTGATGCACATATTATGCGGGTCTGTTGCCTGCTTGACAGATGAACAGTTGTATTGTGAATAAAGGAAATGTTCACTTTGAATGGCCTACATCTATATTCTGATAATGCTTGCAATAGTCCTGCACTTTTTTTCCCTCTTTTCACTTAGGAATTAAATCTCAACTTAGTGTCCATTTTAGACTGACACTGAGTAGTCAGGCAACAGTACACGTTATTAGCAGTGATATAGGTCCCATAAAAGCTACTGAGTCACTATTTTAAAGGTAGTGTCTTATTATCCCATGTTGGAATAAATAAAATATTGGAAATGTTGGAAAAAATAACCGCAGCTGACTTTTCAACTGATGGGCAGCAAGTTCTTTGACAATTGAGGCAAAATGTGCAACGAATACAATTTTAAAGTAGGACTGCATTTTTAGATAATAGACCCTCTCCTCATGACTAAATTTCACCAAAAATGCCTGCATTGTCATTAAACTGTTAAAAATACAATTTGTCAGAAAAGTCCTCTGCTGGAAACTGAGGGTAAATTCCTGAACCAATTGGTTTTGTGGTTGGGATTTAAAAGGTAAGTAAGCACAAAATTATCACGATCTTACCAGATCATTAGGGTGCTCATTCATTGGAGAATTTACTCATTTAACCTGAGGGTCACCAAACCTCAGGCAAGGGAGAGGTTGGGCCCTTGGTAATCTCAGTCAGTGCATGGATTGAGCCAACACTGTTGGCATCACTATGTAATTGCAAGTCAGCTGTCCAGCCAAGGGAGCCCCTAGGTAAAGGCACCAAAATGTTACGAGACCATGGGTAACCTATTAGAGAGAGGTAAGCAGTGGTGGTTTAACCTGAGGGTCAGCACACCTCAGCCATTGTGGGAATTGAACCACGCTGTTACATTACAATTGCAAACTGCATTGCAAGCCAGCTATCCAGCTAACTGGGCGCCACAATGTAATTAGGGCACGTGTAAAGAATGACTTGATTTCTTTCCTCTTTAAACGTCAGGAGACCAATCGCACACGAGGATTGATTAGCACAAAAGTACTTTGGTTCTTAGTTAAGGATTTGAGAGGTTGGCGGCAGTGCAACACAGTTGAGAACTTGTCCAGAGATAGTAGGAACTGCCAATGCTGGAGTCTGAGATAACAAGGTGTAGAGCTGGATGCACACAGCAGGCCAAGCAGCATCAGAGGAGCAGGAAGGCTGACGTTTCGGGTCTGGACCCTTCCTCAGAAATGGGAGAGAGGAAGGGGATTCTGAAATAAATAGCGAGGTGTGGGGGGCGATGATGGAATGTGGATAGAGGAGCAGATAGGTGGAGAGAAGATGGACAGGCCAAGGAAATGGGGATGAAGCCAGTAAAGGTGAGTGTAGGTAGGGAGTTGGGATGGGGGTTGGTCAGGGGGGAGGGGGGGACGGGTAGGTGGGAGGGAAGATGGACAGGTCAAGGAGGCAGGGATGAGATGGGCTGGTCTTGGGATGAGGTTGGGGGAGGGGAGATTTTGAAGCTTCGGAATTGTGAGAACTTGTCCACATGTCTGACTTGGTAGCTTTGTCACAACAGATTGAGACTTTGGCCTGATTTTTTTCACAAGGCCACAGAAGATCATCAGCTTATGTCAGTGTCAAAATGTCAGTGGAGCCCTCATTTTGAAATCCCTCCCCACCCAACCCCAACCTCGCAGCCACCGTTGTTGCCAGAAGGGAGTAGGGAGTATGTTGAAACAACACACCAGAATGCTGGAGAAACTCAGCAGATCTGGCAGCATCTGTAGAGGAAGAAACAAAGCCAAAATTTCGAGACCAATATGACTGGTGGTCAGTTGAATGTTGCATGTGTGTGATTCATGGAGGCAGCTGCTCACGTAAAAGTTCAGCGGCTTTCTAAAAGTTTCAGCTTTTGTTGGTGAAATATTCAAAAGCTGACCGTGGGCTTTATACTGATCGGGAAAGGGAATAAATTTGCAGAGTTTCTTTTGAGACATCGGATACCTTTTGGATAGGTCTTGGGATACCTCTGGGAAAGGTAAGGTCGAGTGGTTTGGGGTTTTTAAAACTGAACAGGGTTGCTTTCATAAGGAATTATGAAACTGGAGGAATTTAAATGTTGTGTTTTTCTAAATCTATTAAATTGTGAAGGCATTAATAATAACTTAGAACTTTATAGTGTTTCATCTCAGCTAGGTCTGCTTATGGAGGACACTGAGTGAGTTGGTATGGTGGGTGTGGGGCATGGGTTGACATATGTTGTCACTAAATCAGCCTATGGTCTACAAAGGGCCACGGAAGCAAGTGGAGGAGCAGAGGCTGGCATGGAGGATATAAAGGGCTATAGAATCAGGTGGAGGAAATCACATTGCCATGAGGGGTGAGTACAGGGGCATAAGTTGTCATACAGGATATGAGGGCTGGTAGGGGTGGGTACAAAGGCATACGTTGGCAAGAAGGTTATGAGAGGCCACGTGGAGGTCGGTGGGAGAGACATTGGGTGGGCAAGCAGCAAACATTGGGATTGTGTGGGGAGCTGAGATGTCAAGACCAGAGGGTTGTATTTTTCTTTTGTTTCAGTCTTTTCTTTCTAAGTCCCAAAGCACTGAGGGTGATCTTTCATTCTGTCTGCCTCCACACCCAGCAGCTCCTGAGGCCCAACTCAAGTTTAATAGCCTCTCCCTGCCACCCGAACCAAAAATAGAGCATCTGAGGGAATTACTCCTGAGGTGGTTTGCAACGTAGGAGTTTTCCTGACTCAGGAGCAAAAATCCAGTCCTCAGTTTGAGTCATACCTGAATAACTCCTCCTCTCAGGACGCGTGCAGCTATTAAAGGTGTACCACACAAGGCCGTGCAGTTTGTGGTGGTAAGACTTGATGACAATAATAGGGTAACATCAGGAGGTATCGGTCCAAAAATTGGAAACATGGAGGAAACCAAATTTCAGCAGCAAAAAGAGAGAGAGATCATCAAAACCATACTAGCTTAATGATGTTGGTCATTAAGATACTTTAAGATTTTTGGTTAAGAAAAGTGGCTAAATCAACAACTTCAACATAATAAATGAAAATGCTGAGAGGAAATGAAAAAGTCATGGGGGAACTGGCTTCTTTAAAAACTACTGTAAATGTTCCATGTTCACCAGCCCTCACTGGGTTTGATGCCTACTGATGTTGTTTGTAATCACACATAAGTATAATCAAAACAACCTTCATAAAGTCTAAGATGTTCTAATCCTCGGTTGATCACGTTCGAGGTGCATGATTGGATGAATAGTTAGTGCAATGATTTTTGTCATGCACAATAGTCTGAATGAGGATATGCTGCAGTTCTGTCTATAGATAAATCCTAACTGATTAAACTCTTTTAGGGGCCTCTAGATGAATGTAAACATCCAGCCATTGCTTTTGAAAATGAGGATGAGCCAGGGATACAAAAGATGTCCTGTACAACTGGAGAAGGTTAGGGTGCTGTGCTATTACTACTGTGTGCTTAAAGAGCAGAACAGAGCATAAAAGATCGAGGGGAGATTTTAAAAAGTTTTCAAAATGATTGCAAAACTTGATGAAGCAAATGAGGCAGAACCGTTTCCACAGATGGGAATGAATGGACACAGATTAAAGGGAAACAGCAACACAAGCAGAGAGGAGAGGAGGAGTTGTCATAATCTGGAATACTTTGCCTGAAATGCTCGTGGAAGCAGTTTCAGAAATGTTAGTGACATTCATCAAATGGAAAAATCTTCCATTGCAAAGTAGGGACATTGGATTAGGTTATTAGCCATTTTAAAGAGCCAACATGGATGAGATTGGCCAAATGGCTTCAGTTAGAGCCGTAAGATTCCATGAATCTATAAAAGTACAAGTGAGAGGGTGGGCGAAAGAAAAATCAGGATATTTTTCTGCGATGGAGAAATAAAACTTTTAGATTATTAGTCATATGGTGTCAAGGATACCCTGGCACCTGTGCCATCTTTAGAAGGCCACCGTGCACCCAGCCATGCATGACCACTACAGAGCTGCCATGGCAGAGGTGAGGAAGTTAAGTTTGCAAACAGGGCCTGGAGTTCCTGGTGGTTGGGTTGGTACACAGGAGGACTGTCCTTTCTCCCCAGGCCAGACAGAGGAGGCCATGGCACCAGCCTCTGCCAGCTTAGTCTGAGGTTTCCACCTGGGTCAGTATGGTCTCCACTCTGTGAGATAATGTGCCATCATCTTCCCTCTGCCACCTCCTACTCCCTGATCTCTCTGCTACTGCATCAACCACACACCAAGGTTCATGCTCTCTACCACTCTCATAATTGCATGCAACTCACCCTCAGCCCAATTGATTGCCCACACCACTAGCCTCTTTGCTGCTTACTTATTTATTCAGCTTACCTGCCTGCCTTTCCCCCACCTGCATCAGCACTAACAACAAATTTCCTCAGACTCAACCCTTCCATTCCTCTGATCCCAGGAGAAAATGAAACACAAGGCGTTTGCTAGAAGTGAGTAAGTGAACGCTAAGAGAGCGAGAGATCAGCTCTGAGGTGCAGCCCTATGAGTTGGCTGTTTGTCCAAGAGCACCTTACAGCAGCCTCACAATACTAAGTGCCAATGTGCTTCAAAATGCAGCATGGCAGGACAGCAGCATTCTGTAAATGGAGCCATGAGGGTGCAGGGAGACTGGTATAAGTCAGATGCCAGTGCCCATGTACGTGGTGCGTGTGTGCTGTTCCTGCTCCTGAAACATCTCCTGAGATGTTGCTATACAAGATGTAACACTTGAGGTGCAAGCAGTGAGCTGGAGCTGCCAGGATTGACTTTCCATTCAGGAATTCTCATCATCTAGATTTTATCCAGCGTGTAGGGAAATGGGGACTGCATATTAATAAGGCAAGATTTGATGTTAGTGAGGGTGATAATGAGTGATAACCCCCATCAATAGTCCTCTTGCTGTTCCCTAGCAGAAACCTTGATTTGTTGTTCAGGACTCCGTTGGAAAATGTGATTTATTGTTCTTGCCATTGAGCGAGGCCTTGCTAGACTTTTCGCACAATTGTCCTAAATTTCTCATAATAGCCCATGTCATTCATGGTCTTGTAGGGTTCTGCCGAGACAATTTATGCAAACTTTGTATGCACAGCACAAAGGTAGATCAGTATGTTCATAAAGTAAACATCAAACCAGAACTCTCATTATAATTATCAGCAAATCTCACGTTAGTCAGAAGTTCAACTGAAGATTGCAGACAATCGTTCTAAAACTGAAAGTTCCAGGAAGCTGTTATTTTACTTTAGATATAATCTGTGGAGAAATATTCTGAAATTAAGCCTTTCTTCCCTTAAAAGTGGACAAAACTGCTCTGAGTCAATCTATTTAAAATATGAATTATGTATGGTCACTGTTTGACAATAATGTGATACATCACTGCAGAACACACTCCAATTAATTTGGACATTGGTTGAAATGATTTTTCAATTTCTTATCTAAGCAATGTTTAGCTTCTGTGCAAGTCCTTGTTAAGTGCAAATGAAATGGCAATAAAATGAACAATCTCCAAAGTTCAGCAAACTTAAAAGAAAATAGAAAATGCTTGAAGTATTCAGCAAGTCTGGCAGCATCTGTGGAGGGAGAAGTAGACTAATGCTTTGAGTCGAAAATAAAACTTCAGCAACCTTGCACTAGTTACTTCTAACTCTTCTTGTTAGTCTTCGGAGTTTCTATTGTTTCCCAACTGGTAGAGACTTCAGTAGCAAGTTAAGTTGAATGAGTTTATAATCCAAAATGCTGGTGAGTAGTGTTATGGACCAGACCAGACACCCCTCAAATTATATTAAGTAGGAAGCCCATACTCTGACATTTTCTTATTTTAAAGGCAAATGTAAAGTTTTGTGTTCCAGATGCAATTTGACTGGTCAAACTACTCCACGTTAAGCAAAACACAATTTATTCAAACACTATAGCTAAAATACAACATTAGAAAGAAGAACGTAGAATAACTTGACTCTATTGGAAATCAACAGAATAATATATATGGTAACTATTACTAATTAACTATTCCAATATAGTAACATCCCATAAATACACTCTTGTGGCAAAACCGCAAATTCAGAAAACAGATTTGTCTCACATGTAATTCAGCAACCCAGGAAGTAAGCCTTCTGCTTTTGGATGTAATCAAGAGAGGGAAAAATAGCTTCCACTTCGCCAAGTCCACAACAGCAACTGCCGAAAGTTAACTACAATCCTGGATCTGTGAGAGCTTGACCACACCCACTCACACTGCTTCTATTGTTCCAATGTTTGAAAACAGCCCAAGGCCTCACAATTTGTTTATCTTCTCATAGACTGTTGAGTACCTGCCCCCAATCTCTCTCTAAAAGAAACCAGGACAAAACACACCTCTTAAAGCCACAGCATCGCCACAGTAGCTGGTGCTAATGTGAGTAGCTGACTGCTTAAACACACAAATGGCTTGGGCAATACACATCAATGCTATGTGCGATGTACTCTTTGACAGCAGTGGTGCCTGAGAAAACTCTCAGTGGGGACATGGTCAGTGATAAATGCACATCTTAGAGTAGGATGCTCAGACCTTAAGCAGAACTAGCAGGATTGCTGCTTCAAAGACAATTAAAGTTGCTAGCCTGCTGAATGTCTGAATCACATCCTGCATTTCTCTTTAATGTGTTTCAGTATTATAACTGGGCTGCTTGTTCATTTGCTCTATAAAGACCAGCAAAAAGTCTTCCATATGGGCAAGTAACTTGTGTAATGATTGTAATTGGCTTTTCTATTTCTGGTAGAGCATCTTCCAATGCAGAGGGACAATTTTGCAATTGTGCAGATAGACAGGCTACTTGTCCCCAAAATGTGCTCTGCCACCCGTTAGGATCATGGATAATCTGATTACTCAACATTCCCGCCTTCCCTCAATTACCTTTCACCCACTTGATTATCAAGAAGCTACCTATCTCTGCCTTAAAAATATTCAAAGATTCTGCTTTGGTGGTGTAATATAGTTAGTATCTGAAAAAGTTAACTAACATCATGAGTTAAACTCTACCCATCAGGATATAAAGGATTGTTACTGGGAGGAACTAACCAGTGTTCAAGCTGTTCGGTTGTCCCAAGGTTGTGAACCAGATGTTTCAGTAACAGTAATGTGTACTTACTCTGAAGTATAACTTGAAGTCTTACAAACGCCTCTCAAGTAACACGTGTAACGTAACCAGCTGTTCAGTACTACATAATAAACCTATTCTGTTTATCAAGACCGAGCCTCCCTTCTGCAGAAGACTTTGTGTGCGTGTTTGCAGTAACTTAGACTAGTATCAACTGGAAGGATTGGGTGGCAGTGGATCTGCCCATGTTATCTCATATGGTTCCAGTGAACATGATCACGGCAGATACTGTATTGCCAGAGCTGGTACCAGAGACAACTGTCACTGTATTTGAAGGAAGAGACTTTCAGAAACTGATGACCCTCTGTGAGAATCAATTTCTCCTCATCTCTGTCTTAAATCAGTGACCCTTAAGTTTAAACCAGAAAAGGAAACATCTTTTCTACATCATCATGTCATGAGACTTCAGGATCTTGTATGCTTCAATTGAGTCAGCTTTTATTCCTCAAAACTCTGGACAGTTTAATAAAAAACTTGATAATTCTGTTTAATAATACAATCTGCCAAATCCAGCTAAGAGTCTAGTAAACAATGCCTGAACTGCTTTCAATGCATTTATATCCTTCTTCAATAAGACAACCAGTACTGTACACATAAATATAGAAATGGTGTTCCTAATGCTCTGTGTAACTGAAGCATAACATCCCTAATTTTGTATTCACTTCTGCTTACAATAATTCTCTTTCCCAATCATTTGCTGTACACGTATATTGACCTTTTTTGATTCATGAACAAGGAGACCCACATCAATCTCTCACTATTTAGATTATATGCTTCGCTTTTAACCTTCTTGGCAAAATGGACCATTCCACATTTTGCTCATTATTTCATATTTACCACATCTTTGTCCACTCACTGAACCTGTCTATGTCATCAGCCAATTTGCCATTCATAACTCAGGGTCTTCATCCAAGTCAATTATTAAAAAAAGAAAAATCTCAAATCCCCATTCCTGTGGTACACTACTTGTTAAACCTTACCCAACCTGAAAAAGACCCATTTAAACCTAATCTCTGTTTCCTGTTTGCCAGCTAATCTTTTATCAATGTCAACAATATTACCCCATACACCATGAGCTTTTTTTTCCCCACAACTGTTTTCTGGGGAGGCACTGGCATAATGATAATGTTACTGGATTAGTAATCCAGAACCCCATGGGGGCATAGGTTTGAATCCTATCGTGGAAATTGGAATCAATAAGAATCTGGAAAGGAGAGCTAGCCTAACAGTGATCATATGATTGTTGGAAAAACAATAGTTTTGTGGTTCACTAACGTCCTTAGTTGGTTTGGCCTACCTGTGGCTCCAAACGCACCTTATCAAATGTTTTCTGGAAATCTAAGTACAATACATCCACTGGTTCCCCTTATCCACAACTTGTTACTTCATCAAAGACCCTGATAAATTGGCTAAATCTAATTTGCCTTTCACAGAAGCAAGTTCATTGTGCCTGAATATTTTCAAGAGCCATCCTATAACATTGTTAATAATAGCATCAAAATCTTCCCTATGTCAGACGTTAAGCTAACTGGCCTGTGGTTTCCTGCTTTCTGCCTACCTCTCTTTTGAATAAAGGAGTTAGGCCATAAGATCATAAGACTTGGAGCAGAAATTAGGCCATTCGGCCCATCAAGTCTGCTCTGCCATTCAATCATGGCTGATAAGTTCTTCAACCCCATTCTCCCGCTTTCTCCCCGTAACCCTTGATTCCTTTGATAATCAAGAACCTATCTATCTCAGCCTTAAATGTACTCAATGGCCTGGCCTCCACAGCCTTCTGCGGCAGTGAATTCCATAGATTCACCACTCTCTGGCTGAAGAAGTTTCTCCTTATCTCCATTCTAAAAGGTCTTCCCTTTACTCTGAGGAGTCCCATTCATTATTTTCTAATCTGATGGAATCTTCACTGAATCTGGGGAGCTTTTGGAAAATAAAAACCAACGCATCAACCATCTCACTGACCACTATCTTTTGGACCCGAGGATGGAGCCCATCGAGATATGGTGATTTGTCAGTGCACAGCTCCAACAATTTACTCACTATCGCTTCCTTGATGATTGTAATTGTCTTGAGTTCCTCCCTTACTTTTCCCAATTTACAGCATGACTGAGCAAAGATTGGATACTGGTGGACAAGCTGATGACATTGCTTTTGAGTCCAATGTGTAACTAAATAAAATAATAGTCATGTTGGCACATAAAGTATGATAGGACAGACCATTGATGTGTTTGTAGAACAGTTCCAATATATAAACTGCACAAGACAGAAGACATGTCAAGGTTCACTGTGATGTGCACTCTGTCATCATGAGGGCACTGCTCTACAACAAAAAACTGAGGAGCAGGAGGTGCATGAGGAGAAGAAGAAGAAGAAATAAAGAGGAGGCAACATAGACTATCCATGATGAACTCATCCAACTGCAAAACCAGTAATTCTGAATCCATGTCTCCAATTGTCCAGAGTCCCACACACTTTTCTCTGTTTATCACTGACCATTGCACCCACTTGGCTACATTGCAAAAATAAAAACCGAAACTAAATAAGCTGCACAACACTGAATGTGTGTGGGATTGTTGTGTACTGCAAACTCCTGCCCCCATCCTCACCCACTTTTGCCCTCAGTTACTCTGAGGATGTGAACTCCATGGAACAAATACCTAGCTTATTCAGGAGAGAAATCTAGGCAGAAAAGAACAAATGCTGGAGGTCACAACGAGTAACACACCATCTGTGGAGAGAGAGCAGGTTAACGTTTCGAGTCTAGATGACTCTTCATCAGACCTGAATAGAAGTGTGGAGGTGGGCAGCATTAATGTAACTACAGCATAAATGCTGGCTGCCTCCACACTTCACTTCAGCTCTAATGGAGAATCGTCTAGACTCGAAACATTAGCCTGCTCTCTGTCCATGGACGCTGTCTGACTTGCTGTGATCTCCAACATTTGTTGTTTTCAGTACAGATTCCAGCATCCACAGTAATTTGCTCCTACATTGTGAGAAAGCTAGACATGTTGGGTCACAGCAGGGCATTGCTTCTGAATGGTAGATTAGAGATGCTTTCAGAATGCCAGTGGGAGTATCTGCTTTCTCCAGATATTAAAGTGATCGGATTGTGCTGGAAATTAAGCTGCACTATTCCCAGATTTTTTCACAGATGTGAAAAGATTTAGTCAAACTAGCCAAAGTCCCCAATTGCCGACTGATGAACTCAGAAAATAAAACACACATTGGCTTTCCGTGCATAATTCTTTACTGCGAGCAAACCGTCTTTAATAACCAATGGCTATTTGGAAATATGAATGGCTAACTTATAACTCCCTGACTTAAAATCTATCCTTTCTTGAATGCCTGTCTTCATAAACAGCCACAAAAAGTCAGACCTGAATGTTAAGCATGGAAAAGGAAAAGCAAAATTAGGGAAACATGGTTTGATATCATAGACTGGACCGTGGTTCCATGAATTGATTTCAGTTCCTTCCTTTCTTTTGATTTATCAATGAACTGTTTCATTTTCATTTTCATTGAAGGAATTTTGTTCCTTCTTCAACAGGGAATTTGCAGAGAAAAGTGAGTGACAGAGGAAGACTGTGACACAGAGCTGTTGCTGGAGTCTTTCTGGTACCTCCTCACAAGAGGAAGAGAGACACACAGAGATTTTGCAATGCTTATCCTTTTGCAGGTGGTTTGATTCTCTGCTGCATTGGTCCACACAAGCAATAATCGCTTGGCCAGGAGCCAATCAGAACACTGTTGCCAAAGGGTTGTCCCTTAGTTCAGTGCCTATTGGCTCGGTGGCGTCTGCATATGGTCTCACTGTTTCTTGGAAAAACACAACCTTCTACACAACTCCATGTGCTCTAGTAAACAGGATTTTTAAAAAAACTGCAGCCATCCCTTTGCCCAGAATCCTCACTTTAAATCAGTGTCTTCCTTTTTGTTTAGTCTACAATCCAAAATTAAAGGAAAAAGTAAGATGTGGCTTTACAATCTAGTGAACGGTTGTAAAATCAGCTGGATTCTGAAACTGGATTTTTATTTTGTATAGATTTAGACACAACCTATGTAAGAGGATTAGACACTATCATTTGTAGCTTATTTAGATTCTCTGCGGTGGCATCTTTATATGGGTGAGTGCCTCAAATCTAGCCATTTGTTCTGTAAGAGAAAAAAAATTCCCCTCATCCATTTGTCATGCACTGCTCAAGACAGATTCCAACACAAATCTCAGATGAGGAAAACATACAACAGCAATTGGAGGACGTTGCTCTTGTCCTTCTACGTGGAAGTAGTTGTGGGTTTGGAAGGTGCTGCCTGAGGATCTTTGGTGAATTTCTGCAGCGCATCTTGTAGACAGTACACACTGCTGCTACTGAGCATTGGCGGTGGAGGGAGTGGATGCTTGTGGATGTAGTGCCAATCAAGTGGGCTTCTTTGTCCTGGATGGTGTCAAGTTTTTTTAGTATTGTTGGTGCTGCACTCATCCAGGCAAGTGCGGAGTATTCCATCACACTCTTGACTTGTGCCCTTCTAGATGGTGGGCAGGCTTTTAGGAGTCAGGAGGTGAGTTACTCGCTACCCAGACTTTGATCTGCCCTTGTAGCCACTGCATTTATGTGATGAGTCCAGTTGAGCTTCTGATCAATCCCCAGGGTGGGGATTCAGTGGTGGTAACGCTATTGAATGACAAGGGCTAGTGGTTAGATTGTTTCTTATTGGTGATGGTCATAGCCTGGCATTTGTGTGGCGTGAATGTTACTTGCCACTTGTCAGCCCAAGCCTGCATATTGTCCAGATCTTGTTGCATTTGAACACGGACTGCTTCAATATCTGAGGAGTTGCGAATACCATTTTCCTATGTGTTTGATATGGCTCTAAACACCAGAGAGTTTGCCCCTGATACACATTATTTCCAGTTGAATGCAGCCTTGAGGTCAAGGGCTGTCAGTCTTACCTCCCCTCTGGAGTTCAGCTCTTTTGTCCATGTTTGAAGCAAAGCTGTAATGAGGTCATGAGCTGAGTGGCCCTGGCAGAACTCAAACTGGGCATCACTGAGCAGGTTATTGCTGAGTAAGTGCTGCATGATAGCACTGTTAATGGCTCCTTCCATCACTGTACTGATGATTGAGAGTAGACTGATGGGGTAGTAATTGGCTTGGTTGAATATGTACAGAACATACTTGGGCAATTTTCCACATTGTCGGGTAGATGCCAGTGTTGTAACTGTACTAGAACAGCTTGGCTGGGGGAGCAGCAAGTTCTGGAACACAAGTCTTCAGTACTATTGCCAGAATGTTGTTAGGGCCCATAGTCTTTGCAGTGTCCAGTGCCTCCAACCGTTTCTTGATAATGTCTCTTTGATCATAAACACACACACGCGTGCGCACACACACACACACACACACAGACAGACAGACAGACACATACAGAGTTAAGGGATAAATTAATAAAATAATCATAATTTGCTAGTTTGGTAATCATTTCAACCATGAATACCAGGCCTTTGAGAAATCCTTGGGTGATGAGTTGTATTATGCAATATAGGGCTGTATATCTTGCTTGAATTCCAATATCACCAGTCAATGCAAACAGCTTCTGCAGACCTCTGGAACCTTTAACATATTTCTCCAAACCAGAATTCTTTTCTCAGAACTTTCAACAAGTCAGTAACTAGCGAATAACAAAACCAGCCCAGTCTGGAAACTTCCCAAAACAAAACTGCCTCCTGCCCAGTCAGAGTCTGTTCACTCTTTGTTTTTTTTTTCTGTTTTTCCAAATTCATTGTGGTTGGTTGGCTAAAAGCAGTCGTCCTTTGATTGACTAATTGAACATTTAACTACCTGCCAGTCCCTGAGCATAACACCTTGTTGCTTAATCATCTACCGTGTCCTGACAGCAGTTATTAACCTGCATTATCTTTCCAGGCCAGTTCCTAACAGGAAACTTCTGCCTTTTGTTCTCTCCTCTTCTTTTCAAACAAGCTTCTGTCAAAGTCCAAAGTTCAATTCTCAACTGCAACTCACAGTTCCAAACTAAAAATGAGGAAATAAAAGAAAAATAGTGATTGTCTCAACACTACATACAGGCTCCTCAGAAACTTTGGGACACTCCAGAGATAACTGAGCCTTCCATTTCCACCTCCAAATTAAGGTGGGCAGTGGCTTGGCAGGGAATTCGCAGGTGGTGGTGTTCCCTTACATCTGCTGTTGTAGTCCTTTTAGGTGGTTGAGGTTATAGATTCAGAAGGTGCTGTAGGAAGAGCCTTGGTGAGTGTCTAAAATACAACTTGTATATAAACACGCTGCTCCCATATTACATTGATGGTGTGGAGAGTGAGTGTTTAAGTTGGTGGAAGGGATGTCGATCAAGTGGGCTGCTTTGTCCTAGATTGTGTTGAGCTTCTTGACTGCTGTTGTAGCTGCACCCATCCAGGCAAGCGAAAAATTATTCCTGTCACACATTTGTGTCTTGTCGATGGTAGACAGGCTTTTAGGGCTCAGGAGGTGAATTTTTCAATGCAGGATTCCTGTCCCTGACTTGCTCTTATAGCCACAGTATTTATATGGCTAGTCCAGTTCAGTTTAGTCAGTGGTAACCCCCAGGATGTTGATAGTGGTGAATTCAGTGACGGTAACACCAATGAATGCCAAGGAGTGGTGGGTAGATTCTTTCTTGCTGGAGATAGGACTTGACTGGCACCCGAGTAGTGTAAAACTTACTTGTCATTTATCAATCCAAGTCAGGATGTTGTCCGTGTCTTGCTGCATATGGACAGAGACTGTTTCAGTATCTGAGTTTACAAATGGTAAGGAACAATATGCAATCATCAGAGAACGTGCTCACATTTAACCTAATGACAGAAGGCAGATGTTTGTGTCTAGGACATGTAAGTGAGTGTATTGTGCAAAGTACACGACATTCGCTATCGCAAGTCTGGAATCTGAACTCCTTTTTCATTAATAGATTTTGCAGCTTGCATTATGAGCAAAGTTTGCATTTTTTTTCAATGATATCTATTCTTGGGCCATGAAAACACCTAAGCAAGTAAAATTAGCGCCAATTCCTCCTTCCTCCTATCCCTTTCAGTTTTAAGCCGCTGTTAATCATGGGGGTCGATGTGTGCAATTTTAATAAAGAAGAACAGTTGTAATGCAAGTGAAAATTTGCTTTTGAACTGTTGTTCCATGCTACTTGTAAAGATTCTTTCTTCTGATAGAATATTCCAGTTGCATTCGCAGCTGCTCAGTAACACAGCTCATCAATAAGAAGAATAGATTATCATCAACACATTGCCAGTGGGCAGACACAGTGACTTTGTTCAATGGTTTTGATGTGTACATTATGCTGTGAATGACAAGGCACATTTTTGGATGATTTAATATTAATGACTGTGCTATGAGTTCAGCTAGTTGGTAAAATACCAGCATAGCTTGGTTTTGACATTTCTTTTATTAAAGTATCATACCTGCAACTTTTCTTGTCAGTTTTGACAAAAAGAGCAACTTTAATATGTAATACAATTTACTTTAACAGAATTTCTTCCACTAATCAGATATCCTTCTGGAAAGATTTTTTCTGTCCTTTTTAAAGGTATTGTTGTATCGCCATTTCTATGTCCCTTTGAAGTGCCTCCCGCTTGGCAACAATGGAGACAGAGGAGCAAGCTTGTGAAAACATGTAGAGGCAAATAAAAAACCTTAAAGTTGGAATGTTTGGAAACTGGGAGCCATTGTGTGTCAGAATTGATAGTATAACCCGGGAGACAATCTGCATCTCTAATACTAAATTATGGTGGAATCCATGCTTTCAAAGCTTGCAGCTTTTTGGAGGTAGAGCCCAACTGAAAAAAGCAAATTGAGAAAGGAAACTGAGCATTCAAATTTCAGCAATTGAGACTGAGGTCGGGAATCAAAATTTCTGGGGTTGTTGAATCTACTTGAGACAACTAAAAGGGCACAGAGCCATGCAAGCTCAGATCTTAATTCCAGTGGTACAATACAGGGAGGGGTGAGAACCAGGGATGAGAATGGACGAGCATACAATTGTTGCAGCTGTTTCTGTTACCCGAGGGTGACATCAGTGGATCCATGCCACCCAAAGCATCATAACCAGAGTTGCAGATGTTCTGCAATTGGCACATGCCAGTTTTGGTGAAGGCTGTTCCTTTGGAACTCAGATTATTTGCTGCTGTCAGCTGCAATATCTTCTACATCCTAGAAGAGGAGGGGATGGAATCCTCAAGGCAGACGGAGTTTTAAACGTCCTAGTAATTGAGGTGGATGGTATACCATGCAGCGTGGATTGCTGAACCTACTTGTAAGATCTGTGTCAGTTGTATCTGCTACTTAATGTGCAACTCGTAGTTTATGATTGACTACAATTTGCCTATTGATCATGTTCGCCTAATGTTTCTGAATTTTAGATTTTAGTTTTTTTACTAACTATACTATTTGGTGTTTGTTTTGCTGACTCCGACACACTAAATTCGAAGTAGCAGCAGGAATAGGCCATTCAGTCCTTCTAGCCTGCTCCACCATTCAATGACATCATGGCTGATCTTGTTGTGGCATCACCTCTGCATTCCTGTCTACCCCCACTAAGTTCTGACTCCCTTTTTAGTCAAGATGTTGTCTTAAAGTAAAACCTTAAAGCCTTAAAAATCTAAATCTAAATCTGAATCTAAAGTATACTCTTTCCTATGCTCTCACATAGTAAAAATTATTTTGTTCTGAACTCTTGTGAATCCATTCTTTCTGAGATTTCAGACTTTTAACATAAACGTTACTGGTCTCCAGTGAGATTGTGATGGTACACCCCTTTGATACTTTGCATACATGCGGTTTAATTGATGTTGGGTTAGGTTTAAGAGATTTTGGAGCGCTCCCTAGATTTATTGCCAAGACTTAAAAAATAATACTTTGAGAAAGTGATTTGTCCAACCTGCATTGTTAAGATAAAACCATACCAATCAGGGCTGGTGCTCAGCACTCCTGTACAAGGAAATCCAGGCTGCAATCTCTCCTGCTTGCTGGATTGTGATGATTAACCCAGGTACTGACTGACTGACAATCACAATGTGGAGCTTTCAGTTCCAAGGGCTTTGTGAACCATCTTTGTACAAAGATAAGGAGGTGAAACCACGAAGCAAACAAGAGAATGGAAATGTTACATTTGAAGCTTTTGAGAATCAGGAGTCACTATTGGTCACCAAACACAGGACAAAGAGTGATTGTGATCAGGATATCACGCAGGATAGAAAAGGGTATCATATTCTTGTCTTGTGTTCCATAACATGGAATTACCACAGTGAAATGGGATTGGTTAAGTATCATATGTTTAATTTATTTGAATATCACAATTAAGTTTGCTTAACAGAAAAACTGATAACTTACATTGATAGAGCAACTTACAGTCACATCCTGCATCCAGCCTGCTGATGTTTGGAGTATTCATAGCTGCTGGTCTTGTGGTTTCATTTGAGTTAGACTTAGATTTTATAGTCATCTGTGCTCAAGTACAGAAGTACAGGAGTACAGTTAAAAGTGTGTATTGTCCCCACAGACGGCCCCATCTTAGGTACCAAGTTACCTAGGTACAAAAAGCTTAGGTACAAAGTAGTAAGAGAAACAGAGTTAAAAAGTTAAGTATTACTTCATAGAATGAGTAGAAAAATAAAGAAATAAGGTAATAGTTAACATTAAAATCTTTCTTAATTTAAACTAGGAAAATAAAGGGACAAGTTAAAATTTCAACAGTGTTTGATGAGTCCTCCACTTATCTTGCTCTCCAGGAGACCTCAGCTGCCTGCTCTTGACCCTGCCGCTGCAGATACCATTACTGCTGTCGAAGCTGCCACCTTTCCAAATGCCCCCGGTGCCTCCAGAGCATGCCTGGGCAGGATCCCTTCGCACACTGAGCCGAGACAGCATTGCAAGCCACCAAGAGACTGAGCCAACATACCACCAAGAGACCAGGCCGAGACCCATCATGAGCCATCAAGAGACCAGGCCTTGGCTCATGGGCATATGCAGCTCTTAAAGCAACACAGCTCGTAAAGCAGTAATATGACAGAGGGAAGCAGAGCTTATAACATATCAAGGTTCACAGACGTGGGCCAGGAGAATATTAGAATACAGTTTGTTGAGTGACAAAGGCATGAAGGCAGGGATTCAGTAGCACATGAGCCAATGTTACTGAGCTCAAAGTAATGAGGAAGCTCAACAGTAGGCGTCTGAGATTACAAACAGCCGAGAGAATTTGAATAGAACATGAGCTGAACTGGGGTGGAGTTGGCAATGCTAAGGAAGTGGCAGTAGATGATCTTTGTATCAGAGGGATTACAGGATAAGAATGTCTGTTTGGGATCATATTGCAGAGGATACAAACAGTTTGGTTTGGCCTGAGATAGGAACCTGTAGTGGGAGCTGAGGTCAGTAACTCAGGTGAAGAGTTGTAGGGTGATCCGAAGACTGCAGAGTCATAGAGTTATACAGTATGGAAGCAGACCCTTCAGTCCAATTCTTCACACCTACCAGGCATCCCAATTTGACTTAGCCCCATTTGCCAGCATTTGGCCCCTATCCATCTAAACCCTTCCTATTCATGTACTCATTCAGATGGATTTTAAATGTTGTAATTGTATCTGCCATCACCACTTCCTCTGGCAGCTCGTACCATACACGCACCACAATCTGCATGAAAAAGTTACCCTTCAGGTCCTTTTTAAATCTTTCCCCTGTCACCTTAAATCTATGCCCGCTTGTTTTGGACTCCCCCACCCTAGGAAAAAAGATATTTCCTCATGGGAAAATTTAGAACTGGGTGTCTGTGTTCAAACGTAAGGGATTACCATTTTATGAGGTGAATACTTTTTCTCTCAAAGGCCTTGGGTCATTTGGAACTTTCGGCCTGAAAAGGTAGTAGAAGCAGAGGGTTTGAATATTTTTAAGGTACAGGTAGATAGAACATGGTTAAACATGAGGGTGAAGTAACTTTGACTTTCCAAATGTTTATCAGGAGAACACTGTAACTAGTCCAAGACTAAATGTCACATCAAATGCCTGACGTCACAAAGACAGTGGAAGAATTGGGATAGATGCTGAAAAGATGAATGTCATAGCCTCACAGTGCCCGGAACCCGGGTTCGATTCTAGCCTCAGGTGACTGTGTGGAGTTTGCACATTCTCCCCGTGTCTGTGTGGGTTTCCTCTGGGTGCTTCGGTTTCCTCCCACAGTCCAAAGATGTGCAGGTTAGGTGGATTAGCCATGCTAAATTGCCCATCGTGTCCAGGAATGTGCTGGCTAGGTAGGTTAACCATGGGAAATGTGGGTTATAGGGATAGGGTGAGGGGTTGGGTCTGGGTGGGATGCTCGTCGGAGAGTCAGTCTGAACTTGATAGGCCAAATGGCCTACTTCCACACTGTAGGGATTCTATGATTCTGAATCAGGGTGTCCACCAGACAGGGGACTGCTGATCCCATGTTTACAGATGATATCTCATGGGGAATAATAAGGAAGAAACAGGAGCCAAGGACACATCCTTGGGAAATTCTTGAGGTAAAAAGGTGGTTTGGAGGTGAGGAAGCATTGTTGCAAATGTGCTGACTATGATCGAAAGAGGGGCAGGAGAGGACAGTCTCACCAAGTTGGACAATGGAGGAGAGACACTGTAGTACCTGGATGCTGGGGTCGATTTTGTTAAAACCTGTGAAGAGGTGACAAGGGATAACACATTGCAGTCAGAGTCACAGGAATGTAATTTGTGGGTTTGGCCTGCCTGTTTCAGTGCTTTGAGAAGCTAAATAAAAAGACTCAAACATGGAATTCCCCAAGAGAACATGGATTTGAGTGGTGATAACAACACATTCATGAATTTAAGAATGGAGGTGAAGGTTGGGGAATAGGGCAGTAGTGTGTAAGATACAGGTGTCGAAGCTGGGTAATTAAGAAAAGGAGACGATGGAGCCATTGAAAAAGACAGGAAAAAAAACATTTGCAATGTTTTCAAAATGGTAGAAAAATGTGGAAATAAGCTTATCTGCGACAGGTGAAATTTTGAACTTCCTTGACTGGTATTTGTTATTTATTTTGGAACACCACCCTGGTTCACCTCTCTAAATCACTGCATGTTGCAAGTTGTAGACTTGAAAATCATCTTCAATGAGGACGGATGTATTTTGAGTCTAGCTTTAATTTTGATGAAGGGAACAACATGAATGGGGACATGACAATGGCTAGTTGGCAGATTTCTCAGTTTCCGCAACTGCAAGTTAGAACTATTTACACTATCAAGTAGCAATTACTCAGCATTTAATATCTGTGCCACCCACTTTCATCATCTGCAATACCTGGCCATCATTCCAGGAGGAAAACAGCCCACAGTAGTGAAGAAAGCATCAAGATGGGTGGTGAGCTGCCCATCATTTGTCTCCTAGCCCCTCATGCATTGAGGATCCTGACACTGACTGTCCCGATCAGCTGCTGGACTGGTATCAGAGAATGCCCTTCACTTACTGTGCTGGGACCCCCTTAGCGTTGGCCAGACTTGACAGACCAGCTGACAACTATGACAAGCTTTCTGACTTTGTGTCAGCATGAAAGGGCACAAATACATAGTAATAATATGAGCCTGCTATCTCTGGCTGAGGGGGCATAGTACAAAAAGGCAAGGCAAGACAGGGTTGCTGTGAGTGCCCAGGTAGACCCAGAGTGAGTGAGTGCTATGGCAGTGAGCAAAGAGCCTGAAGATGCAACTCGATCCAATCCATGTGTGTCCTTGAAAGCACAATGCTCTTACTGCAGTCTGAGGTGTAGTACTGCCATGTAGAAGTGTCCAGTAAGTAAACCAATAATGCACCATGAGGATTCTCAGAGGCTGGCACATATTGTATGCCCATGTCCATGGACGTGGGGTACATGTGGCTGGTGCCTATGGTGCAAGCCCTAAAATCTTGGTGCCCAGTGTCCGACATGGAGTTTGCTTAGAGCAAGTGGCAAGCTTCACCAAGCAAACATGGTTTCCATGTCTGGGTTTTCCCAACGTCTCGCTTGTTGGGCGGGTTTTGTGAGATTGTGCCCAGAATATTAATGAGGAAAGTTGGTCTCATGATAAGGACTTTAACAGCATTAATCACCATCTCACTGCTGCCTGTCAAACATCACTCTTTACACACTTGTGAAATGCATAAGTTAGAGTAGGGCAGTTGGGTTAATGCAAGGTAATCAGTAGAGTCAACACGGAATCCCTACGCTGTGGAAACAGGCCATTCGGCGCAACAAGTCCACACCGAAACTCCAAAGAGCATCTCACCCAGACTCTAACCCTGCATTTCCCATGGCTAATCCACCTAAATTACACCCCTGGGCACAATGGGTAATTTAGCATGGCCAATCTACCTAACCTGCACATCTTTGGACTGTGGGAGGAAACCAGACTACCCAAAAATATAAATCAAACCAGAGGACAAAACATACTTGTAGTATGTAGAATGAGATGGGTGAAAGCCAGTTTGTGTGCTAATGTGAGGTTGGTAGTTTTAGTAAGGTTTGTGCTTGATGGCAGAGTTAAAGAGAGTGAGGGAGCAGGGATATGATTGCAGCAGCTAATCTTATGGAATGCAGAAAATCAATGACCTTTTTCCTGCACTGAAGTGCATTCTGTCTGACCCTGGGCAGTAGCTGTTTCCATGCTGGCTGGGTTTGGTGTCCTGGCCTTCTGTGGTGGCCTTCTGTGTTGAGGATACCCCTCATCTGAACCATCCCGTCCACTAAAACATGCAGGTCCCTGTAAAGTGGGGAACCAGCTTCCCTTCCTGGGACACTTCAGTGTCTGAAGCAGATATTATTTGAGGTAGTTCTTGGCTTGCACTGTGCCCATCTGGACTTTATACATGGTGTTAACAGTTTATACACTTCCCCACAGTGATGGTAATTTCACCTCTCCTCCCACATGGTTGCTCAAGAAGGAAACCAAAGACGTTGGTTATGTAATTGCTGAAGTGAGGATGGAGGATAGTGTGAGCAAGTCACTGTGAAACATTTCGGGTCCGCTACCATGAGATACCCCAAAAATAATGCAGCCTAAAAATGGTGCAAACCGGAGCATTAGTAACTTTAAACCTCAAGTAAGAGAAATTTTGAATCATTAACAGAACTTTACCAGCTATAGACTCGGTAATGCAATGAAATTTCTTCCCCACTCAAAGTTTTCAAAATTATTTCAGGATAGACTATAACTGTAGGTATATTGTAGCAGAAGCACTTTGTCTAACATGCATAGAAGACTGTCTTAAGAATTCCAGGATATTGTGATATGTGTCTTCATGATCGTAGAATCATAAAATCCCTATTGTGCAGAAAGTGGCCCATCAGCTCCGACTGTGTGAATAGCATCCCATTCACACCCAGACCCATTTCCCCGCCACCCTAACCCTGTAACCCCTCATTTACCACAGCTAATCCACCTAGCCTACACATCCCTGGACACTGCTGACAATTTACCATGGTCAATCCACCTGACCTGCACATCTTTGGACTGTGGTTTAAGAATGAGTTACAACTTTTAAACGCTACATGGAAAAATGCTCCGTTCTGGATTGCATTGTAGCAATAAGTATTGTATCAATAGTACAGTCAATG
The DNA here is from genome assembly GCF_021869965.1 of Rhincodon typus. Classification (NCBI taxonomy): domain Eukaryota; kingdom Metazoa; phylum Chordata; class Chondrichthyes; order Orectolobiformes; family Rhincodontidae; genus Rhincodon; species Rhincodon typus. The sequence goes on along the minus strand of NC_063347.1, from coordinate 52,224,490 downwards.
ACACCCAGCCTTTTGCTGACGATTATTTTACGAAAGGGAATGGCGAAGCCCCTCTGATAATTAACTAAAACACAAACCCCAATCTGTTATGACAGGAGTAGAGGTTCCCCTGTAATAATTACCCCTGAAACAACCAGAGAATCTCGTCTTTCCTCTCGTAATCTATCAAAAGAGTGGTTAAAAGAAAGAAAATCCCTGATTTCCACTTTACAAGTAACAAGAAACAATTTATTTATTTTACCCAACAATGAACAAATTAACAAAATTATGAACAAACTGACAGTTCCCCCTTAGACTACTAACTACTTCCTAACTGGTCTAAATTCTACTGGAATGCTGTTTAACTAAAGACAAGTGTCACTAATGTAAACCCAATTATTAAGAAGCAATAAATTATAACATAATCTCTCCAAGTTTGCACAGACTGTCTTCTGGAATATTCTGTTGTCTCAGGTCTCTTCACAAACATCTTTCTTCCGTTAATACTGCTGTCAGGGATGTTTTATCTCTATAATTTTTTCAATGAGGACTTTGAGCTAAAATACCATGGTGCCTTTGATTAATTAGATGGGCTTTCTCTGAGAGCTGAATGGTGCTATCTTTGGCTGGTGGCAGATGGCTCTCCCATTCAGATGGCAGTTGGCTCTCTGCCAATTTTCAAAAAAGATAACTTTCTTAAATACCACCGATGACGTGACAAATTCTCACAATATGAGTGGGTTCAGGCTGTCAACACAATCAGTTTTTAAGTTCAATTGGCTTTGTGTATCTAGGTGCTTTGTTTAAATTAATTGGCCAAAATCAAACTTGTTATCATGGAAAAATGCTGCATGGCTGTTCTATACAGAATGTTCCCTTCAGGCACTTTCTGTGCACTTGCATTTATAAACTTCCAAGCACAAAAAAAAGCACAACCTCTTAAAGGGACCACGACACTCTTTTCCCCATGATCATTTTTACCAACAAATTCTAACTTCCTGCCTTACAATTCATGAATACTCTAACCAACTTCATAACAATTGAGAGTAGGTCGATGGGCAATAATTCGATTTGTCCTGCTTTTTGTGGACAGGATATGCCTGAGGTCTTCCAGTGCAAAGGGTTGTCCTTGACCATGTGACATAGACTTGCATGTTGCAAGGTTCAGGACTGTATGCTAAAAAGATGCACTAAAGCTTGGGGCAGCTTTTAGGGGCTTCTAAGGCGTTTCGGTCATTGACTACTGAGGGGCTCGAAACTGTATAATTCCTCAGGCTGCATGTCTTTCAAAGAGTGTATCTTATCAAACAACGCTATTGAAAATGATTTGAGGCACCTCAGAGTGTTGCATGGTGCACTTCCTGTAATTTGTAATTTGAATTGTTTTCCCACTTGGCTGTATACCTGACATGGAATGTGTTTTGTAAGTAAGTGTATTACTATCATATTGAATGGATCATGCTTTATGGGAACAAGTTAAATACTAATACAAATTCTGTGAAGATTAAGTTGAAATCTTTTGTAATATGCTTTACAAAATTTATGAATAAAGTATAATTTGCACGCCCAGCCCCAACATTCTTACTGTTGAAGCTGCACTGGAATAGTTCACTTTGGGATGTGGCTAGTTATGGAGATCAAGTCTTCAAGTCCTATGGTCAGTAGTGGTGTTACTAAACTTCTCTTGGTGAATAACATTGAGATTTTCCACACATTGTGTGCTGGACTCCCATCAGTGCTTCCTCCAAGTAGTGCTCAATATGGAGCACTACTGATGCATCAGCTGATGAAGCATGCTATGTGGTAACCTTACCCAAATTTACTACAAGATTTCAATGTTGAGGACTCCCAGGGTCTCTCCCACCCAATAGTATATCGCTGTGCTTATCACCTCTAATGGTGCCTGACAATGGTAGATCACATACCAAGGGACAATGACAGGTGGGTCTGGGTCATTGTCTGTAGGACATGTTTCGATGAGTGTGACTACATCAGGTATTGCTTGGCTAGTCTGTGACATAGCTCCCTGGATTTTGGCGCAAGTGGAAAAGTATTAATGAGGAAAAGTTTGCTGTGTTGCCTATCCTGAATATGCCCTTGTTATCTCTCATGCCTCAGTTCATTCTAGGTGGTCCAAAAGGCTTTATGATCCAAAGCACATCCCTTTCTGCCACCTTCAGCAAGTAAATAAATGATAGATGGATATGGAGCCCAGAGAGGGAGAATAACAGTTGGGCAGACAAAGGAATGGATAAAGGAGAGCCCGGGTGTAACAATGGCTACTAATGGGGACCGTTAGTGGCTGACAATCACAACCAACCCATTGTCAGCAACTCATGGGCTACATCTCCACCTTTCACATACTAACCCTCCTGCAACCCCACCCCATCTTTAGCATATGTACCAACCTTTTCCTGGCTACAATCAGTTCTGAAGGAGGGTCACTGGGCCCAAAATCTTATCTCTGCTTTCTCCTCAAGATGCTGCCAGACCTGCCGAGTTACTCCAGCAATTTCAATTTTTGTTTTATTTTGGATCTTATTCTTACTTGTCTTTTCTGTGGCACTTTGCTAACATTGAGTGGCTTGCTTGGCCATTTCAGAGGACCGCTAAGGATCGACGGCATTGATGGAGGTGTAGACACACATTGAGGACAGAGCGGCTACAGATTAAGACAAAGGACATTAGCGAACTCCATATGTTTCTACAACAACCTGATAACTTCATGATTGTCATGACCGAGAATTTGTTTTTGTTCCAGGTTTCATAGAATGCCTACAGTATGGAAACAGGCCCTTCGGCCCAACAAGTCCACATCTACCCTTGGAGTATCCCACCAGACCCATCCCCTGATAACCCACCTAATCTACACATCCCTGGACACTATGGGACAATTAAGCATGGCTAATCCACCTAGCCTGCACATCTTTGGACCATGGGAGGAAACCAGAGCACCCGGAGGAAACCCACACAGACAGTCGCCCGAAGGTGGAATCGAACCCAGGTCCCTGGCGCTGTGAAGCAGCAGTGCTAACCACTGTGCCACTGTGCCTTTCCCAATTTGTTTAATAAAATGATTTGAATTTCTCCCACCTGATCTTGTGTCTTCACCAAGGAGCACATGTCCAAGCCTCTCTATGACATATCCAGTAACAGCATCATGGTGCCAGTATTCCCTGACTGCCTTCTTTTCACTTAGCAATTATCAAACCAATGAGTTAAACTTTTCTAACTGAAAGGAGTTTGGAAAGTGTAGTCTATCATTTTTGACGCAGCTATTGATTTGCTTCCTCCAGCACTGAACACGATTTATCATTTTTCCACTCGCTGTCTAATTCTGTTGATTCTGCCTCCGCTGATTAGGGAGTTGATTATCTTTTGGATGAAGAATTAACCATTCTCGGTGGTTCAATCAGCAAAGGCTACATTACTGCTTTTGATGACATCCACCAGATTCGGAGTGAAGAGAAGACTGGAAAAAGGGCCAAGCACCACAACATCAGTCTTGATGTCAGACAAGCAATTTAAGGAGATAGTAGGAACTGCAGATGCAGGAGAATCTGAGATAACAAGATGTAGAGCTGGATGAACACAACAGGCCAGGCAGCATCAGAGGAGCAGAAAAGCTGACGTTTTGGGTGTGGACCCCTCTTCAGAAAGGTCCAGATTGGATAATCTAAAGGAGAGAGGTTAAACATTCAGTTTACTAGTTTCTGATCTCAGACTGGAAATATGAAAACGAACATTTCCCACGGATAAGCTGTTTAACCCTAGTGAATTCCACAAAAGACTTTTTCTAATCTTACATGAGCTTTGAGGTTAAATGTTGAGTAACGAGTAGAGTTCTCAAAGGGACTGCTAAATCGTTTATAATGATTTAGTATGCGTTAATGTTTTATAATTACGGGAGTTTATCACTGTATCAGGATAGTTGGAATTTGTTTTAATTGAGGTCAATCTCTTTATAGCCGCACCAAAGACTGGTTGCTTGGAAGAAATGGAGTTACATGGCATTCTGTCGACTGAAATTTGGCAGAGGGTCCTGAGCTCCAGTGTATGAGTTGGGGGAAGGGGTGGTGAGCCCATTTCCCTTACGTGAATCACACTGTAGCCATTTATTGTTTGTAGCATTTTCAATTGGCTTGGGATGGGACTTCTACCCCTGTCAGAATGGAAGTCCCATCTCCCAGTGATGCTGGTCAATCAAATGGCCTGCAGGCCTTGTGACCAGCCATCGCCACTGGCCTATTGCTGCCCTATGAGGTAACTACATTTTGGCAACTCTCGCCTCCATTCCTTTACTGGCTTTCCTGAACTCTGGAAAATTCAAGTGGAAGCCATTAGTGCTAAATCATTTGGTGATAAAGAAGCCTTCCTGTTCAAAGCAGGACACTTTCATACCATACAAAGAGAGGCAAAATTTGATGCTTTTCTAACCGTAAATCCAGCACCTTTCCAAACTTCCTTCCACCCATTATGGGGACTTCAATAACACTGAGTCCCTATTCATTGTATTTATGTTTACAAATTAGCAAGAACGGAAGGGATTTTTCATTTCGGAAAAAAAGTGTGAGTAATATTTGTTGCTACCTGTTGCGACAACTAGTGAACTGTGCCAGTTCAACAGTCAAAGCCAAAATATTGGACTGTGGGGGAAATAACTCCATAGAGGCTGATATCCTGTCACCAAGTCACCCTTTATTTGCACATGGAGTATCCTTGACGCTGCTCCAGTTCCTTCAGAGCCAGCTCTCAGCATGTGAAGACGTCTGACACGCATGTTCTTATATGTCAGCCAGGGCTCCCTGATTGGACCACGTTAACAGCCCCAATCAGGGAACTCATATTCTATGAGCTCTACCTGGCTGACCTCGTTACAATCAGTACAATGGAGTAAATCAAGTTTATGAGCAAACAAGACTGATGTCCAGGGTACAGGGTTTAAATCCCAGAGCAGGTGTTATAAGTTATGAAATAAACAGATAACTGCTAAGTTCTGGCCTTCCAGCTGAGCTAAAAATTCCAGGAGAGACGGTGCCTACTATTTCTTGTAAATATGTTGCTTCATGCTACCCTTTCTGTTGCTGTCTGTCCATTTCCGATTCAGTAGTCTCTTGTACTTCTTGAAACCACTGGCTTGCTACTTCAGCTGTGGTTTGTTACTGTTCAATCTGTGGGAGGTTTGAACAAATGAAATTAAAATATGATTGACCACAAAAATTTGTAGCCTGATGCTGGAACATAATGGACAAAAAAGAGAATAATTTGTATGACCGTAAGTCCATAAGCAATAGGAACAGGAGTAGGCCATTTGGCCCCTCAAGTCTGCTCTGACACTCAATAGGGTCATGGCTGATCTGATATTCCTCATGTCCATTATTTTGCATTTTTCCTATAACTCTTGATTCCCCTGCTGATCAAGAATGTATCCATCTCAGCTTTGAATACATACAAGGACTCTGCCCCCATAGCTCCCTGTGGAAAGAAGTTCCAAAGACTCACAACCCATTGAGAGAACAAATTTCTCCTCATCTCAGTCTTAAATTGGTGCCCCTTTATTCTGAGACTATGCCCTCTGGTCCTAGACTCCCCCATGAGGGGAAATATCCTCTCAGCATTTATCCTGTCCAGCCCCTTAAGAATCCTACATGTTTCAATGAGATCAACTCTCATTCTTCTAAGCTCCAATGAGTAGAGTCCCATCCTGTTTAGCTGTTTTGTATTTATATCTAGCTCTTTCACATATAGATAAAGTACGTGAATAAAATGCATATGCTTTTGTGTGTCGCTGACAGGCAAAGGCATTTGCAAATATGAAGGACGATGTGAACCTGCATTTCTGCTTAACAGGACAAGGATCAATATATGTCCGTCTCAGTATTAACACTGAAACAATGCAGTTTTTGATTATTAGATATAATTTATGCTCCACCAGGAAATGTATCCTCTTCTCAAAACTCAGAATTATACTGCAATATGGCACAGAAAGAGCTCATTTGGCCCAATGAGTTTGTACTGGTTCTTTTGATAATCTTGTTTGTCGCTTGCCCTATGTTTTCCCCACATTCCTGCAATTCTTCCCTTCTGAAAGTATTTATACCCAACCCTTTTTCAAAAGCTACTCTGATGATGCTCTCGTGCCTACCCCTCGACTGGGAGCTCTGGGTTCAAGTCCCACCTGCTCCAGAGATGTGTAATAACATCTCTAAACAGGTTGATTATGAAAAATAGTTCGAAGTTACTATTAAATCCCTTTGCATCACCTGAGTGAATGTTAACAATTAGTTGTCCAAAAAAAATTGTCCATCACCTTAAACATGGGTCTAACTCTAACTCAGAAAATGCTTGGCTCCTGATGGCATTGTTGTACTAAGTGTGAAGTGTAGTAGTAATCTACCACGTACAAATAATGTTCAAACTTTTATTTAGTAGCATTGAGAAATAATCAAAATTCGCCTTCAGTGATCATTAACTCTGCTCCCTTAGAAACACTATATTTTATTAACTGACAAAAAGTAAGGTACTTGTCAAAGATGTAATCATGCCATAAAGTCTCCCTGAAACTTATACGAACACAATTATTGCAAAAAAACAAGAATTACCTTGCTAAATTCTTAAACCATCTGCCTAATAAATGAATTAACTGTGACTTGGTGGTAATAGTCTAATCTCTGAGTCAAAGGTTAAAACTGTAGATCCCATTCCAAAGATTTGAGTGCATAATCTAGGCTTACAATCCAGTTCTGCACTGAACAAGCATCACATGATGTGATCTTTTGGATGAGACACTAAAGTGAGCCTTTCACAGATGGATCATCAGTTTCCCAGAACCTGTTTTGTCAAACAGCTGGACAGTTCCCTGGAGGTTCTGGCCAATAATTATCTCTCAATCAAGATCATTAAAATAGATTATGTACTCATTCATCACATTGTTTCTTTTGTGGAACGTTGCTGTATGCAAACTGGCTGTCATATTACCAGCACTACAACAGGGACAACACTTCAGAAGTGTTAAAGCACTTTGAGAATCTAGGGGTTATGAAAGCCCCTATATACTTGCAATTACTTTCTTGCTTATTGTTCCGTGGCTGTGTATTGCAAAATAGTTGCAATCAATCATAAAATTTCTACTGTATGAAGAGAAGTGGAGATGTGATTCTCCTGTTAGCTTTCCGTAGGGAAGTTTGGAAACATGGTATTTTAACTTGTAGTGCAAATGTGAAAGTTCAGCACTTTCCTCTTTGCAATTGTTATCAACTCTGCGTCTCCCCAATTTAACAAGGATTCGCAAATTTCACAAATAAGGGAGAGCTAAGAGAGATGGGTTTCTCCATGAGCACACAGTTATTACAGATGGAGACTCAATTTCATGGATGGGTTATTGTGTTATTCATAAGATGTTCAGTGACACTATCAATCACATCAACAACATTCCTCCGAGTGACCATTGCTTTAAAATATGGTTTGGTGTTATTTTTCTCTCTTACAAATATTGTTTTTCGCAGTTCTAAAACAGATTATGCATATTGCTCAAGGAACAAAATAAATGCCTAGTGAAGTTGTCAAATTTCCATTAATCATTTGAGTGAAGGAGCTGTGGTAAGCAATAGCTGAAATATTTGTCTCAGCATCTGATTTCAGCCCACATTAAATTGGATGAAAGTCATCTTCTGGCTCTAAGGGATCCAAATGATCAGTCTATTGGAAAAGTAAGTTCACAGAACAATAGTTTTCTTATTCTGCATTCATTGTCAGCCTTAATTTCTAAGTATATAAAAGTGCTGGTGTAGATCATGGCATTCTGAGCAGCAGTAGGAGATTAATCAAACAGTGTTTTATCAAGGGCCTCAGTTTTAACTTGGAATCATGCTGGGAGTCGGGGGTAAGGTCCAGTGTAGAATGAAGTCAAATTTCAGCTTGTCTCTCAGTGACATTTTAATGCAACCACCTCATTACCGATGTATTTTGGGGTTTAACATTAATTGTACAGACTATATGGCACAATGACCAACTCCAGTATTTAGAGGGCCAGTTTAAATTTGGAGTTGTAAACCAGAGATGAAAAACATTTACACCGGATTCAAGTCAAAGGTTGTGGTCTGCTTTCAGTGTTTTGCTGGGTGGGTGAAGAGCATGAGAGTGACATACAGCAACAAAGCACTGCTGACAACAATAAGGCATCATTGGAGATATTTTGGTGTTTCAACCGCATGAACATTGTCCTATTCTCCAAGCTTCAGTGCAGGAAATACATTAATGACAGGCTCAGGGAGGATGAACACAGTTGCATATTTACCACAGCCCATTGTGCACGTATCATTTTCTCACTCAAACTGACACCATCACATCACTCCTCATACCCACTCCCTTTGCAATTGGACCCATCTTCCTTTTTCCAGGCACTTATTCATATTCCACCTATTGGTCCACTAATTCCATTCACACTCACCTTTATTATCCTCAGTGATGTTTTTGGATCTCTGGTCATCAGAGAAAGGAGGTTTTCAGCTACCTGGTGACATAATTAACAATCGTTGTTCCATGTGTCATATAACGCTTAGTCATATTAACATGAATTCAATACTGGATAAAATGTGACCGTCTTTATAAAAGTAATTTGCAACATTTTAAAAATCTTACAGAGAACGAAAATACTACAACATTTGTATATCGGAGTTCAAAGGTTTGAAGAAACTTCAAGACATAAAAGTTCAAACAGCATTGACTTAATGCAAGAATTACAACATTTAAGAAAATGTATTATAAACAGCTTTGAAATGTACAAATTTAGAAATACTTTCAAGGAAAAGAATAAATACATTAAGGAAAAATAGAAGAGGAAATACTATTTCTAAAATAAATTCAATTTCAGAAATAGGCCAAATAAAAAAAAAATCACAGATTTGGCCATCTTAGAGAAAACAATTCTTGAAATACAAAGTTTCTCCAAAGTAATTCTGAAACTGAACAAGTTAATACACTACTCTATTCATTAGTCCTATTGCAAATAACATTATAAATCACCAAAATATTACAGAAGCCACAGATACAATTTGATGTTTGTTTTGAGAAAAACTTTGATACTTGTTTTAATGTGAGAACAAATACAGAATTCTGTATCCTTTCGTGTCTATAGATAATTTCATTAGAGATCTCTAGCAGCGTAAAGTGAGTATGGGGTTTGAGATGAGAATTCATAACAGATAGAATTGTTGATGGAATTATTGATGATACTTTGTCAGATTTATTACTGTCCAAGGAAGTCTTATCATTGGAAATGTTGAATCAAATTTTTATGAAAACAAGCAGAGAAAGACTCTCAGACAAATCTGGAGAGGAAAAGGACAATCCTTGTGAAGGAGATCAACAGATCCTATCCACTTTATAAGATCTAAACAGTCTACATGTGTAGCAAGCCAACACAAAAAGTAGTCCAAACAGTAAATACTATGAATCAGCGTCAACTCTGTGGAGTAACAATAAAATGTAAATATACCTAGTGGAAATAGATCATCCAAATGATTCGATTTTCACAGAGCCTGTTTATGTCAAAGGACATCTTGTCAAGTTTATGACTGATTGACGGACCAGGATCACTGTTCTGTCAGATCATGCACAATGGTTGAAGAAGCATATTGCAGCCTACAGAGACAACGCTACATACTCTGGGTTGAGTAACACTCAAGAGCACAGCCATGGTACAATTAATACTGCAACATGATGAGCATAAGAGATTTGAAAATGTTTGCATAATGCTTCTATCTCATTTTAGCTTGCACACTTGCCTTGACCTTAACACCCTCAAGATAGCAGAAGGGGCTTGGATAGTTCTCTGAGAACAACTAGTTCAGAAACCAAACATCATTGTCAACCAGTCAATAGGCAACCTGAACAATTGAGTTTTCTAGACTCATGGAAGAACACAAACAGCAGAAAGAATCAGTTAATGTTACTCTATTGCCATAAGAGTATTGTTATGTATTATCAACAGGAAGACTTTGCAGGACTGGTGGAAATGTTTTCAGTTTAAATTATCACCAAAGAAATTTCAATCCATTGTCTCAAAGCAAAATTGTTAGTGCCACTAACCAAAATAACATTGACAGAGTGAGCGTCCTCGTAACTGAGGATGTGAAAGTATCCAGTTCACCAGTAAGACATCTATAGATGATGAATGAAGATATCAAACTTAATCAACAAATTGAAGTCAAGAGCTTAAACACTTTAACTAAGATGGGTCAGCAGAAAGAGAGTAAAAATTTGCTTGTAAAAACAAACTGGAGATGAGTTGCATTCAACTGTGTGGAAGCCAGGCGAACATCTACAGATTCAGGACATGGTCAAAAAGAAAAAAAACGATGAACATCTAGGGTATTGCAAAAATAAAAATACCTGTTCAAAGCAAAGGGGTCCAGAAATTTCCTTCGGGTGCTCCGGTTTCCTCCCACAGTCCAAAGATGTGCAGGCTAGGTGGATTGGCCATGCTAAATTGTCCGTAGCGTTCAGAGATATTTAGGTTAGGTGGGTTAGACATGGGAAATGCAGGGGTAGGGAATGGGTCTGGGTGGGAGGGGTGGTGTGGACATGTTGGGCTGAATGGACTGTTTCTATGGGATTCTATGATTCTATGAAATCCAGGATATTGCAAGGAAGGAAGTATTTGTTTCAACAAAACAGCCTTCTCCCATGATAGATGGTCATAACATTACATGAGTTACTTATTAGGAAATTCAGGAGATCACAAATCTTCCTGACAAGGTACTGGTGTAACCACCGGGCTTAGCAAGAACACCATCTTCTGCAAAGGACATCCAAGAGATAAAAGATCTTCTGGCAGTGAAATGGTTTACAAACTAACCGAGATCAGAATCAAGGTCTGCAATCATCAAGTCAAAGACCAACCAACAGTCCATGTCAGGAGAAAATGTGTTCTAAAAGATTTGCACAAACACCAGACAACCGGCAACTGTGAAGTCAGAGGCGAGGGTGAGCTGGAAAACTAATAAATGTGAAAGCAGTGATGTACCTGAATGTATAAATGTTAACTAGTGGGGTATGGAAACCTGGGTGAAGATACTGTTTTAGGTAATAGCTCAGGAAGAGGTACTATTGAAGTCTCATTAAGCTCCATCCAATCTGATGATGTGACACAATATTTGGGTGAAGCATGTAGTTTAGCACAGTGTCCTGATGGCAGCAGTTGTGCCATCTCTGGCTTCTGATAGTCTCAATTAATTATGTCTAGCCAATCAATGTAACTTTTACATGTTGCTATCATGTCACAAACTGCTGCTTCTTATGTAAGACAAGTTCCTCTTCTTGTTGAGACTCATCAAACATCATTTTTCCACTACTGATAATTCAACAAGTCCATTTTCTTCTGTATAGGAGGTAGGCTGGTGGCAGCACTATACTTCAATTTCAAGCTGCCAGATGTGGTCAATCCAGAGCCCATGTGAAAAGTAGGTTCATGAGTTGTTCATTTTTGGTTGGACAAAATTATTACCAGGTTTCACTCGAATGAAACAGCCCTTTGGAAATTTGTATTTCCAATCAATATCAGGGCATACCCTACACATCTTGGAAGTCACATTTTGTTACCTTCCAAGCACTATTTACAGTTCAGAATGGGTATAGGTTGAAAAGCTTATTTAGCAGATGCCCGTTTTGCAGTCTGGCTATTGCTATCTCTTGACTAATACTTTCAAGAAGTCACTGATTTTATCCCCAGGTGGTCTGTCAGCTCTCCAATGTGGTCCCACCTCCCTGTTTGAAGAGGTGGAGCGACCTGTATGCTGATAAGTCACCAGAATGCAAATGTTCAGCATGATATTGTGAATAGAAGGCCCTTTAAAGACCTGAAAGCTATTTTCAATTGCGGGCACGTAATGATGAGCACGTGAGCATATCGCTGAGTAGGGGGCAAGGCAGAGATCCAGTCATGGAGACATGGCATTCAACATCAATGACATAAAAGTAAACCACTCAGAGAGCCAATCAAGTGCTCAACAGCCACCATATCATGCACGGCTCATACTGAGGTATCTGTGAATGCACTGGAGCAGTTGCAGTGGGGAGGGAATGACCTTACACCAGCATTGCAAGAGCTCCAGATACAAATTCCACCCTGGGTATCAATATCCCTATGATTCACCGCATTTTCTTTAAATTAGGAAATAGGTCAGCCTGCACAATTCATTTTGAGATGCACATTAATAGCACTTTAATCTATTTTATTGTTTGGGTCATCATTTGTTTAATTCTAAATTACTATCCACCAGGCAATATTGATTATATTTGTGATAACATTAGTAAAATAAAACTTGCCCATTAATCAGTTGTGTCAGTAAATCATTTTAGTTTCACTGGAAGAATGTATAGATTCTCTGGTTCTGTGCAAGAACATCCTTTGGGAAGATTAAATAGGCATGTCTGTGCCAATGATGGATGAGTTTCCATTTGTACAGCAGGTAGTTAATTAGGAGTAATGTTAGGGAATTTGACAACAGTGAAACATTTCAGTTCAAAGTGTCTCATGAAATGCTTCTTTTATTGTCGTATTATTTATTACGGCTCACAAACAAAACTAATTCACGAAAATAGCCCCACTTGCTTGAAATGTTTGCAATAGTCACCTTAGGGAACCATTTAATTCAAGTAACTTCTCAGAATGCATTTTTAATAGGCACCTCTACTGGCATTTAAAAATATGAGTTCATGCTTCTCTTGTCCCTGTCAAATTTTGACAAACATATCTTTGTAGTTCTGCCTCTGAATGAAGTGTCTATCTGAAATCAACAAGGAAGCATAAATAGGTCAGATCTCTGTAGAATATCAACAATGAACCTCTATGTAAAATTATATTAAAGAAAGTGACCAACAATCAGCTTACATGAAGTGTTCATGCAGAAGATAAGGTTGCTTGAGACTTTGTGTTTTTCAAAGAAAGATGGTAAAGTTTGCAACTTGTGTAAATCTTACATCATATCTTTGTTAATGTTCAACTGTCCATTTATTGTTCAACACAGTTCTGAGTGGTTTATAGCCTAGAGACCGGGCTGATGTATTATTGACTGCCCTCTGGAGTTGAGGAAGGTACAACGATGATTTCTATTCAACTCTGGGCTCACCAGTCACCTAGGTATTGAGCTGGTTAAAATCTATGATGGCCTGTATGAAACAAGGACTCATCTGCAGAATGATCTGATGCACGAAACCTGTGAAAAGTTTTGAAATAAGATATCAAAAATAAACAGACACATAAAATCATTATATTGCACATACAGCACAAAAACATGTTCAAAAAATCCAGGTTGCTGCTCATGCTCCAAAAATTCTTGCTCTCTAATTCACTTGGAGATCTCAGCATAGCCTTCTATTTCTTTAAACCTCCATCTACTTATGTAACTTCCCTTAAACATATCTCCAGAATTCAACCCAATACTCCTTGTAGTAGCAAACTGCACATTCTAACCACAATCCGAAGTTTGTCAGTGGACAGGTCAAAATGATTGGTGATTAACTATTTTATGAACAAGTTCTTCAGGAAATAGGCAGTGTGTATAGAACATAAGTCCAATAAACATATTACATGTGGATTTTCACAATGTGTATGATAAAGCACTACATGAGAAACTTCTGAGGATTAAGGTTTATTATCATAAAAGTAAACTGGTAGCCTAGACAGACAGATAGCTAAAAGACAGGAAACAGAGGGGACTAAATTGGTGTTTCTCACATTGGTGTATTGTAGCCAATGACATTTTTCAGAATATGTGTTGGCTGTGGACATACAGGGAAAGACTTGGGCTTACTTAATATCTTAATCATGTCCTTTTGAACTGATTTAAGGCCAAATTGCACAGTGAGTTATTGTAAAATTCAGTGAAAGCCATCTTAAGAACTTTCCATAAGAAACAGAGGGAAGAGGAAGATGAAGCCTCTTCAACTGCTCTGTCATTCAATTTGATCATAGCTGATCTTCAATCGTATCTCTAATTCTGCGCCCCCACTGCCCATATCCCTTGTTTCCCTTCGATTGGAATGCCAAATGTAATAACATCCTCCAACAATGTGATGAATGAACAGTTAACAATGAGAGGAGAGTTGGCCAAGGCACGAGCAGAAAAAGCTGGAAAACTCATCTTTTTGTTCCATCCTGATTTGGGTAATGATTCACAATTTTGGGTGCACATTTAAATGAGTCTTAAGGTGCGGGTAACTGTGGTTGGAAAGTTAATAACCTGAAAATGCCTGACTATGCAATATGCTTTATCAGTGCCAGAGAGATAACTGCTGTTTGACAGAAGGATGGCTGTGACAAACTACAAAACAGTTTTTGAGATAATGACACACAGCCTTGAAAAATTAGCATAGATTTAATGCGGTTTCCATAACCTTTGAAGGAAAAACTCTCAAAAGAACAAGAGCAGGATGCATACCCTCCGAAATCTGTTCTCCCATTCAGTTAGAAATATCCTTAAACACAACAGACGCTGTTCCGATCAGGAGGTATGTAAGATGCTACCTGAGCAGTATCAAGCTTCACTCCACCATACTTTTTATCATAACAAATACCGAGATATCATATACAACCTTTAATCTTTGTTCGAATTTTTATACATGGTCAGAACAAAATTGATTGTGGAGTTGTATTTGTGCTTCAGTTTGATGTGATTAATTAATTAGATTCAAGCCATCCTATCTGAGCCAGGAATTTTCCTTGACGGTAGAGTTATGATGCTTTTAATAATGATGCTTTCCATAACAAAAGTTTTTTGCCAAGGTGTTCTCACCCGACCAGTCCAGAGGTTTGTCTGTAGCTGTCCCATTTACAGTGAATGGGTGGTCAAGGAGACCCCTGAAGTGCTTAGCTTAGCACTCCTTGATAACCCTTCTGTCTGTCAGGAGGGAGTCTGTTTACCATTTAAGAGAGTTTTCGCCTTTGCCTGCACTTTTAATAAAGCCTTCTACCTACAGTTTCTGTGACATCAAGGGCGTTATTTTGTCACAGAATTATATAAAAGCAATGACCAGACCCAGCGTCCTGATTGTTTCCCAGATGCACAGCCTAAGTCTTAATCGAGAGCAGGTATACACTTGAAAGTCTGGGAAGATGCAAGTTACCTACCTGAGTAATCTAAGCTGAAATAATTTAGAGTAAAAGAGTTTTAAAAACACCTAAAACCCAATAGTTACCATGGAATAAACAGCTGGGAAGCAAAAAATGAATTTCTAAGTAAAACAAATTCTGCTTGACAAATGCTTAGTGTCCCAGTGTAATCACGTGTCTTCATTTTGTTGACTCTTCCTCACTTTTCCCATCTAAAGTCTATCAGTTTTTATTATATCTACACAACAAAGAGATTGGCACATTTACAATAATGGAGTGGACTAGCCAAAACAAAGCTCCTGCTCAATCTAAAGATATATCTGCAGCTTTTATCCTGCTGTGTTCGCAGGCTTCAATTCCAATGATCTACTGTTATGAGATCCCTATAAAACTAATGAGGCATATCTGTATTTTATTGTTTTCACTCATGTATTTGTAAATTTTTATGACAATGTATACTGCATGACTAAAACATATATAATTTCAATGTTTTCCCAAATCTTTTCAAACTCTTTTAAACACATCCCAATTTTCTTTGTCCTGTTGTTGCTTTTGAAATTGTACATTATTGCACATATTCCTACCTTCAATTGTCAATCTCTAACTTGGCGATAGTCCTGGCTGAATGGTAACACTGAGTCAGAAGGTTACAGATTGAATCGAGCTCCTGGCTGACTCACATGGAGAATGCTGTGTTGTCAGAGGTGCTCTTGTTTGGATGCTAAACCCCTTAGCCCCCTTGAGTGAATTGCAAGATCCCACGACATTATTTGAACAAGAGCAGAAGGTACTGGCTGGTATTTATCCCTGAATCAACATCGCACAAACAGGAAACCTGGTCATTTTAATCTCAGTGCTGCTTATGGGAACTTCCTGTAGACAAGATGGCTGCTGCATATTCCGCATTACAGCGGCGACAACCCTTCAACGGTGCTTCAGTATCTGTCAATTGATATTGTACATCCTGATGTCATGGAAGTTGCCTTATAAATGCAAGTCTTGCGTTTTCTTAAAACCCCTCACACAGTGTCATTTTGTAAGGGAATTAATATTTTGAATTACATGCAGATTATCAACTTTCCCAGCTGTTTAATAAAATCATGGAGGTAATAAAAATTCTCACTAAAAATGTAATTATTTCTTCAATGAATGTCACTTAGTCCAGGAAAACCTTTCCTTCATTACAATCTAAGCAATGTCATCAGACAGTAGCTGTCCCTCTCCTCACTTCAGGGATAAACTGACTCACCATCCCTCAGGAATACCGTGATGCCTAGGGACTGGTCTCATGGAGTAAGTTGTTGGTCTTTTACATTCTCTTGGCATTGCTGGAGGGAAAATGACAATTTTCATTTGGTGCGAAGCTGGTGGAACCGCTAAATGGTTAGTGACGAAGACACTCACTACATTGATGCCTGCCCTTCAGCAATTTAACGCTTCTGTCCTTCCCTTGGGAGGAAGTCCCGCCTTGTAAAGTGGCCAGCCAATCGGATTGCCGGAAGCTGCTCTGTCCCAGCAACATCAGCAGGAGGGGGTCAGCCATTGTTGTGTTGAGCCATTGAAGAGGAACTCAGGTTTAGGGATAAACCCAGGCTATCGCCTGTATAGATGGAGCTTAATGAGTATACAGATGAGTGAAACCATGCTGTGACTTTAACCTCAGTACTCATGTGCTAGTACTCTGCTAGGAGGTTGGAACCTGTACAGAATATGCTGCGTTGTAGCTTTACCATCATGTATATCTATCAATAAAGTTGTTCCAGACCAGGAGTCGGAATTTAAGGATACGGGGCAGGCCAAGTAGGAACTGAAATTAGACTAAGATTTCTTCTCCCAGAGAGTGGTGAGTCTGTGGAATTTTCTGACATAGAAAGCAGTTGAGGTCAAAACATTGAACGTTTTCAAGAATGAATTTGACATAGTTCTTAGGGCTAAAGAGATCAAAGGGGAGCAAGTAGGAACAGAATATTGGGTTGGCTAATCAGCCATGGTCATATTGAAAGATAGCAGGCTCAAAAGGCCACGTGGCCTACTCCTGCTCCTATTCTCTATGTTTCTAAGTTTAATAATCAACCAGAAGTCTGCCCTGAGCTTTTACAAAAAGCCAAACAACTGGCCCATTACAACATGGTGGTAGAAGTGGAAAGACCAGTCGAGGAAAGATGGTTGTTTTGTAAAAGAATGTGAAGAACTATGAGGCAACATTGGATTGCCACAAGACACGGTTGAATCATGAAGCAAAAATCCTCAGAAGATTTCCTGAGTACCGTGATGTGACAGCTTACTCAAAGTTGAGGTAGGGAGCACCTGATGATTTGCTCAAGTCTACTGGGAACCAAAAATTCTGCAAGCGCAGGAAAATTCTTCCACAGTACTGAATAACGAGAATAATTTTCTACTTTTGAGTGAAAGCTCAGAAAGCTCTTCAACTCCATCCAGTGTTCCAGAGACACTATCAGATATACCAGGTAGCCAATGCTGAAGTTCCGTTCACCTTGAATTTTCATCCAGGATATTTTGTGGTAACTACAGGTACAATCTCAACCGACCTGATGGCAAATCTTCCTTATAAGCGGCAGTCTTTGCAATAATTTTCATTTGCTCTTTGCAGTGTTTTTGCAAGTCTTTTCGAAGAAGTGTATTTATACTCCGAGGTCTTCCCAATAATTCACTCGTCCTTTCATCCTAAACTTGAGAATATGGCGCAAACATCTCAACATAGAAAGTGCCAGATAAACTCAACAGGGCCAGAAACAACTGTGAAGAGAGAAACAAAGTTTACGTGGAACAATCCCTCTTCCGTAACTACACCGGCCCTAAACCCCACCTCTTCCTCCGTTACATTGATGACTGTATCGGCGCCGCCTCGTGCTCCCACGAGGAGCTCGAACAGTTCATACACTTCACTAACACCTTCCACCCCAACCTTAAGTTTACCTGGACCATCTCTAACACCTCTCTCCCCTTCCTGGACCTCTCTGTCTCCATATCGGGCAACCAACTAGAAACCGATATTCATTTCAAGCCCACCGACTCCCAAAGCGACCTAGAATACTCCTCCTCCCACCCACCTTCCTGCAAAAATGCTATCCCCTATTCCCAATTCCTTCGCCTCCGCCGCATCTGCTCCCAGGATGAGGCATTCCACTCCCGTACATCTCAGTTGTCCTCGTTTTTCAAGGACCGTAACTTCCCCTCCTCGGTGGTCGAGAACGCCCTCAACCGTGTCTCCCACATCTCCCGCACCTCATCCCTCACACCCCGTCCACGCAATAAAAACCAAAAAAGAATCCCCCTCGTCCTCACGTACCACCCTACCAACCTCCGGATCCAACGCATCATCCTCCGACACTTCCGCCATCTGCAATCCGACCCCACCACCAAAGACATCTTTCCCTCCCCACACTTATCTGCTTTCCGGAGGGACAACTCTCTCCGTGACTCCCTTGTCCACTCCACACTCCCCTCCAGCTCCACCACACCCGGCACTTTTCCCTGCAACCGCAGGAAGTGCTACACCTGCCCCCATACCTCCTCCCTCACCCCCATCCCAGGCCCCAAGAAGACTTTCCACATCAAGCAGATGTTCACCTGCACATCTGCCAATGTGGTATACTGCATCCGCTGTACCCGGTGTGGCTTCCTCTACATCGGGGAAACCAAGCGGAGACTCGGGGACCGCTTTGCAGAACACCTACGCTCGGTTCGCAACAAACAACTGCACCTCCCAGTCGCGAACCATTTCAACTCCCCCTCCCATTCCTCAGACGACATGTCCATCCTGGGCCTCCTGCAGTGCCACAACGATGCCACCCGAAGGTTGCAGGAACAGCAACTCATATTCCACTTGGGAACCCTGCAGCCCAATGGTATCAATGTGGATTTCACAAGTTTCAAAATCTCCCCTCCCCCCACCGCATCCCAAAACCAGTCCAGCTCGTCCCTGCCTCCCTAACCTGTTCTTCCTCCCACCTATCCCCTCCTCCCACCTCAAGCCGCACCTCCATCTCCTACCGACCAACCTCATCCCGCCCCCTTGACCTGTCCGTCCTCCCTGGACTGACCTATCCCCTTCCTAACTCCCTACTTACACTCACCTTTCCTGGCTCCATCCCCGCCTCTTCGACCTGTTTGTTTCCTCTCCACCTATCCTCTCCTCTATCCCTCTTCTATCCGCCTCCCACTCTCTCCCTATTTATTTCAAACCCCCTTCCCCTCCCCCTTTTCTGATGAAGGGTCTAGGCCCGAAATGTCAGCCTCTCTGCTCCTATGATGCTGCTTGGCCTGCTGTGTTCATCCAGCCCTGCACCTTGTTGTCTTGGATTCTCCAGCATCTGCAGTTCATACTATCTCTGATTCAATTTTATTTTATCCTGCTGTGGGACGTGGGAGTCGCTGGCTGGCCAGTGTTTATTTCTTGTCCCTAGTTGTCCTTGAGAAGGTGGTGGTGAGCTGACTTCTTCCACCACTGCAGTGCATGTGTTGTCAGTTGACCCACAATGCCCTAAGGAAGGGAATTCCAGGATTTTGACCCAGCAACAGTGAAGAAACGACGGTATATTTCCAAGTTGGAATAGTGAGTGGTTTAGAGAGGAACTTGCAGATGGTGGGGTTTCCATGTATCTACTGCCTTTGTCCTGCTAGATGGAATTGGCTGTAGGTTTGGAAGGTGCTTTCTGAGCATCTTTGATGATTTTCTGCAGTGCATCTTGTAGGTGGTACACACTGCTGCTACTGAGTATCAAGGGAGTGGATGTTTTTGGACGGGGTGCCAATCAAGTGGGCTGCTTTGTCCAGCATGGCGTCAAACTTCTTGAGTGCTATTGGAGCTACCCCCCATCCAGGCAAATGGGGAGTATTCCATCACACTCCTGATTTGTGCCTTGTAGATGGCGGACAGGCCTTGGGGAGTCAGAAGGTGAGTTGCTTGCCACATTATTCTTAGCCTCTGACCTGTTGTAGTAGCCACTGTGTTTACGTGGTGGGGTCAGTTGACTACTGGTCAATGTTAACTGCCAGAGTATTGATAGCTGGGAATTCAGTGACGGGAATGGCATTGAATGTCAGGGGGCAGTGGTTAGATTGTCTCTTATTGGAGATGGTCATAGCCTGGCTTTGTATGGAATGAATGTAACTTGCCACTTGTCAGCCCAAGCGTTGTGGAAGAGATTGCAGTGTGAGAAGTGAATACAAGAGACTAGATTATAAGTAAACGACTGCTTCAGGCTGGAAAAGGTGGGAGGAAGTGAAAGGGCAAGTGTTGCACCTTGTGCAATTGCACGAAAAGGTGCCATAGTGAATCCGAGAGGTTAAGAGATATTAGGAGTGATGAAGGAATAAACCAGATGTCACAGAGGGTCCAGTCTCTGTGGAACGCTGACAAAAATGGGGGAGGGGGTACTGCATTTGGTGGTGGTATCCTGCTGGAGGTCGTGGAAATGGTGAGGATGGTCCATTGATGTGGAGATCGGTGGAGTAGAAAGAGAGGACAAGGGGAACCTTATCATTGTTCTGGGAGGGAAGGGAAGGGGTGATGGCTGAAATACAGGAAATGTGTTGAATATGGCTGAGGTCCCTGTCAAACATAATGAGTGGGAATCCTCAGTTGACGCAAAGGCAAGCTTGTCAGAATCACCCTGTTGGAAGGTGGCATCATTGGTACAGATGGAGACAGAAAAACTGGGAGAATGGAATGGAATCCTTCTAGGCTTAAGGAGGTGTCGTCAAGGCAATTGTGGGAGTCAGTGGGTTTTTATTGGATATCCCAGAAATGAAAACAATGAAGTCCAGGAAGGGAACAGTCAGAAATGGACCTGGTGAAGACGAGAGAAGGATGAAAATTAGAAGCAAAAATGATTTTTTTCCCATTCTGAATGAGAACAGAAAGCAATGTCAATGACATCTTCGATGTATCAGAGAAAGAGTTTGAGTGGGCGCCAGAGTAAGACTGGAACGAGGAATGTTCCACATACAACGTAAAAAATCTTAGTTATAACTGGGACCCATGTGCATAACCATGGACCATACCTTTGACTTGGAGAAAACGAGAAGAGTTAAAGGAAAAGTTATTCAGAGTGAGGACAAATTGAGCCTGGCGAAGGAGGGCAATGGTGGATAGGACCATTCAGGCATTTTTTCAAGGAAAAAGCAGAGACCTTAAGACCATTCTAGGGGTGGTGGGGGATGGGCGGTGGGGGAGGGGGATGTAGATGTGTAGGGGAATTGCATGTTCATTGTAGAGAAAACTGGCAATTGTGGAACCAACATAAAGTATCAGAGATTAATGAATGAAGACACTGAACAAGGTGGAACAGAACAGAGTCAGGAAAGGAAGAAATGACTTTATTGGGGCAAGAACAGGCTGAAATGATAGGTTTACCAGGGCAATCCAGATTGTTGTGTTTTTGGAAGGATGTAGAAGTAGGCTGTATGGGTTGGGGGACTATGACGTGGGAAGCTGTTGAGGAGGAGATCTCCAGAGAAGATGAGGTTGTTGACAATCCTGGAAATTACAGGCTGATGTTCAGGGGTAGGGTCATGATCCAAGGGGAGATAGGAGGAAGTGTTTGAGAGTTGGCACTCAGCCTCTGCCAGGTAGATTTTGGTATACCCAGACGACAACAGTAGGCACTCTCCTCGGCAAGTTTGATAATGAAATCAGTGTTAGACTTGAAGGAATGGAGTTCAGAGGGTGAAAGGTTAGAGTGGTTGAGCGGAGCAGAGAAGTTAAGGCAGTGAACGCCAAAAGAGGTGATCAGATCATTATATTCCTCTACCATTTTGAATGACCAGATCGGGGAGAATCATAAAGTCCCTGAATCTGTAAACTTCAGACTCTGTAGGGAAATGGTAGGATTGGAAATAGTTTCAATGTAAGAGAATACTTGTAGTTTAATGATTTGGTTAACAATGTTAAGAAAGTGCTTTTACCTAGTAATGTTGGAAACTGAAAATGTACTTAGGGGTTGGGGAGATGTAGAGACATGGTTTAAAGAATATGTAGATGAGCCTCTGAGGTAAGTTGTGATGCAGTTCTGATGTCATTAGTTATGTGATACCATTGGCTGTGAGGGTTTGGAATCAGTGCAGCACAGAGTATATTGCTCTGTCGCCTTACCATCCCATCGTAGTCTTTCAATCAATGTTGTTTGTACAGTCATCTAGAAGTCTGGCCTGAGCATGTGGGGAGACCCAAAGACCCCACACCTTATATTGTCAGCTGAGGATTTGGAAGACTTGCTGCAGAGGGAAAAAAAGGGTTAGTTTGACACGTGGGCATGGCTGTAATGGGCCCAGAGGCACCGTAAAGAAGGTTGTTTCCACTTGCCTGACACTAGGCCGCACAGCTAAAGTGGCCTGGCTTCCTGATTGACACAGGTCTACCTTCACCATAGGTAAAATACTGCCAGGTGTGGCAGAAGGACTGATAGCTGGCAGACTACCAAACCCTCCCCTCTGACACATAACATTTCAGATAGGGCGGAAGGGACAGCAGATAGGTAGGTCATCTACCGGGATTTGAGATCCTCCGTCTTTTAAACCAGCTGGCTGGGCAGTATACAATTCAGCTGGCTTTTCTGGTTAAGGTAAGATAATTCTGAATAAATTGGCTTTTATCCTTGGCTTTGCACTGAGATGGCACCATATTGAAGATAAATTGTGAAATTCAATTTGGTTGACTGCTCCACAGTATTTCAATACTTGGAGACAAAAGCATGCAACCCATCAGTGGCATCCAACAGTCTAATTTAATAGCTTTGATCTAGTCGATTACGCATGCTGCTGAGAGATGAAGGCCATTGACATTATAATTTTTCTTAGAATGTGTTGAATAATTTATTTCAGATGAATTATTTATCACATTAGAATATCTTTAAGAAACTCAATATTCTTTATTCTATTTCATCATGCAAAATGCAACTCCATTTGAGATAATAAGGCCAGAGAAATTATAGAACGATGTGTTTATTTGTTATCGGTGTTGATGTAATCTACCTTCTAAGTCAAGAATGGAGTTACTTCATACAAAGGTGGCTTCAGTATTATCGGAGTATATGTTAAAAAGCTGAAAATCAATTTAAAATCATCGGCTTATAATAAAGCTAACAGGTAGATTGATGTTGAGTATTAAGCACTTTTGAGAAGTACAACTATTTTCATGGAATCCTATTATTTTTCATTTCATTCTTAATATTTATGCCATTCAGCATTTGATGTTCAAACAAATAAAATTGCTCAGCATTCCTGAGAGCTTTGTCCCTCTGATCCTTAGCGTCTCATTAGCTCTGGTTTTGTGATTGAAGTCTCATTTATTTTTGATGTCATTATATTTTGTAGTCTATATTTTGATGGAGTCATGAAGATCATTGAAATGGAAGCCATTTTGCCCATCAAACTTGAGTTTGCTTTAATTGTTAAGGGATCCCAAGCGGACCCCGCAGTCCTGCTCTTTCCTGCATCTCTGGATTTTCTTTTATTCTTTCCCGGGATAATTGTGTCACTGGCTGGGACAGTATTTATTGCCCGTCCTTAAATGTCCTTCAGAAAGTGACGTTGGGCTGACTTCTTGAACTATTGAAGTCCAGAAATGCTGTTAGGAAGGAAGTTGCACAGTTTTGACCCAGCAGCAACAACAGAATGTCAATGTTGTTCCTAGTCAGGATGGTGTGTGATTTGGAGGCAACTTGTAGGTGGTAGTTTTCCATGTATCTGCTTCTAAAGTCCTTCTGGATGGTAAAGGCTTGGAAGATGCTGTAGAAGGAGCCTTGGTGATCTTCTTGTAAATGGTACACACAGCTCCCCTGTGCCCTGTTAGAGTAGGGAGTGAATGTTGAATGTGGAGTGTGGTTTCAACCAAGTGGTCAGCTTCATTCTAAATGGTATTGAGTTTCTCGAAGCAGGTGGACAGTGTTTCATTACATTCCTGACTTGTGCCTTGTGGAAGTAAAAAGGCTTTTGGAGCCAGGAAGTGAGTTACTTGCCTCTGACCTGCAGTTAGACTCATTGATTCATCAATGTTCATAGTAGAGAAGGAGGCTACTCAATCTATGAGTCCACTCTGATCAACAAAGATCTGATTGCACTAATCCCATTTTTCAGCTTGTGGCCCTGGAGCCTATGGCAATGTAAATAAATATTTGAATACTACTTAAATGCTACAAGAGTTTCTATCTCAATCACCCTTTCAGGTAATGAGTTCCAGAATTCAGTCTACTTCTGTTTTTTAAAAAAAAATCTCCTCAACAGCTTTCAACATCTTACCTTAAATCTATGCCCCTTTGTTATTGACCTCTCTACTAATGAAAATAGTGTCTTCCTATCCACTCTATCTATGTCCCTCACAACTTTACACACCTTTAGCAGATCCCCTCTCAATCTTTGTTGCTCTAAGGAAAACAACCCCAGTTTATCCAAATTTTCCTCATAGTTAAGGCCCTCCAGCCCAGGCAGCATCCTGGCAAATCTCCTCTGCACCCTCTCTGATGTACTCTCATCATTCCTATAATGTGGTGACTGGAACAGCACATAGTACTCCAGTTGTGAATGAAACAGCATTTTATGCAGTTCCAGCAAAACGTCCCTGCTCTTGTATTCTGCACCTGAGCTAATAAAGACAAGGATCACATATTTCTTCTTCACCATACTACCTTCTTACTCTGTTGCCTTCTGGGATCTGTGGATATGCCCACCAAAATTCTTCTGATCTTCAGTCATTTCTGGGACTCAGTCATTCACAGTGTAATCCCTTGCTTTGATGTCCCTCCCCCAAGTACATTACCTCACAGCTTTATGGGTTCAATTCCATTTGCCACTGCTCTGTCCAGCGGACCAGTCCAATGATATCCACCTGCAGTTTATGGCTATTCTCCTTCCTATTAACCAACATACCAAGTTTTGTGTCATCTCCAAACCTCTTGATCATATCTCCTGCATTTAAGTCCGAGTCACTAATGTGTACCACAACAGCAAGGGCCTCAGCACCGAGCCCTGAGGAACCCCAACAGAAACAGATTTCCAGTCACAGAAACCTCCCTCTACTATCACTCTCTGCTTTCTGCCTCTCCGCCAATAGTGCACCCAACAGACCATGTTGAATCGCATGGGCTATTACTTTCTTGACCAGTCTGCTTTGGTGGTCCTTACTACAAAAGCCTTGTTAAAGACCATATAGACCACATCAAATGCATTTCACTTAACAACACTCCTGGTTACTTCCTCAAATATTCAATCAAATTTGTCAAACATGACCTTCCCTGAATAAATCCATGTTGACTATCCCTGATTAGTCCATCCTTCAGTGCAAATATATTCTGTTCCTCTAATTACTTTCCAATAAGCTCCCCTTCGCAGAGCTTAGCGCGACCGGCCTGTAATTTCCTTGTCTATCCCTTCCTCCCTTAGCACTTCTCCAGTCCTCTGGCACCTTGCCTGTGGCCAGAGGATTTGAAACTTACTGCCAGGATCCCTGGCATCTTCCCCCTTGTCTCGTTGAAAATCTCATCAAGGCCTGAGGAATCATCCACTTGAAATGCTGTTGAACTCACTTGCAACTCCCTTCTCTCTCTATGCTATTTCTTTATTATTTCACAGTGTCCTGCCCTTATTTCTGTTCCTGCAATATCCTTTCCCATTGTGAAGCCTGATGCAAAGTATTCATTTGGGGCTGCCCATGTCTTCTGGGTCCCTACACATATTAGCACAATGGCCACTACTGGCCCTCCTCTTACCCTAGTTATTGTCATCTTCCTTGTATATTTTGAAAGAAAGACCTTTTGGGTTTTCCTGTATTACACCCAACAATGCTTTCTTTTACATTCTTTTTGCTTTAATACTTTAAGCTTAAACACTAATTTTTCAACTACTAATAGAATCTCCAACCAGGGAAAATAATTTATTTCTAATTATCGTGTCTTAATATTTTGAAAATTTTGAATAACTACCCCATAATTTTCTAAATATCAGGAAGTACAACTCAATAACCTCTCCTCATAATTTAATCCATTGAGTGCAGGTATCATTCTAGTTAATGTTACATTGTACTCCCTCTAAATTCATACTTCACTCCTCTCCTCACAAAGGATGACCCAAACGAGAGCACAGGGTTTAGTGAGATGAAGGAGCTGAAGCAAATCTGTTTTGAAATTGATGGGGTTGAAGACTGATAAATCCCCAGTGCCTGATAATCTACATCCCATAGTACGTAAGGAAGTGGTCCTAGAAATAATGGATGCAATGGCCGTCATCTTCCAGGACTGTTTAGATTCTGGAACATTTCCTACAGATTGGACAGTAGCTAGAGTAACCTACCTATTTAAAAAGGGAGGTGGAGAGAAAACAGACAATTTATGGAAACGAAGCAGACAGACCAGTCAGCCTGATGTCAGTACTGGGGAAGATGCTAGAGTCGAGGACTTTATAGGATCCTTCTGGCCCAGTATTTCTCCTTCTGAGGAGAAAGTTCCAAAGACACTCATCTGTCTGTGAGAAAAACTGAAAATCTCAAAAGAAAAAGACAGAAAATGAGTGTCTATGGGAATCACGAATCACATTATTTCCATTGCAATCTCTGCTTACCTCTATGCCACTAATTTTGAACAGTAACTGTTGATGACCCAGTCCTATGATAAAAAGGAGTAATTGATATTGAGGGAGTGTTATACTATCAGAGGAGCCATTGTCTGAATGAGACAGTAAAACAAACCTGAGTCCGTCTTTGTATAGTCATGTAACTATCTTACGGCACTATTTGAAGAAGAACAGGGTAGTTCCTTAATGTTCAGTCCAGTGTTTAACAGGTCATCTAGACATTATTGCATTACCCTTTGTACAAAGTTTCTGTGCACAAATTAGCTGTGGAATTTCCTACATTACAACAATAGTTACACTTGAAAAGTTATTTTTTCTAAAGATTGGATTAAAAAGGCTATATAAATGCAGGTTTCACCTTTTTCATAATTTATTCACACAACTTGCTGACATTTACACCATTCTAACATTTTATACGGAACCTGCTCAAATGAAATAAGCATTCAGCCTGACTATTAAGTGATTCATCTACAGAGGCTCATTTGAGGAGTGCAGTAAGAAAGCTCACTGAACAACTTATAAACCATTTCTCTGCTCTTTCTAATTAAATTGCAGGATATGACAAGGAGGATTCAAAGAAGGTAAGTTATAAATTGATTCTCTTAAATTAAGCATAGCTGAGAAAAGGTACATTTTGTTGAAGTTTTTCATCTCGGATCCATCAGGAGAATTCAATAGTTGTCAATGTAAATCTTTACACATTTAGGATTATCCAGTAAATGTTGTCCAACTGCAGAATCAGGTCTCATGTTGGACTCTATGTTCTAAATTTTGCAAGCATGGGCCCTTTGGATATAATTGATACCTTGCTTGCTGCCAAAGGGATACACTGTTTGGTTTGGTCCATTAGTCTTTGGGATATATGCCTACATACCTGGCATCACACCAGTACTGGAATTCATTGCCTACATTGTGCTATTGTGAGATAGACAGGAAATCTTTTCAACTTCACCAATGTAAGGTTGTCAGTCAGGCTCACAGTGGGGTGCACTTGCTGTGGATGCAGAGCTGCACATGTTATCACACAGTATTCTGGATGTTACAAATAGAAAGGACATGTGCAGATACTGCACCTGTTTCAACTCAACAAAATAGGAGATAGCTAAATCTAAACACAGCCTGGGAGTTAACAGTCAATCATTGTTAACAGGTGTATTCCCAATCAGACTCCACTTGCTAACCAATCAGCACTCTTCTTTTACACAATATAAGTTGGTTTTTCGCTTTGATTGGTATTCTGGTGAGTGGGAGATGAAAATCTTAAACAAAATGTGAACCTTTTGTGCAATACTAAAGTTCTGTACTACCAAATAACCACTTGTGTCAGGAAATACACAATAAAGTCTTTACACACAAACAAAAATCAATGGGCTTCCAGATTGAACAGTGGATGGAAAAGGTCAGGGAGAATTTTAGAAGCTATTGAGAGGGTTGTATTCCTGGTTGAATGATTTTTAGATGGGCTGAATGGCTTTCCATTCTCATGATTACCTTGTGGATCTCATGAATTACTCCATTTCTGATAAGGTTACGTTTGTGCCTCAGAAGGAAGTCTATGTGCTCAAGTTGTTGTTTTGATTATATCTACCAAATTGCATCTTTTTAACATAAGAATGTAGGAAAAGTCAGAGATAAGTATGATTCAAATGGAAAATTAAAAGAAATCCCTCAGTAAAATCCACTCCCACATTTAAGCATCAGCAATTTGTCATCCCTACTGCTTTCACCTCTGTTATTGTTAGCTAGCTAATTTGTTCAGGATGTTTATCAATGTTGGAGTAAAAATGTTCGTTCAGCTATGTATTTTAGTATGAAGGGCTGCTAATGCAGCTCCTGTATGGTGATGATGGTGCAGTTCAATTATTAAATGTCCAGGCTTTCTCTGCATGCAAGTGAGCTAAAATATTGAACAGGTCGGAACTCTTTATGTGGAATACAGAAGACTGAAGGTGATCCAATATGAAGCAGTTTAATCAGGAGATGTAGAGAAGACAGCTCCACTTCTGGAAAGTTCAAAACTAGACGTAATGATGCTGAGATGGGTATTGCTAAATCCAATGAGGAATTCACGTGAAACTCCTTTCTCGAAGGTTTGAGTTACAAAGAAAAGCTGGATAGGCTGGGACTTTTTTCGCTGGAGCATGGGAGGTTGAGGTGACCTTATAGAAGTTTATAAAATCATGAGGAGTACAGATAGGGTTAATGGTAGGTATCTTTTCCCTAGGATGGGGGATTTCAAGACTAGGGGGCACATTCTTAAGGTGAGAGGAGAGATATTTAAAAAAGACATGGGGATAAAATTGCTTACACAGAGGGTGGTCCGTGTGTGGAATGAACTTCCTGAGGAAGCGGAGGATGTGAGTACAATTACAATGTTTAAAAGATATTTGGATAAGTTCATGAATAGGAAAGGTTTGCAAGGATATGGGCCAGAAGAGGCAGCTGGTACTAGCTTAGTTTGGGATTATGGTTTGGCATGGACTAGTTAGACCGAAGGGTCTGTTTCCATGCTGTATGACACTATGGCTCAGAGTGTTGAGCATGTTGAATCTGGTGGGGCGATTACTATTGATGGAGATGCCATCTCCTGTCAGTGGTTGAACAGCTCCCGTTTGAGTCACAACCCAGATTCTGTTTGTCAACTGATCATGATCTTCATGCTACGACTACTTCAAGGAAATTGCAGACAACAGCAGAAACTTCTATACATGGCCTTCTTTGACCGCACAATGTTTGACTCTGTCAATCAAGTGGAATGTTCTTTCTTCAATTTGGTTACAGCAGAATTCATTCCATCCTGCATGACAGAAAATGAGCTCTGATTGTCACCAATGGTCCCACCCAATACTTGAGCAGACTGGTCTCAAGTAAGGCACTGTCATGGCACCAATGGTCTTCTGTATCCTCTTTTCCACAACATTCACCCCATGTCCATGAAGCGCCCTGCTGATGTGCAGCTAATCCACAGGATAAGTGGGGAACTATCCCACTATGCAAAACTAATTTTATGAAATTTAGAATACACAGAATAGGTTGCACTGATTCTAAAAGGTGAAAAGAGTTCCTGGATTCTTCTGAAATAAAAGCAAAAATTGCTGGAGAAACTCAGCAGGTCTGGCAGTATCTGTGGAGAGAGAAACATTTCACATTTCAAGTACAATAAGACTCTTCTTCGAGTCCTGACTCTGCCAGACTCATTGGGTTTCTCCAAAAATTTCTGTTCATATTTCAGAGTTACAGCATGTGCAGTATTTTGCTTTCTTTTGCCTAGCCATGCTTGGATAGTGAGATAACAAGGTGTGGAGCTGGATGAACACAGCAGGCCAAGCAGCATCAGAGGAGCAGGAAGGCTGATGTTTCGGGCCTAGACCCTTCTTCAGAAAAATGGATAGTATTGGATTATTGTGAGATGACATTAACATAGTTACGATTGCTTTACACATGTTAAAATAAACTAAAATTTGACAAACCTCTGACATAAATGGGGCAGATTTGGTTCCACAATAATTTTATGAAAAAAAACTTTCCTGACAGGAATAAAAAAAAGTTTTGTCAGAAGCAAGTCTTAATGTCTCACCTGACTGGTATAAGATTAATGGGCAAGTATTTGATTTATGGGCTGAATGAGCATTCAAATACCACATTTTATTATTTTTGACAGCTTAATATATTGACATGAACACCTGCAATGTCCTATTTTGTATATAAGTACATATTCCTTCACTAAATTGAATCAAGAAGCTTTTAAATGTGTTTGATCATGTGACATACTTTGATTTATAAACTTGAGCACATTCAGCAGCATGTCAAAAGTGAATGTATATCATTTATTCCATCGTACAGGATTGGTGTGTGAGATTTTATTGTGAGAACTTATAACATCACAAATGATCTTCTAATCATTTTTTTTTAAACAAGGTCAAGCATTAGACAGAGGGCAAAACATGTCAAGAGAAAAACTAATGGCTGGTTTATTTTATTCAAGATTTACGACAGAAGAACTGAAAGGTCTTTATTTGCGGATGAGAGTGTGGTGTATTTGCATGATAAGAAGTGAAAATCAAGCTACGATTCAGTGGATTTACTCTTGCCCCTGAATCAGGCAGATTGTTGCATTATTAATGGTTGCTACAGATAGCTTTGTATCTTTCTTTTTTCTCCATTTCTCACACTTACAAAAGTCAGTCTTGTCTCTGTGCTGGCTGTTTCTCTTTCCAAGTGAGAAGACTTGCTTTCCCACTTCAGAAATAAAGGCACAAAATGCAGACTGACACTCTCGTGCCATGCTGAAAAAATGCTGCACTCCTGGAAACACCATCTGTTGGATTGTAGGTCCTCTTGGGTGGATGCTATCGTGAAGAAGAACAATGGATTCTTTTTCCTGGTAAAGTAGAATATTTTGTTGTAATCAAATTGCTCCTAGTGTGACCATATTGCACTCAGGAACAGCATATATCAGGAAAGGATTAGATATACCTTTGCTGTATGAATAGCTTTTGAGCATGTGTGTAAGGAGCTATATCACCAAGACGTCAGATTGCACAAGAATGGGGACCTGAGTCTGAGGTTCAAGAGGTGTCCTCTCCTACCATCTCTTACATGTTCAATCAAGGGTTATTAACAATTACCGACAAGGATATGGGCTATCTTCTATCAACAAACCAGACCTGATCATACTGCAGATTCGTCAAATGTATATGAATTGTGCTTGATTATATGCAGGCAGTGTTTAAAAAAGAATTAAAACGAAAGGTGGATGTTGGTACTATAGAAAATGAGTCTGGAGAATTGATAATTGAAAATAAAGATGAATTGAACAGATATTTTGCCTTATTCATCTCCTTATAGGATAGAAGTGACAACTCAGAAGCAGCTATAAATCTGGAAATGGAATGGAGGGAGGAATTCAGGAAAATTACAGTCACCAGAGAAGTGATCCTGAGTATATTTTGGAGCTACAGGCTAAAAGTGATTGGATTCTGATCAAGTCCATCCTAGGGTCGAAAGGAACTGACTAATGAGATAGATTTAATTTTCCAAAACTCTCTTGATTGATTTGGAAGACAGTGAATGCAACTTCTTTACTTAAGAGGAGAGAAAACTTCAGAGCAGTTGGCTTAATAGCTTACATGGGGAAAATGTTAGAATTTGTTATTAAGATATTATATCAGGGCACTTGGATAAGTCTGAGGTAATCAGGAAAAGACAATATAGTTTTATGAAAAGGATAACATATTTGACAAATCCATTGGGGTTATTTGAAGATGTAATACTTGCTATGGATAAAGGGGAAACCAGTGAGGTACTATGCAATTTACAGATTGCATTTGATAAGGTGTGGCATCAAAGGTTATTATGGAAAGTAATAGCTCATGATGTAGGGGTTTAGATATTGGTTTGGAGAGAAGATTGGCTGACTAACAGAAGCAGAAATTGGATATAACTATCTTTTTCAGGTTGGTAAAATGTATCGAGTGGTGTGCTCAGGGACATCAGCTATTTACAATTTATGAAAATGACTGAGGAAAAGAGACAGAGGGCTTTTGTGGTGCAGTTGTAGCATTGCTACCTCTGGACTAGAAAGCCTGGGTACTAGTCATAGAAAGCCTGGGTACTAGTCACACCTACTCTAGAGGTGTGTTAATAACAGTTTGAATAGGAAAATATTGTGGTGAAGGGACAAAAGGTATGATTGTCAAATTTGCTTAATACACAAAGATAGGAATGAAAGTAAGTTGTGAAATGGACATAAGGGACCATAAAAAGATTGTGGAAATGTCCATTTTGGCTGAAAGAATTTTTAAAAAAAAACATGAACAAAACCAAAGTTGCTGGAAAAGCTCAGCAGGTATGGCAGCATCTGTGAAGAAAAAATAGAGTTTTTTTGGGTTTTGGGTTACCGGACCTGAAACGTTAACACTGTTTTTCCCTTCACAGAAGCTGCCAGACCTGCTGAGCTTTTCCAGCAACTTTGATTTTCTTTCTGATTTACAGCATCTGCAGTTCTTTTGATTGTTTAAAAAAAAAAGCATATTTCCTAATATACTGTGAGAGACAGTAGAACTCTGAAATGCAGAAGGATCTGGGTAACTAATATATGATTTGCAAAATGTTAGTATACTGGTATTGGAAACAATTAGAAAATTTAGTAGAATGTTTTCATTTATGATGAGGACAATTTAATACAAAAGTTAGAAGGTTACGCTTGAATTATACAGGGTATTGGTGAGAGCTTGTTTGGAATATTTTTCACAGTATTGGTCACCTTATTAAAAGAAAGATGCATTAGGAGCAGTTTGGAGAACATTTATTAGATTAATACCTGTAATGAGTTAGTTGTCAAATGGTTAGGTTAGACAGTCTAGGCTTGTATTGCTGGAGTTTATAAGAGGTGACTTATAAGCTCATGAAGGGTCTTGATAGGGTAGACGTGGAGAGGATGTTTCCTCTTGTGGGAGAATCTAGAATTAGAACTCATTGTTTAACAATTGGGAGTAGTCCATTTAAAACAGAGATTAGATATTTTGTTTCTCTGGGTGTCATGAGTCTTTGGAACTCCTTTCCTGAAAAAGTGGCAGAAGCAGAGTCCTTGAACATTTCTGTGGTAGAAGGAGATAGACTCTTGTTAAGCAAAGGAGTGAAAGGTTATCGGACTAGTCAGATTTCAGGTTATAATGAGATTATTGAATGATGGTGTCGACTCAAGAGGCTACATGTTATCCTAATTGGACTTGTTAGTGATAGGTTTGTGTGGGGAAGGCCATGTCTTGTCAATTTGATTGAGTTTTTGAGGAGATGACAGCAATGATTGATGAGGGAAGAGCAGTGGATGTTAGTATAGCATAGACTTTAGTATAGCATTTGATAAGCTACCTCATGGCAGGCTTGTACAAAAGGTAGGGTCTCATGGAATTTGGGGTGTGGTGGCTAGTTTGATACAAAACTGGCTTGGTCGTAGAAAACAGAGAGTAATGGTGGAAAGGTGCTTTTTGGAATGGAGATCAGTAACTAGTGGTGTTCCACAGGGATCAGTGCTGGGATCTTTATAGTTTATAATATATATAAATGATCTGGAGGAAAATGTAATTGGTTTGATTAGTAAGTTTGCAGATGGCACCAAAATTGGCAGAATTGCAGATAGTCAGGATGATTGACAAAGGATACATCAAGATAAAAATCGATTGCAGATTTGGGCAGAGAAATGGTGAATGGAGTTTAACTGTGAGCTGATGCAATTTGGGAGATTAAATTCAGGTGAGTATGAACCTTTAGGAGCATTGACATACAGAGGGATCTGAACATACAGGTCCACTGATCCCTGAAAGTGGCAACACAGGTGGATAAGATTGTCAAGAAGGCATACAGCACACTTACCTTTTTTGGCCAGGGTTTTGAAAGTTGGCAAATTATGTTATGGCTGTACAAAACTTTAGTTAGGCCACAATTAGAATGTTGTGTGCACTTCTGATTGCTACACTACCAGAAGAATGTGGATGGTTTAGAGAGGATGCAGAGAAGGTTTATCAGGATGTTGCCTGGTCTCTGGAGGGTTTTAGTTATGAGGAGAGGCTGGATAAACTCAGATTGTTTTCACTAGATAGACTGAGGCTGAGGGGTGACCTGATAGAGGTCTACAAAATTATGGCAGGCATAGATAGATTGGATAGTTAGAGGCTTTTTCCCAGGGTAGAGAGGTCAACTACAAGAGGGCACAGGTTCAAGGTGAGTGGGGGAAAGTTTAGGGGAGAAATGCGGGAAAATTTTTCAGAGGGTGGTGGGTGCCTGGAGCACATTGCCAGTGG
Source organism: Rhincodon typus (assembly GCF_021869965.1). Lineage (NCBI taxonomy): Eukaryota > Metazoa > Chordata > Chondrichthyes > Orectolobiformes > Rhincodontidae > Rhincodon > Rhincodon typus. The sequence goes on along the minus strand of NC_063347.1, from coordinate 52,190,011 downwards.
AGGTGGTGGAAACAGGGACGTTAGCAACATTTTAAGGTGTACCTTGATAGAAATGGGAGCAGGAGGTGAACAGAGGGATAGATACCGTGTATGGGTAATAAGTAGCAGGCCTAAATAAGGATTAGGAATTGGTGCAGGCTTGGTGGGCCAAAGGGCCTGTTCCTGTGCTGTGTTGAATTGTATTATACTATATTTTATCATTTGTATGTTAGTAACAGAATTGTAGACTATTTTCCCAAAGGTGATACCATTTTAAATAAATACAAAATGATTATTTTTTGTTGACTGTCTAATTGTGTTGATTTGTAAATATTTTTGTTAAAATCATCAATATTATAATTGTAGAATTGTCTCACAGCACTTATTAAGCCAAATGACAGAAATTAATATCAGAAGCATAATTAGTAGCATCAGTGGGCATGTCAATTCAATTTGTATGCTAATTCAGCTTCCCAGAGCTATCAAAATCAAGTCCAATTCTAATCTCTCAGTATCAGATCCTACTGTTTGACCAGCTCACCTTTACTGGCTCCCTGTCCTGGGCAAAGTTAGCACCTTCCGCACCATCTACATCAGGACATAATTGCAGCAGGCAGGCTGCGGGTTTATTCCAATACAAGCCTGCTTTTATTGAATTGTCCCCTCAACCCATCAGCAATCTGTTTCCCTCCATACCACCCCATATGGTTACACCCACCATGTTAAGGACCTGTGGCAGGAGAAAACATTCTCCAGAAATAGTGCTCTCATCATAGACCCCACTACACATCTACTTAGCGTTGATCTCCTCAACAATGGTGGGCCCTTTTTAACCATTTCTGGACTGGTCATAGCCTTTGATTGGGGTCCATCATCACTGGGGTTACTAGGGCCATGCAAGCTATCAACTGGCATGTGGTCCAAACAATAACTCACAGTACTGAGGAGTTTCAACTGAATAAACTTGAAGATGGCTTAAAGAACTCCATAGGCATTGACAAGACTATTGCTTGGCTCAATGTGTATGCACGTGCTAAACAAATAAATGAAAATATACACAGAGGCTCTGCAAATCAAAGTCATTTCAGCAGCTACAACTGAAGAGATTGTGATGATTTGAAGTAAACCTTTACCTTTTCTAAACTGACATTTGTTTAAAGTGGTAGCTGGAACAAAATTGTCCTGAGTGCTTGAAATCCCTTTGAATTTATCATGCCAAATATTAATAACTTCGAGGAAAGAAGTCTAATCCTCAAAGTGAGTGTACACTTCTGAGTTACTGGATGTCAGAAGAAGTTCCATTAACTATCCCAGGAAAATGCATTTATGGTTGTACAATAAAAAAATCCATAAATTTGATTTGCTTTAATTTGAGTAAATTGACATCAATATTGATTTTTGTTAGTTCATTAGTGCGATGATCTGTCACTGGTTAATAATCCACAGAGGAAGGAGACACTCGATAATACCTTTTTGTTACTCTGTAACAAATTACAGTAATCATTGTCCTATTAGCTGTCATCATTGACCATCAATGTAAAGCCTGAAACATGTTAATAGTGTTCCAAAAGGTAAACATTAACTTTGTAAATTTTAGAACAAATGTGATTTCTGGTCAGGCTCCCTCAGTGGACTTCCTTAAAAGTTATAACTGAAACAAAAGTGAGATACATTTTTTGGAGCAATGGTACAAATTGCTTCTTGTAAGTTATGCCTCATTAGAAAACTTTTAATTCCAAATTGTTTCAAAACTTTTTTAACGATCTAGTTTATTAAAATGTTCTAAACTTTAAAATCTCTTCATTTCTTTTTGTTTCTTTCAACTAGCAATTATAACAGAAGCAGATGTCTGTTTTTTTCCAGATAGCCTTATCATGAAGACTTGGCTTAGGCCAGGAATGATTGATTAATGCACCTCAACAAATAATTTTGACAGAGCTGCGGAGAGAGTGAAAAGTTTATTTTATTCTCTATTTATTATCCATCCTCTTGCAACTCTATCACCTTGTAAGACATTATTTTTCATTTTATGTCATTTTCCAATGCCTGTGTGTCAATTTGCATGAGATTAAAAGGTCTAAATTCAATAAAAAGCTGCTGATATTGATAATTTGAATGGTAGTGACTAAGAGACACTTTTATGAGGCTGTATGTTAAATAATTTTTGTCAATATAAGTTTTTGAAGCTTCTGCTAGTGTTATTAATTTCATGAGAAGTTCATAGTCTTGCCAGATGTGCCACTGACTCGTTGGTACTGAGCATAGTGTATACTTGGAGAGTGGGTATGAAGTATGCATGAGTGTACAGAAGGAGCTTAGGACTATGGAAAGGATATGGGGAATATGACGTATATACAGCATGGAGGATATGAGGACTGTGGGAAATATAGAGGTATGGAGGGCATGGGAACATGTGTTGTGGATGGGGGAGGGCTGAAAGGTGAAGGTTCCAGTGCCTAACAATCATGGTTGCAGTTCAGCCAGTATCCCAGAAAACAGAAGTGACCTTCTAATCTGTCAGACTCGCTCTCCATTTGCCTCCAAGGCCATTTCAGATCTCACTCTGGAGATGGTGGTCCCATCTCCATCTTATCCTATGGCAGATGGGTGCGTCCTTAATGGAGATGGCTTTATGGAGATGGGAAATTTATCAACTCTCACTTCCCATTTCCTTCTCAAACATTCAGCCCACAATGCACACAATAGGAGTGTAATTGCTGCAACATGCTTGCTCCCATTAAGCAGCTACTTTGTGAACAGATAACAATATGCAAGTATCGTACATTTTGATAATGACTGTTTGTTCTCAAATGTATCCTGTACATTCCTCCAATGTCTTAATTGACATTCTTGGTGCAAAAAATATATTTGAGTTAATTGAGTGTAGCATAGACCAATAGCATTTTTCAAAGAATCATAGAATCCCTACAGTGTGGAAACAGGCCATTTGGCCCATCAAGTCCACACCGACCCTCCGAAGTACATTCTGCCTAGATCCCACCGCCCACCCTATCCCTGTAACCCCACATTTCACATGCCTAACCTACCCAGCCTGCACACTATGGACAATTTAGCGTGGCCCAAACTACCTAACCTGCACATCTTTGGACTGGACTCTTGTCGTTGTCCATTGTGTGGGTGCATCTCCTGTTAAAGTCTTTCAAGCAATTGATAACATTAATTTTTGTCGAACAGGAAAACCAAATAATTGAATGAACAAAAATGGAACATTTGTTTCTTGGAATAAATGGGCTTTTTGCCTTTCGAACAATAACAAATTTACAGTCCATGAATGATGACCTTACACAGGTCACATTTATTGGAAATGAGTGTCAATTAAGTTCTGGTTGGTTTGTGGAGTCCAACCTTGCACCACTCTATCATGCTGAAGGTGATAATCCTCTTGTACAGTGTCCTCATCTTCTTCCCTGAAGACTGCTGCTACTCTACCAGCTCTTCAATGTTCATCACATCCTTTCTATGCCTCTCCAGTTGTACAGAGCACAACATGCTAGCATCGTGCAGTATATTCTATCTGGAGTGTACCACAAGGCCCCCAAAATAGACCGATCCAAGCTCATCTTCAGGAGGCTTATTGGCTACATCATGACAGTCCTGGTCTGTGCTCTGTCTCAGTCAGCGAATTGCCTGAAGGAGTTGTCTTGGTTGACTGGGGCAGCACGCTGGAAACCAAGGCCCTAAAATCTTAAATGATCTTTTCCAATTTTTAGACCCAGGTTGATACAAAGCTTGCTCAGGGTTTCTGTACTTAACAGGATTTAGTATTTGTTACAAATGATTAGACTTTAGCTACAGGTAAGCCATTATAACCTGACAACATAAAACAATATAAATGTAAACTACACACAGACGCCAGTGTGTGCATGTGCAGACATACATAGACAGGCATGTTTCCTCTGCATTTGAGCTTGCTGCCTCCAATCTCCACAGCTGACTTCTCCAACTTTGCCCCATAGCAGTGATCCCTGATAATGCTACTTTGCCTTAAGTCAACAGATCCCCAAGACTGACCATGTGCCAAAACACTGACTGACCATTGGCCCCAAATTGATGTGTGAACTTCTGGTCAAGCCCTGTTAGACCCCAAACTGGTCTCTGTTCAGCTGTCTGACTGACCTCCCATTAATCCCCGGACTGGTTACATTGGACCTGCAGAGATGACCATGGCCCATTCCTCGGAATGTCGAAGTAGTGTCCTCCTGACCTGGACTACCCCAAAGCAGCTGAATATCCCTGGATTAAGATTGTTCAATGTTTTTGACTGTCTATGGTGTGACCCACTGACTGACAACAGACCCCTGTGAAGGCACCTATGAAAGGCATGCAACTCTGTTCAGATTGTTTGGTGATTTCATTGTTCCACACCCAGATTATACAAATGAGATTGGATGTAGAGTGTGATGGGCAGGTTGCTGATTAAAGTAAGGGGGGAACCACTTGGAAGAGTCACCAACCCAGCAGAACCTAAGAGAAGAACACTTAAGTTCATTGAAAGTTGCAATAAGAAGCGATAGGGTAAAAGTTAATCCTGCATTCCATATTATCTGCTGAAATTAGATGCTAGCTTTTTGTGATTCATAGATAAGGACTCCCAAATCCCTCTTTTCTGTAGCTTTCTGTGGTCTTTCTACATTTAAATAATATTCAGCTCCTCTATTCTTACGTTTGTCCACATTATATTCTATCTGCCAAATTTGTGCCCATTCGCTTAACCCGTCTACATCCTCCTCGAGTCTCTCTGTGTCATTCTCACCATTGCTTTCCAACCTATTTTTGCATCCTACACAAACCTGGCTATAGTACATTCACTGTCCTCATTCAAGCCAATCGTGTATATTGTAAATAACTATGGACCAGCCTGATCCTTGTGGCACACCAACAGTTCCAGGTTGGCATCCTCGTTATGTTTGTCTTCTATTTGGTAGCCAATCTTCTAGCCATGCTAATACACTCTCTCCAACACCATGGGCTCTTATCTTATTAAATAGCCTAATGTGTGGTACCTTATCAAATGTCTTCTGAAAATCCAAATATATTACATCCATTGCTTTCCCTTTATCTATCCTACTTGTTATATCCTCAAAGAACTCTTGTAAATTTATTAGGCATGGTTTCCTCTTTGTGAAGCCCTGCTGACATTGTTGTTCATATTCCATGTTTCTAAGTGCTCTGAAAGAAGCAATACAGCTTTTAAGCCAGCCAGAAAATGGTCATGGAAGTCCATTGGTGACAGATAATTCTTACTTAAAAGGTAGATGTATCAGGACACATACCTATACAGTATCAACAAATAATAAATCATATCTGTGTGATATTCTTTATTTTGCTGAGGGTAAATTTTCCTGCGATAGTCAGAGTCATACAGCACAGAAACAGATCCTTTGGTGTAACCGGTCCATACTATAATCCCAAGCTAAACTAGACCCACCTGCCTCCAATTAGCTCATATCCCTCCACACAGCTTATTCTTGTACTTGTCCAAATGTCTTTTAAATGTTGTGATTGTACCCACATCCATCACTTCCTCAGGAAATTCATTCCACATGCGAACTACCGTCTGTGTAAAAAAAAAATTGTCCCTCATGTCTTTTTAAAATCTTTCTCTTCTCACCTTAAAAATGTGCCCCCATTCTAGGGAAAAGACAACTACCATGAACTCTAACTACACCCCTCATTATTTTATAAACTTCTATAAGGTAGCCTGTCAACCTCCTATGCTCCTTTAAGAACATTACCAGCCTATCCAGCCTTTCTTGATAACTCAAACATTTCATAACCGGCAGCATTTTGCTAAATCTCTTCTGCATCCTCTCCAGTTTAAAATCCTTCTTATAACTTCCTATAACAGATTGTAAGAAATCAGCCAGCAGATCCCCATCTTTGCAGGTTGAATTTAATTTCCATTGCCTCCCTTCCTGTCATCTATAGATGTGTAAGAGATAGAAACGCATTCAGTCAAAAATTTTATTTTTGCCGGTCTAGATTATTTCTTCTGATCAATATTAATGCATTGGTTTCAAAATGGGCACAATTGTTATGAAGAACACTGGCAAATAATCAGCTTGTGCTTCAAGTACGAAACAATTGCAATTAGCTGTTATCATGAAGTGCTTTAGTTTGGAGACTGTGTCATCAAACTTTAATGTATGTTCTATTTCAAAATCCTCAAAGGAGAGATAATAGTTTTCACGACCAACTGTTATATGCAAAAAAAAGAGCAACTTCAATCTTCTTAGCAGTCAAACTGAATGGTTTACATTAATTCATATAATTAAGTGATCTCTTTGGGCATGAACAAGAGATTTATTAGGAGCAGGGTTAATAACGTATGTGGTGAATAATAGGGCCAGTGCTTTTAAACAATGTTTAATTTATTAGTTAGCATGTAGGCTGTGAGGAATGTTATTTCAATGAAAGTGGTAATCACTTATTCCAAACCCTTTCTTGTATTAGATCACCAAAATATTCAATTTGCATGTTTGCAAATGTAGTCTTTCAGATATGAAAATTGAGAATCTAATTGAAAAAGAAATTAAATTGAAAAGTATTCTGGTAAACTGTAAAACGCATCTTACAGTTGTGGCCTTTGACTGACTTAATGTCGGACTTGATTTAGCAGGTCTGAAATTTGGATTTTATTCATTCATAGGATGAGGGCGCCACTGACTAGGTCAGCATTTATTGCCCATCCCTAATTGCCCAGAGGGCAGTTAAGAGTCAAACACATTGCAGTGGATCAGGAGTCACATGTTGGCCAGACCAGGTAAGGATGGCAGTTTCCTTCCCTAAAGGACATTATTGAACCAGATGGGTTTCCTACGACAATCAACAATAAATCCATGGTCATCATTAGACTTTTAATTCCAGATTTATATTGAATTCAAATTCCACCATCTGCGGTGGCGGGATTTGAACCCGGGCCCCCTAAATTTACTTGAGTCTCTGGATTAACAATATAGCAATAATACAACTAGGCCATCGCCTCCCAAATAAATCCTTCAAAACTGAAGCTAAAAGAAGGTAGCAAAATACAGCATACATTTTTCTGTAACAGCTAATGTGGATAAAAAGATCTATTCACTGGGTACCCACAGCTATTGATTAAAGGTGCCTCTTAAATTTCTGCAGTGTTCCTAAGTTAACTTCTAAAAGTGTCCTCTTCAGTGCCATTACTCTTTTCTCTCCCCTTCAAATGCAGTTTTAAGACTTCACTGGATTGGGATCTTTCAGTTTATGCCCAATTCAAAGACTTGGACATCTTGGGAGCATCCAATTAAGTCAAGAATGGAGTTTACTGGTAGGCAAAAGCATTTCCATTCTCTGTGCTTTTTGTCCTGAGGGACTGTGCAAGAAGCACAGATAAATCAATAACAGTCAGAAAAGAGTTGCTAACAGAATGTCACACCAAACTAATCTGATTGAATGGTGGGGACATAGTTTAAATTAAAATCCAGGGGTTATTGGAATGAGGACCTAATGTTGGAGAGGAAAATCAAGGTAAACAGGGAATTGAGAAGGACACTTGAACAGGGAATAAGGTGCTAGGATGTCTTAGAAATGTGAAAGACAAAATTTATTTGTAAAGTGCCATGAAGCAACAAAGGTACTGCATTACTGAGTGTATTCTGTAGGCCACCACTTAATGGGAAGGATATGGAGGAAGATTGTTTCAAGGAAATTTAAGAGAAGTGGAGGTATAGTAATGTTGTTATAACAGGGAATGTCATGGTCTTCACTGTGCTTGATTGGTTTAGCCTGGCTGTTGGCTCAGAGAAAAAAATGTAAGTAATCTGTAAAAAGAGATGAAAGTTGGAAGTGAAGGCATTTTAAAACATCATGACAAAACATAGAAGTGTCGTTCTCAGCACAGCCCTGAGATATAAAATATACAACATGGATGACAGAAGAGATTGAGAATAAGGTGAATCAGAAAAGCACTGTATATGACAGATGTCAGGTAGATAATACTATTGAGACCCATGTTGAACCATGACCATAATGATACAATCTATACTAGGTGCAGGAGCATACCATGAGGATTGAAGGGCTCAGTGGTTAGCACTGCTGCCTCACAGTGCCAGGGGCCTGAGTTCAATTCTACCCTTGGGTGACTGCCTGTGTGGAGTTTGCACATAATACCTGCGTCTGCTTGAGTTTCCTCTGGATGCTCCAGTTTCCTCCCACAGTCCAAAAATGTGCGGGTTAGGTGGATTGGCCATGCTAAATTGCTCCATAGTGCCCAGTGATGTGCAGGCTGGGATCTGCCTGGACTGCACGCAAAATAAAACTTTTCACTGTCTAGGTATATGTGACAATAATAAATCAAATCAAAAAAGGCTGGGTGGATTAGCCGTGGGAAATGCAAGGTATGGGGATAGGGTAAAGGGGTGGGTCAGGGTGGGATGCTGTTTGAACAGTTGATGTGGATTTGATGGGCCAAATGACCTGCTTTCAGACTGCAGGGATTCTGTGACTCTATGTTTAGAGAATTGCAATAGTTACACTTTTGATCAAAAATGGATATAAGGGTAAATCCTGCAATTATAAACCAGCCAATTCAACATAGTTATTGGGAAAGCTGTAAGAGATTATAATTTGGGCCAATATTCATATTTATTGGGCAAATCTGGATTGATTAAGGAAACCCAGCAAACATTTGTAATAAGGGAAGTTGTGTTTAAATAATTTGATTTTTTTTTGATAAGGTGACAAAGAGAACTGATTAAGGTAACATGGTTGATAGTGCATGGATTTCCAAAAGGCATTTGATAAAGTGCCATAATAAAGCAGATAGTAACAATATGGATTCAAATTTGGTTGAGTGATGGAGGCAGCGGTTGGTGGTGAGTGATTTGCTTTTTGGACCGGAGGAGAACTTTTGGTGCGGTTTCCTAGTGTAGAGCCAGAGTACAACCATTGATTTTTCTTGATTCATTTATGATCTAGATTTGCGTCAAATTCAATATTTGTAGATTACACAAGACTGGGAAGTATTGTAAACTATGAAGTACATGGTGCTAGGCTTCAAAGGACAGAAACAGGCTGGTGGAGTAGCTGGGCAAGTGGCATATGAAATTTAGTGCAGAGAATTGTGAAGGGATTAATTTTGGAATCATAGTTATTCAGCACAGAAAAGGCCCTCCATCCCATCCAGTCTGTGCCGATCTATCTACATTAATCCCACTTTCCAGCACTTAGCTTTGTTGTGCTATTTCAAGCGCTCATTCATGATTTTTTTAAAGTTTAAGAAAGCATCTGGTACTCTCCCAGCAGTCCATTCCAGATCCTCACTACCCTCTGGGTAAAATGATTTTTATTATTCAAATCTCCTCTAAACCCTTGCCTTTCTTCTTAAAATTATGGCCCCTTGTTATTGACCCTTCAACTAAGGGGAACTGCTGCTTCCTATCCACCCTGCCAATGCCCCTCATAATCTTATACACCTCAATCGGGACTCCACTCAGCCTTCTCCTCTCTGAAGAAAACACTCTGAGCCTATCCAGGCTTCCTTCATCACTAACCCACTCCAAAACAGGCAACATCCTGCACCACTCCAGTGCAATCACATCCTTCCTATAGTGCAGAGACCAAGGTTGCACACATCTGTGTCCTAACTAAAGTTTAGTATAGCTCCAACATCACCTCTGCTCTTATAACCTCTGCCACGAATGACAAAGCCAAATGCCCCATATACCTTCTTAATCGCCCTAGCCGCCTTCAGGGATCTGTGGACAAGCACCCCAATATCCCTCTCTTCCTCTGAGCTTCCTAGCATCCTGCCGTTTGTTCACTCCTTTGTCTTGTTACTTCTTCCAAAATGCAATACCTCGTGCTTTACAGGGATGCCACTCATCTGCCATTTGAACAACCAATTCTTCCTCAATATTAACCACCAGAATAATCTTCGTGCTGTTAGTGTGCTTATCAGCAGCCACACATTCCCATCTATATCATTTATACATATATTGGTAGAAAATATGATGACAGGCAATATACAAGATGAAGGATACATTTCAAAAAAGGGTGCAGGAGCAGATGGACCATAGGGTATATATGTATAAATCATTGAGGGTGACAGGGCTGGTTGAGAAAATGGGGAATAAAGCACAAAGGATCTTTATAAATATGGGAAGAGGGTACAAAATGAGAAGGTAGGAAAAATCCATATCAAACTCTGGCTTCACGTCAACTGGAATATTGTGAATGATTCTGGGCACCATACTCTGAAAGCCAAGAGAGAGGACATTTACAATTATGTTCTGGAGATGACAGACTTCAATTGTATAGATGGATTGGGAAAACTGTGGCTGTCTTCTCCAGAGAAAAGAAAATTAAAAAAAAAAGACTTGATAGAGGTGTTGCAAATCCATGGGGCTTCTGGACAGAATTGATAGCGATATATGTTCCTGTTGGTGGGGTTGAGGAGAATGAAAGAATACTGATTTAAGGTGAATAGAGAAAGAAGCAACGGTCGTGTGAGGAAAAGCTTTTTCACGTAGTGAATGGTTAGGGCCTGGAATGCAAATTCGAACATGTGCTGGAGGCACATACATTTCAGGCCTTCAAAAGAGAATTGGATAACTATCCGGAGAGAAAAGGTTTTCGGGGCTACGGCAAAAAGATGGGAAAGGATGGCAAAAATTATTTACTCTTGTAGGCATCCTGCATGAGCACCCTAAGCAAATGTAACAGCTGGTATCGTGTCCTGCTACCTAAAGAGACAACAGGGAGTGCATTTGACAGGATCATGGCCGATCTGATTTTGACTTCGACTCCACTTTCCTGTCTAATCATTAAACCCCTTTGACTCCTTTGTCGATCAAGAATCTATCTAAAATAAAACGAAAAAAAAATCTGTGGATACATGGAGATCTGAAAGAAAGAAAAACAAACGGCTGGGGAACTCGGCAAGTCTGGCAGAATCAGTGAAGAGGAAACAGAGTTCATGTTTTGAGTCCAATGATCCTCCTTCAGGACTCTTCTGCCGTGTCAAGTCTCATAGGAAATATTGAAACGCTCTTGTTGATCTATGTTTAAATCCTGGGTGTTTGAATTCCTAGGCCACACAGCCATCAGTCTGAAGATTGGTTTCAGTCAAATAATAAAATCTCAATCAGAAACAGCTAAAAATATAATGAAAGACGTATAGGTAACAATAGTGAGAGAAGATTGTGTGCATATGCTTTTTGTATTTTAATTATTTCCGAGGCAACAGATCAGATTCGTTGTAGTCCAGCAAAACAGACTGTTCAATCCTGGTGCAAATTATCAATAATGTAGCACAGTTATATCCATCTGCTCACTATGAATGTAGGAATTCCACTTGATTCCATGGAACTGGACCTGCAAAAGGAATGATGGCAGAAAGTTGTTGTAGCCTAGTTGCCCTTTTAAAAGTCTTAATCTGGTTAGGGGTGGATGAGTCAACCTGCTTATTGCCAAAAAATCTTAAGACATCGGAGCTAATGAAGGCCATTCAGCCCAATGAGTCTGCTCCACCATTCACTGGTGACCTGATAATCCTCAATTCTACTTTCCTGCGCTTTTCCCACATCCCTCTGTTCTCTTCCTGATTAAAAGTCTGTCTCGCCCAGCCTTGAATGTACTAAAGAACCCAGCCCACATCTCGTAAAATTGAGCACAGGTCGGGGGCAAACAGGAGGGGCCACAAAACCCCCGGAGCATCATATGTGTCTTCCAATGCCTGTAATTTTTCCAGTTGTGATTTGCAAAATTCTGTCCTGTGATTCACTGAATTTTTTGAGGAGGTGACAAGCAGGGTCGGTGAGCATGCATTCGATATAATAATGATAGCGGTGTCCTGCCCAAGTTCCTTGGTTCAACCTCTCCATGACTTGTGGTCTTGTGATTCAGCTACTTGTAAGAGCCTCCCATTTACAATTTAGCTTGGAAGTAATCATTTGATGTAATCAACGAGACTTCTAGCAAAGCTTTTGATCAGATCCAAGATGGAAGAATGGTCACAAGAGTAGAATCCTATGGGATTCAAAACAAAGTGCCAACTTGGGTCCAACTTGTAGCCCCTTCATGAGGTCATCTGACAAATTCGCTACACTCTGAAAGCTTGTGTTTTCAAATAAACCTGTTGGACTATAACCTGGTGTTGTGTGACCTTGTCCACCCCAGTCCAACACCGGCACCTTCACATGGTAAAAATAATATTCTGTATTTTGTTCTACCTTCCAAAAAGAACAACTTCACATTATCCCACATTTTATACTCCATTTGCCAACTTACTCAACCTATCAATATCTCTCTGTAATCTGTTTGTATTCCTCTCACAACCTGCCTTTTCACCTATTTTTGTGTTGTCTAGAAATTTGGCTCCACAACGTTCGCTTCCTTCCTCCACATCATTAATATATACTGTAAACCGTTGTGGTCACAGCACTGATCCCTATGAAACCTCACTTGTCCCAGGTCACCAACCTGAAAAAGAACCCCTTATCCCCACTTGCTGTTTCCTGCCCATGATCCAATTCTCTATCCATGCCAATATACTACCTCTGACACTGTGGGCTCTTATCTTATGACTTAACCTTTTGTAAGGTATCTTGATGAATGTCTTCTGGGAGTCCAAATACAACTCGTCTACTAATTTCCCTCTATCCACTCTGGTTGAGAGTTCCTTGAAAAGCTCTAATAAATTGGTCAGATATGATTTCCCTTTTATGAAGCTGTGCTCGGTCTGCTTGTGTAGATTAGGATTTCCATATGTTCTGTTATTGCTTCCTTAATAATTGATTCCAATACTTCCTAGCAATAGACGTTCGGCTAATTGGCCTATAGTTACCTGCTTTTTGCTTCCCTCCCTTTTTGAATAGGGGAGTCAGATTAGCAATTTTCCAATCCTCTGATACTTTTCTAGAATCCGATGGCTTTTGGAAACTTACAACAAATGCACCCACTATTTCTGTAACTACCTCTTTTAGGATCCAAGCCATTAGGGCCTGGGGACTTAGCTGCCTTTAGCCCCATTGTATGCTTAATACTGCTTCTTTAGTGATGGTGATAATTATTGCTTTGCTGTCTTCTTTAGTATTAATGGAACTATCTTCTGTTAAGTGTCTTCCACCATAAAGACTGATGCAAACTATCTCTTTAATTCCTCTATTCCCCAAATACATCTTCCCAGGTACATTTTCTAAGGGACCTATGTTCACTTTGACCTCTCTCTTCTTTTTCATATATTTGAAGCTCTTAGTGTCAGTTTTTATATTCCTCAATTGTTGACATTGTAGATTATTTTCTCTGTCTTTATTATCTTTTTAGTCTCCTTTGCTGGATTCTGAATTTATCCCAGCTTTTGGGGCTATCACTGACTTTGGCCTCCTTCTATGCTTTTTGTTTCAATTTAATATTCTCCTTAACGTCCTTGGTTAGCCACGATAGTTATCCCTCTCTTAGAATTTGCTGAGAGTCATGAATTGCCTCCTTAAATGTCTGCCACTGCTTGCTTACTGTCATTCCTGCTAATCTATCTACTCAGTTCACTTTAACTCTATCCTCATTTCATTGTAATTCCCTTTATTTAATTAAGTTAATCTCATTGGTTTCTGACCCAGGTTTCTCACTCTTGAACTGAGTCTTAAATTCTATCATGTTATGATCACTGCCTCTCAGTGGAAATTTTACTCAGGGATCATTTATTGAACCTGTCTCATTACACATCACCAGATCCAAGATAGCCTGCTCCCTGGTTGGCTTCATGTCATTTGCTGTAGAAAACTATCCCGAATGCACTGTATGAATCATGTTATAGCTACCCTTTCCAATTTGATTAGCCCAATCAACATGAAGATTAAAGTCACCTATAATTATTGCTCTATTCCTTTTACATGCCTGTATTATTTGTTGATTTATTGCCATTCCCACAGAGTGGCTACTCTTGGGATTCTGTACACTACCCCTATCAATGTCATCTTTCCCTTGCTATTTTTTTTCCTACCTTTGCCCAAATGAGCTGTACATCATCCGAGCCTAGATCATCCCTCATAAATGTCCTCATTTCATTTCTTATTAACAGTGCTACTCCACCACTTTTTCCCTCTGTTCTCTCTCTCTGAATGGTCAAATATCCTGAATGTTAAGTTCCCAGTTATGGTCTCCTTGTGACTATGTTTCGATAATGGCTATGACATCTTATTGGCTTTTGTCATTGATGTACGTGTCATGTTGGGGTGACTTTGAAAACTTTTCACAGTATTTTTCATGTAAAAGTATACATGACAATATATTTCTATTCTATTCTATTTGTCTACCTTGATTTATGCCATCAGTTCATCTGCCTTATTCTGAATGCTTTGTGCATTAAGATACAAAGTCTTTAATTTGTTCTATTATTGAATCTCCCTACACTTTTATGGTTCCCTGGTATAACATATACAATGTGAGACATAAGGAACTGGGCACCCTGCTGTTAAAAGCTAGACACTGCAGGAAAACAATATGTGTTGAAGGGCAGAGAACAGCCCAATATCTGGGGGAGGAACTTCTTAGTCAATGTGGCATCCTTAATATTGAAAGAAATCCCCAAGTGTCAGTAGACGTAATTAGATGAAACTTGACATTGAGCAAAAGCAGGAAGTACGAGGACAGATAGCCAAAAGCTTAGCCCAAAGTATGGGTTTTAAGAAGTGGCTTAAAGGAGGATTAAGAGATGGTGCTGTTAAATGCAAGAATTTCATCTATGGACTTAGATGGCTGAAGGCACAGCTGCCAATGGTCAAGTGAAGGAAGTGGGAATTGTACAAGAGACCAGAATTGGAGGAACACAGTTCTTGATGGATCCTTGGGCTGAAGGAGAATAGAAATGTGGAGCATGAGGGCAGGAAAGAATTTGAGCATCAGGATGAAAATTTTATGATTGAAGCTCATGCAGGAGACAGAAGCTATAGATTTGGTATAACTTGACCTTGTAACATTCGGCATGTTAGAATGAGATTGGATTCTGTAGTATAATGAGAATGAATATGTGCATTGATTTACCAAATGATATACCTCTGACAGCATCATTGTTGAGACTGAGAAGAGAAGAAGGAAAGAACTGTGCTTGAGATCTGTATTTGATACAATGGATGTTTGATTGTAAATAGAATTTACAGAAACTCCTCTGAGTCAGACAATAGCCACTGTTAGATAAGCCAAAGACAGATGCACCAGATTCAGAGTATGGGCAGTCTATCTTAGTAGGGCAGCCTCAAGCATGCAGTGCGGACACTCAACACCTAGACTTTACAGTTGGCAGCTCTATGAGGCCGACCTGACACAAACTTGATTCGATGGGAGCAGCATAGTCCATAGACATGATAGCCATAGCACTCATCAGACCTGAGTGAACAGGAAGTCATTAAAGATTTGTTCATTGCTCCAACATTGGTAACCTAACATCTTTTGCACCCTACTTAAGTTCTCAGTTTTGTTAATCTATTTCAATCAAAAATAGTGAACATAATGTTTGATGCTGTTTTCTAACAGATACTTTTGAGGATAGTTTTGTTTAACGTTTTACCAAACTCATTGCATAAATTAATGGCTACAATGGTACCATACATTCCAAACATAAATGTAAGATTAATATTTCTACAAAGGAGTTTCATATTGATATACAATAGCATTAGAGAAGAGATGCATGACAATAGACTGGACATGTATGACTTTATGGGGTTTGATCTAATTTAAAAGTACAAGATTTCTTTTGTTTAGGCCTAAGGCTTTAACACTACCAATCATTTTCATTCTCAGCCTTCAAATCTGTAAATATTTCATTCTAATAATTTGTCATTAAAACACTCCATTATTTACCATGTAATTTATTTCTGAAATTAATTGCAAATTGCAAAAGTATTTGGATGTGAATCCATGAGAAATTCCACCAAGACATTATTTTAGAGGGCCCTTTAGTATTGTGACTTCATTGCTATTTTATTCTTTCGCTACATAATATTTTGTTTCTTATTTTGTAAGCTGATTTATTGATTTATTTTTCACTTTCATATACATCTAGGGCTGAACCTTACCAGATATCATCTCTGTCAATTTAGGTGAGTTTCATGCAGTGTTTGTGTCCCTGAGCCCCAGCAACTTTTCTTGCGCTATCTTACCAAACTCACCTCATTAACTGTGTATCCGGCCCCTTTGGCACCCTGATCATCGTAACCTGCCACTGGCCGCAGTGTTGCCGGGATATCTTGGTATTCCTGGGACCGGCACCATCTTTAAAACTCACCTGGCTAAACATTGGCATCTGCAGCTGCCCTGCATGGCTCACTTTCTTTGCCCTGGACATGTTGGACAGAGGGCAAATGACACCCAATGAGGTGGGTTGTTGAAGTAACAAAATGGTTGACCACACCCTCCTCCTCCAGACCCTGTCCCCCGTTCTCCAGCTGGGAAGGACTGTTCTACATGATTACATTTATATCTATCTGATCAAAGCCAGAAAATAACCTGCAATGGATTCTCATGCAGCCCCCACACTGTTTTCCTCTGGTATCCCCTAAGAAGCTATCCTTGATGCTCTCCTATTTCTAACTTGTACACTTAGTGAAGTTTTTCAAATGTACAGGGCTCGTTTTCACATGTATGATAATGACATCCAGCTGTACCTCAGTCCCACCTTTCTTGACTCCCCACTGTTGCTAACTCATCAGGGTGCTTATCTGACATCCAGTACTGGATGAGAAAAGAAGTTCCTCCAATTAAATATTGAGAAGACTGAACCCATTGTTTCCTCCCCTTCCCCATTTCAAATTCTGTTCCCTAGCTACTGACTCCATCCCTTTCCTTGACATTGGTCTGATATTAAGTTAGTCTGTGTAAAATCTTGCATCTGTTTGCAATCTTTGGTGCTACATTTGATCCTATTAACCTCAAATGTGCGCAATCTCTAAGACCACCTATTGCCATTTCCATACCATCATTCAGCTCATCAGTTGATGAAACCCTTGTGTGTGCATTTGTAATCTCTAGACTTGACAATTCCAATTCACTGCTAGCTGGTCTCTACCCTCCACAAATTTGGTGTTATTAAAAACTCTACTCCTGTGTGTTAAAACACATCAAGTCCTATCACCCCAATGCTCACTGACCTACGTTGGCTCTCCCTAAAGCAAAGTCTTGATTTTAAAATTCTGATCCTGATTTTCAAACTTCTCTCCATCTCTGAAATCCTCACTCAGCCCAGGAACATCCAAGGTATCTGCGCTCCTCTTATTCTGGCATCTTGTATGCTCACAAATATTGCTTCACCATTAGTGGCTGTACCTTCAGTTGCCTAGATACAAAGATCGGAAATTCCCTTCACACACCTGTCCAGCTCTCCATTATATTTTTTATTGTCTCAGGGCTCTAGGCCCTGGAGCGACTTTCTGTGTTTGTAGCAGCAAAATTGCAAAAGTATCTTTGCCAATTAGGCAGAATCTATCCCAGCCATACTCACTGAGGTGATATGATCAGTGTTTGGACAACAGTGAGCAACAAGTTGGGAGTTTTGGAATACGACTCAATTTCTTTAACGTCCTCCTGCTCGGATGTTGAACGTCATGGTCACCTGCTGCACTATCTACAGCATGGCCCTCCAGGGAACGGTGAACCTTGAGAAAGGTCAGTGGAGAAGGACCAGAAACAGGAAGAGGAGGTAAGAAGAGATGAAGAATTGCTGGCAGAGAGAGAGAGAGATAATGATGAACATAGAAATGCCTCATCAGCAAATGAAGTCGCTTTCTCCTGCATCCCTCCAGAAAGAGGATCTCTCCTTCATAGCTTCCAGCATTACATCCAGGCCAGGATCTCCCAAGTGAGGTTCATCCCTTCCCTGAGCGCCAGTCGTTTGACTCCAAAGTGACATCTCACTCCTTGGTGATAAGGTGGAAGGCTTTGATACAATCTGCAGACTTCTCCCTTAAGACAAAACACAACCTCATTGGTGACTGCTGTGAGGAGTCCAAAATGCCTCCCACACTTCACTTGATCCATTCCTACCCCCATTAGTTTGAAGTGGTAAACGCTTTCCTTATCAATCAATGGCTCACTCTGGGGACACCTTTAGCTTTAATCTGCTTTCCACTGAGTTTCTGACTCTAAACCGAACCTGTCTCCCAACTTCGTGGTGAAATTTTTCTCCCAAAGTGTTTACGCGTATTTGTATAAACCACCTAATGTATCTGTTGATCTTTTTTTTCCACATTTTCTCAATTTTATTTTCTAATTCCGGATCCCCTCAAGACATGTGCCCTTTCCAGAATTAGAGGTCAGGTCACAGCGACACCCCAGACATCTACGTAAATGCTATTCTGCTGTCTGCATTCCGAACTGTGGAAGATACTTGAGGATGACTGATTCTGCTGTGCATTGAGACCAGATTGAACCGATGCTTCTTAAATAAGTAATGATCCAACATTTGACCCAAATAATCTGGAACGTGTTATGTACTTCCTGCCTCGCAAGATCGTACCAACATTTACAGAGAAATGAATTAATCTCTTGGACATTTTCGAGACTAAAAACTACAGCAATTCTTCCACGTTAAACTCCTTGGCTCATCGATGATTTCAGGCGGCATAATCTTAAAATATTTCCAAAGCAGTTTTATTGCCGATGTTTCTTCGTGGTCTCAGTTCAAAGGGCAGCAACATTGTTTCAAGAAGATAAGAGAAGGATCGGAACAAAGGGTTTAGTTACTTTTTACTTCTCTCCAAAATCCCATTAATCCCAGTAAACCGTACATATTTTTGGTCACAGCTGGTTACCTCCAAGTACAATGGCTATCTGCCAAATATTTTTAAATGGTTATAATTGCTGTAGATAAATTATTATAACATGCATGCAGTACGAAGAAGAAATTATTTGAGCTACTCTTGATGTAAACCCATGGCTTTGATTCTGCTTCAGTACATTTGCCACACTTTCAAGTAAAGGTCACGTCTGGGTGATTTAACAATACTTCGTAATTTTCCAGTCCGAACATAAGTTAGCGAGACATCGGGGTAAAATGCTACTGTTGCTAATGCAAGCCGGAATGTTGAGTACATCTTTCTTGACAAAATTGCTGTCAAAGCATTTTGAGGTTTGAAGTTGAAAGCAGTTCCGGAAATTATAGGAAGCAGTTATTGGAGAGCTGTGATAGATTTGGAGAGGCTGCAAAGGAAATTTACCAGGATGTGCCTGGGTCTGGAGAGTTTCAGTTATTAAGAGAGAGTGGACAGACTGCAGTTGTTTTCCTTAGCAGAGACGATTGGGAGGGGACATGATAGAGATGTATAAAAGTATGCGGAGCATAGATAGGGTAGACAGGAAGGAACGTTTCCCCTTGCAGAGGATAAATGACTGGGGACATGCATTTAAGGTTTGGGGCAGGAAGTTTACAGTGGATGTGAGGAAAACATTTTCACTGGTGGTGTGTGAATCCACTAGCGAATCTGGAACTTATTGCCTGTGATAGTCAGAGAGGCTGAAACCCTCATAACATTTAAGAAGTACATAGATGTTCACTTATGATATCAAGACATACAAGGCTATGGGCCAATGCTGGAAAATGGGATTCGAATAGTTAAGTGATATTTGTTAACCAGCGTGAAAGGGTCTTTTTCTGCACTTTAAGACAGTTGAGAATCTTTGGAACTCCCTGCCACAGACAATTGTGGGGATAGAGTCCTTACGTATACCTAAAGCTGAGATAGATAGATGGATAGATTGATCCTTGATCAATAGGGGAATCAAGGGTTATGGGAAAACACAGGAAAGTGGACACGAGGAATGTCAGATCAGCCATGATCCTGTAGAATAATGGAGCAGGCTCCAGGGGCCAAATGGCCTACTCCTGTCCCTATTTCTTATGGTCTTTAGATCTCTATGACTCCATGACAAGTGTAAAAAAGCATCTTGAGCAATGACACTCACCCTTGTCTCACTGTCACTGTTGAATATGTTCAGGGAAAGAGCTCTAGCCCCTCAGATGTAGGACAAATCGGTTCTCAAACTAATTTGTGCCCTCTGAAAAAGAACTTTTATGAGGAATTTGAAAAATTGATGAGGATATATATTTAGGATTGGACTCCTTGATTAATTTAATGCATTAGGATTGCTTTTATTCATTTTAATTGTTAGACCTCTGTGATAAGATCACTTTCTTTATGTTGCTAATATTAATTTATGTTTAATTCTTTAACAAATGAACAATATACCTCAAATTAATTACTGTACAGGCAATGAAGTTAATTTGACTGATTGAATGTTTCTATAATGTTTCATGTATTTGCCTGAGGAACAGAAACTGGTGGAGGTGAGCCTGGTACCATGTAATACAGAGAAGTGTTGTCTACTTGTAGTTAACCTCGGCAATACAGGATTCACACTAGGCGTTCTTATTTTAAGTCACAGGAATTATGCATGGATTGGTGAGATGTGTAGTTGGAGGAGGGTAATGAGAAGGAACTGGTTAGAGGGGTTTACTGAGCCTTGTCAATTTGTGGAATGGTATTAGTCTGCTGGAAAGTACTCGACAAATTATTTGGACAAGGATGGAAGCTTCCACTGGATTTGACCAAGTAGTTATGCATCACATCTGTGCATGTGTAGCAGCTCCAATTCAAGTGGAGTTGTGATAATCCTCATAATCAAATCCTGATGCACACTGTGTTGAGTCATTCATACAGAACAAAGAGCTATGTGGTTGTAGTTTGTTTACGCAATGATATCTGATCCAGACTTGAGTCATTACCTTTATTGGAGAGGAGAACATGAAGGGATATTTTTTTCTGTTATTCATTGGTTAACAAGAGACTGGCATTGCAGAGTATGCATTTCAAAATTACTTCGAATTCTCCAGGTGATCCTGTTATTGTGACACGATGAGTTCCTTTATGTTGTATATATTTTTGTACTGTCAGAACTGCATGCAGTGAAAATTGTAACGTTCAGGGAACAAGCAGCTCCAAACATTTGAGTCTCACAGCTAATTTCTACATTTGTACTAATACTCCAAAATATTAAGTTTCATTCAATACTTTCTAGGAATAAGGGCTGGTTTTGTTACAAGGCTTTCACTTGCTAAATCAAAACAGTCTTCGGTAACTGAAGAGCAGCTTTGGCGTGACACTTATTTGGAGAAGGCAAAGACTAAATTAAGCTCCATGAAGATAGTAACTGTTTAGTTGGACTGCTGAAAAGGCAACTGAACTGGGTCTGGGTAGTTGGACACTTAAGGAGAAGTCAGGAGCCATTGGATGGCTCTGTGTGGGTAAAACTCCAGAAGAAATTCTTGGCTGTTAGTTAAGTTTTGGAGTCAGGCCACCAGCAATGCACTGGGATCGATAAAGAATCAGAAGGAGCCATTGGTGCAGATGTGGTTGAGTATGAGGAAACTCTCAAACACTACTAGTTTTGTGCAGGAGCAGAGCTCAAGAAACATATCCAGCGGCACTACAGGTTTGGTGAAGCTGTCTGTCATGAAAAATCTGGAGTTATGCTTGTAGCGAATTGGTGGAGTGTAGTTTCCAAAATATCCGGGTGTGTGTAATCCCAGAAGAGGAAGGTAAACTATCAAAACATGAAGAATTGTTGGGAGAGACAATAGTAGAATAGCTCTTGAGGGATTTTCAAAACCAGTGAAGAATCATAATCCCTTGTGAAGTGTTTTCGTGTGAACCACAGGGTCATTAATTCATGGTGGTGTGGAGAGAGGGTTTTGCTGGGAAATACATGGGATATGTCTCAACCAAAGCACTGTTTGATGTG
The DNA here is from genome assembly GCF_021869965.1 of Rhincodon typus. Taxonomy (NCBI): domain Eukaryota; kingdom Metazoa; phylum Chordata; class Chondrichthyes; order Orectolobiformes; family Rhincodontidae; genus Rhincodon; species Rhincodon typus. The sequence goes on along the minus strand of NC_063347.1, from coordinate 52,168,255 downwards.
TCCAACTATCAATTATCTGTTACCCATACCTGTGTCACAATCAGTTAGGGATGTTAGATTACCTCATATCTATCTTGGCAGAGCTTAAACCATTTTTTTTGTCAATAGTCTTTGCATGTTTGTTTAGGTAAGTTTTATCTGTAACTAATTCATAATTCTTTATTGTCTATAAAACCTGGCTGAATTTTTTGCAATACTTAAACAGATATAGTTTATAAACTAATCAATTGACTATATCATGAACCTGGTTGATTTTATTGTAAGCAGTCGAAGAGTGGGATTAGAAAGGAATCGATGCTGTCTTCTAACTCTGTCACAATAATGATTGTACATTCTTTCTTTTTTTAAAATCAGACTACACCATGAAACCTGAGTTCATTATCCAACAACCTTCCAGCAGAAGAATTTACTTGATATTTAGTTTCACCCGTGAGACACAATTTTACCTATGCCATAAATAATCCTTTGGTTTACTAGATTAGTTTGGGAATAGAAAAAAATCCACACATGTAGCCAGAGGTCAGCCAGATTAATTTTGCATTTGTCACAGGTAGCTGTCAAATGAAACACTTGAAGAAATTACATTAGAGTGCCAACAAGAGGGACACATGAACATATCTGTCAAAAACACATCCCATAGAAAACAGCACAGTACAAGAGATCATTTGTGGAATATTTTTGGGAAGTTAAAGCTAGTATTAAGTTAGAATAAGAGGCTTATAATCCTGCGACTTAGTAGTAAGCCCGAGGACTAGGAGTGTTGCAGAAACCTGCAAATGGTAGCCTAAAAGTTGGGTAAAAAAATCTTCTTTGGATGGCAAATTTTTAACTTTGTTGGATGTGCAAGCAACTTATTAATGGGTGGAGTGGAGTGGTTAATCCATGTTAGTATGCACCCTGTGCCCAATCAAGGAACATGGCATTGAGAAAAGAGTCCAGCAGGAAGATATCTCCCTTCCCTTGCTTCCTTGATAGCAACCCCCTTCCATGACCTCTGTCCATCCACACTCTACTTAAAACCAATTGGTGATCTTCAAGATCGGCCCCACTTTAGTACAGACAGTGGCCTGCTCTCATAGTGGTGCTGCCATAACTGGAGAATTGCCAGTGTCTGATGGGCTAGTCATTCTCAGAGGCAAGATTTAATATCCTACTAGGATATTAATTTGGTGCAACACTGCCGCTGTCCAGGTAAGTGCTTGGTTATCTTGGAGCAGTGTTGGGCCTCCCAGTGAAAGATGATAAAGGGTTCCGAGTCAGTACAGTGTGGAGCTGGAGGAACACAGCAGGTCAGGCAGCATCAGGGGAGCAGAAGAGTCGATGTTTTGCGTCAGGACCCTTCATCAGGACTGCTAAGCATGATCAAGTTTGGTGTAGTTATGATCCTTGATGTCCGATAGGGCAGAGGAAAAGCATTGGTTGAGGGTGTGAATCCTGTGTAGAATGAAAAGCAGTAGAAGTCCTTTGCAGATCTTGGAAAGAGAGGCTCTGAGCTTGGGTAGGGCTGACTGTAGCGAGAAAAGATGCTGGTGCATGGCTGCGAGCATGCAGCTGAGGAACCGCAGAGAAAACCATTTCTGGAGGCTCTGGGTGTACTGTAGATAATGGTTGTCGCAGTTTGGTCCAAATTGGGATGGTCTGGATGTTGTTTGGAGTCCATGGGGTATGAGCCAGCTGCGTAAGCAGGTACTGAGAAAGGAGATGGAGCTGTAGTCCGGGTTTGTTTCAGTATGTGGTCGAAAAGCTTCAGGGCGGAGGAGATTACCCATGGGTTACAGTTGGAGAGAGATCCACTGAGGTCTTTCCAGAGGGAAGCAGACAACTTCTTCAATGTGGACATCCTTGGAAGAGGTTTCGCAGTAGGGGTTTAAGTCACTCCGAGATAGCAAGAACTGCAGATACTGGAGTCAGAGACAACACAGTGTGGAGCTGGAGGAACACAGTAGGTCAGAAGCATTAGTGGAGCAGGAGAGTTGACGTTTCAGGTTGGGACCCTTCTTCAGGACTGCCCAAATCCCATTCCGAAACGTTGGCTCTCCTGCTCCTCTGATGCTGCCTGACCTGCTGTGTTCCTCCAGCTCCACACTGTGTTGACTCTGACTCCAGCATCTGCAGTTTTTGCTATCTCTGATAACGGATTTCCACTGGTCTCCAACCTGCTGGATCAGACCTCTATCACTTGCATTAAATCTCAGGTTCCACATTTGTTTTCAAGTAAAAGACACAAATATCCTATCAGAAATAAAGTGTAAATAACGGGATAATAAGATTGAGGGAGTTTACGTAATTCTAACATTTTCCTTACTGCTGATGTAAAGTTAACAAGCGTGTCGTTCTCTGTTTTCTCTCATGCTCCATTCTTAAATAGCGGGATGACATTTCCGACCTAGTTTCAAAATGGTTATGCAAAAGGTTAAACTTTTTAAGTTTTTAATTAAAAGAAAATTTTTAATTGGAGTAAGGCAAGTTTTAATGGTATGAGACAAGAACTTTCAAAAGTTGATTGGAGTAGACTGTTAGCGGGTGGAAGGATGTCTGACAAGTGAGAGGTGTTCAAGAGTGTGGTGACAAGAGTTTAGAGGCATTATGTTTCTGTTAGAGCAGAGAGTAAGGCCGGTAAGATTAAAGAACAATGGATGAATAAAGATATCGAAGTTCTAGTCAAGAATAAAAGAGAATCTTTTTTACATATAGACAACTTGGTTCAATTGAATCTCTTAATGAATATAAAGAGCATTCTTATTTAGAGAAATTGGGAAGGCAAAGAGGGGATATGAGATACATTTGCAGATAATGTTAGGGATGATCCAAAGAGATTCCACAAATACATTAAGAGCAAGAGGGTAACTAGAGAGAGGGCACGGCCCCTTAACGATCAAGGAGGTCATCTATGCGTTGACCCCCAAGAGATGGGAGAGATTTTAAATGAATATTTCACATCAGTTTTTACTGTGGAGACAGAAATGGAGTCTAAAGAATGCAGACAAAATAAACTTTGATGTTTTAAAAACAGTTCACATTGCAGAAGACAACATTTGGGAGGTCTTAGAGAATATAAAGGTGGATAAATCTCTGGGACCTGATCTGATATATCCCAGAACGTTGTGTGAGTTAAGGTGAAAAATTGCGAGACCCCTTATAGAAATATTTGCATCATCTATAACTACAGGTGAGGTGCCAGATGACTGGAGGGTGGTTAATGTTGCACCTTTGTTTATGAAAAGTTGTAAGGAGAAATTGGGGAACTATAGGCCTGTGAACCTGACTTCAGTTGTGGGTAAATTGTTGGAGGTGATTATAAAAAATAGGATTTATGGACATTTAGAGAACCAAAAATTGATTAGGGATAGTCAGCATGGTTTTGTGCAAAGGAAAATTGTGTCTCTCAAACTTGATTGAGATTTTTGCAGAAGTTGCCAAAACGATTGATGAGGGCAGAGCAGTAGATATTGTTTATTTGAATTTCAGTAAAGTCATTGATAAAGTTCCACATGGTAGACTCATCAGTAAAGTTAGGTCACATGGGATTCAGGGTGAACTTGCCAATTGGATCCATAATTGGCTTAACAGCAGGAGACAGAGAGTAATGGTGGAGGGTTGTAATTTGGACAGGAGGCCTGTGACCAGCAGTGTTCCACAGGGATTGGTTCTGGGTTCTCTTTTTGTTTCATTCTTATAAATGATTTTGATAAGAATATATAAGGCATGGTCAGTAAGTTTGCAGATGACACCTAAATTGGTGGCATAGTAGACGGTGCAGAAGGTTATCTAAGATTACAAAGGGATCTTGATCAAATGGACTAATGGGCTGAAAAATGGCAGATGGAGTTCAATCTGGATATATGCAAGGTAAAGCATTTTGGTACAACAAACAAAGGTAGGCCTTATACAATTAATGGCAGGGCCTTGGGTAGTATTGTAGAACAGAGGGATCTAGGGGTTCAGATACATAATTCTTTGAAGTTTGCTTTGTATATAGACAGGGTGGTTAAAAAGGCATTTGGCACATTTGCCATCATTGCTCAGTCCTTTGAGTATAGGAGTTGGGAAGTCATGTTGAGGTTGTACAGGACATTGGTGAGACCTCTTCTGGAGTCCTGTGTCTAGTTATGGTCGCCCTGTTATAGGAAAGATATTATTAAACTGGAGAGGGTTCAGAAGAGATTTACCAGGATGCTGCTGGGTATGGAAGATTTGAGTTGTAAAGAAAGGCTGGGACTTTTTTCACTGGAGTGTAGGAGGTTGAGAGATGACTCGATAGAAGTTTATAAAATAATGAGCGGTATAGATAGAGTTAATAGTAGTTGTCTTTTCCATAGAATATGGGATTTCAAGACTAAGGGACGTATGGTTAAAGTGAGGGAAGAGCGATTTAAAACAAGACATAAGAGGCAAATGTTTTACACAGAGGGTGGTTTGCGTGAGGAATGAACTTTCTGAGAAAGTGGGGATGTGGGTACAATTACAATATTGAAAAGATATTTGGATAGATACATGAATAGGAAAGGTTTGAAAGGATATGAACTAGGAACAGGTAGGTGGACTAGTTTAGTTTGGGATCATGTTTGGCATGGACTGGTTGGACCAAATGGTCTGTTTCCTAGCTGTATGACTCTATGACCACCCAACCGACAACAATTGTTCCAGAATCTATAGATTTTTTAGAAGGTAATCACCAATGCATTGACTTCCTGTATAGCCATCTCCTTCAACTCTTTGGGAAACAGACCTTCAGATCAACTTCTGACTCCATTAATTTCTCCAGTACAGTCTTTTTATTGATACTAATTTCCTTCAGCTTCTCAATCTCTCTAGCCATGATGTGGAGGTGCTAGTGTTGGACTGGCATGGACAAGGTCAGAAATCACACTACACGAGCTTATAGTCCATCAGGTTTATTTGAAAATACAAGCTTTTGTAGTCTTACTCCTTCTTCAGGTGTTAGTGAGAGAGGTGGTGTCAGACACAGAATTTATAAGTAAACGATCAAAGAGTCACACCATTAATGAGGATGTATTAAACAAACCTAAAATGCTATTAAATCTTTAATCAGAGAGAAGGTTTTACTTGATTAATATGTATATGTAAATCTCCCAATTCCTTTCAAGTTCCTATCCTGTGAGAACTAAAGGTTTTATCAGTGTAAAGAAGAGGTGGCATTTTAGGTCAGACAATGTATGTTAGGTGTGAGGCCTTGTTTAGAATCTGTTTGTGTTTTGGTTTAGAATCTGACAGTCTTGTGCAGATCCTTTCAGACACACATTGTCTCTCGCACATGCGCACACACACGAGTCTATGGGGTAAATTTGTATTTGCAGATACATTCTATTTTGTTCAAAAGCACACAGTTGATAGACAGTCAGTCAATGTGGCATTTTCTGAATTCCTACTTTAGAAATAAAATGAGTCGGACTCCAAACCAAAACACAAACAGATTCTAAACAAGTCCTCACACCTAACATGCAATATCTGACCTAAAATGTCACCTCTTCTTTACACTGATAAAACCTTTAATTCTCGTAGGACAGGGGCTTGAAAGGAATTTGGAGATTTACATATACATATTAATTAATTAAAACTTTCTAAGTGGTTGAAGATTTAACAGCATCTTAGGTTTGTTTAGCATATCCTCATCAATGGTGTGACCCTTTGATCTTTTACGCATAAATTCTGTGTCTGATACTTCCTCTCTCACTGACACCTGCAGAAGGAGTGAGGCTCGGAAATCTTGTGTTTTCAAATAAACCTGTTGGACTATAACCTGGTGTCGTGTGATTTCTAATCTCCCTGGCTACTTGGATCTCTACTTCTGAAAACAGATACAAAGTAATAATTTAGCTTCTCTGCCATTTCTTTATTCCCCATTATAAATTATCCTGACTCTGCCTGTAATGAACCCCCATCCATTTTAACTAAATGTTTCCTTTTTATGTATCTACAGAAGCTTTTACAATCTGTTTTTTTTTGCTAGGTTGCATTCATATTCTGTACTCCCCATCCTTATCAGTTTCTTGGTCCTCCTCGGTTGTATTTCAAAAACCTCTCAATACTCAGAATGACTGCTATTTCTGGCAACTTTAGAGGCTTTTTGTTTTAACTTTTTACAATCCTGAACTTTGTTCATAATCTTCATGACTGATCTTTGAGAGTGTTTGCACCTTGAAGGAATGTACAGTTTCTGTAGACAGTTCTTTAAAGGCGATCTATTGTCTATGTACACTTATGCAATAAATAGTCAAGGCACATCAGAAGCTGTAAGGGGTAAAGTCTGACTTGGAGTATGCCATCATTATCAAATGCACTGATTTGAATTGCTTTGAAATGTCCTAGAAAAAAAAGGACTGCTTTAGTCCTTCTACTTAAAGTTCCAGATGGTGACAGAACTGGCCATGCTTCATGAGGATTTGTGCCTGTATGCTGGTATTTGTTGTCACTGTAACTACTTGTTGTCCTCAAAAGTCTGATCTTATTTCCAGCATGTGGAACTGAATGCTCGTGGGTTGAGAAGTAGACAACTTCCAGCTGCATTAGAATTATGCCAGGTGAGTGAAATCCTGTCAATATTTCCAAAATGTTTATTAATTAGGTCTCCTCAGTGCTATCAAGGGTAGACCTGATAATTGGAGACAACAAGGTGCAGGGCTGGACGAACACAGCAGGCCAAGCAGCATCATAGGAGCAGAGAGGCTGACGTTTCGGGCCTAGACCCTTCATCAGAAAAGGGGGAGGGGAAGGGGGTTCTGAAATAAATAGGGAGAGAGTGGGAGGCGGATAGAAGATAGATAGAGGAGAAGATAGGTGGAGAGGAAACAAACAGGTCGAAGAGGCGGGGATGGGGCCAGTAAAGGTGAGTGTAGGTAGGGAGTTAGGAAGGGAATAGGTCAGTCCAGGGAGGACGGACAGGTCAAGGGGGCGGGATGAGGTTGGTCGGTAGGAGATGGGGGTGCGGCTTGAGGTGGGAGGAGGGGATAGGTGGGAGGAAGAACAGGTTAGGGAGGCAGGGACGAGCTGGACTGGTTTTGGGATGCGGTAGGGGGAGGGGAGATTTTGAAACTTGTGAAATCCACATTGATACCATTGGGCTGCAGGGTTCCCAAGCGGAATATGAGTTGCTGTTCCTGCAACCTTTGGGTGGCATCGTTGTGGCACTGCAGGAGGCCCAGGATGGACATGTCGTCTGAGGAATGGGAGGGGGAGTTGAAATGGTTCGCGACTGGGAGGTGCAGTTGTTTGTTGCGAACCGAGCGTAGGTGTTCTGCAAAGCGGTCCCCGAGTCTCCGCTTGGTTTCCCCGATGTAGAGGAAGCCACACCGGGTACAGCGGATGCAGTATACCACATTGGCAGATGTGCAGGTGAACATCTGCTTGATGTGGAAAGTCTTCTTGGGGCCTGGGATGGGGGTGAGGGAGGAGGCATGGGGGCAGGTGTAGCACTTCCTGCGGTTGCAGGGAAAAGTGCCGGGTGCGGTGGAGCTGGAGGGGAGTGTGGAGCGGACAAGGGAGTCACGGAGAGAGTTGTCCCTCCGGAAAGCAGATAAGGGTGGGGAGGGAAAGATGTCTTTGGTGGTGGGGTCGGATTGCAGATGGCGGAAGTGTCGGAGGATGATGCGTTGGATCCGGAGGTTGGTGGTGTGGTACGTGAGGACGAGGGGGATTCTTTTTTGGTTCTTATTGCGTGGACGGGGTGTGAGGGATGAGGTGCGGGAGATGTGGGAGACACGGTTGAGGGCGTTCTCGACCACCGAGGAGGGGAAGTTACGGTCCTTGAAAAACGAGGACAACTGAGATGTACGGGAGTGGAATGCCTCATCCTGGGAGCAGATGCGGCGGAGGCGAAGGAATTGGGAATAGGGGATAGCATTTTTGCAGGAAGGTGGGTGGGAGGAGGAGTATTCTAGGTAGCTGTGGGAGTCGGTGGGCTTGAAATGAATATCGGTTTCGAGGTGGTTGCCCGATATGGAGACAGAGAGGTCCAGGAAGGGGAGAGAGGTGTTAGAGATGGTCCAGGTAAATTTAAGGTTGGGGTGGAAGGTGTTAGTGAAGTGTATGAACTGTTCGAGCTCCTCGTGGGAGCACGAGGCGGCACCGATACAGTCATCAATGTAACGGAGGAAGAGGTGGGGTTTAGGGCCGGTGTAGGTACGGAAGAGGGATTGTTCCACGTAACCTACAAAGAGGCAGGCGTAGCTTGGGCCCATGCGGGTACCCATGGCCACCCCGTTTGTCTGTAGGAAATGGGAGGAATTGAAAGAGAAGTTGTTGAGGGTGAGGACGAGTTCGGCTAAGCGGATGAGGGTGTCAGTGGAGGGGAACTGGTCGGGCCTGCGGGACAGGAAGAAGCGGAGGGCCTTAAGGCCATCTGCATGGGGAATGCAGGTGTAGAGGGACTGGACGTCCATGGTAAAGATGAGGTGTTGGGGACCGGGGAATTGGAAGTTCTGGAGGAGGTGGAGGGCTTGGGTGGTGTCACGGACATAGGTAGGGAGTTCCTGGACCAAGGGGGAGAAAATGGAGTCCAGATAGTTGGAGATCAGTTTGGTGGGGCAGGAGCAGGCGGAGACAATGGGTTGACCAGGGCATTCAGGTTTGTGGATTTTGGGAAGGAGATAGAAGCGGGCAGTGCGAGGTTGGGGAGCGATGAGGTTGGAGGCCATGGGTGGGAGATCACCTGAGGTGATGAGGTTGTGGATGGTTTGGGAGATGATGGCTTGGTGCTCAGGGGTGGGGTCATGATCAAGGGGGCGGTAGGAGGAGGTGTCGGAGAGTTGGCGTCTGGCCTCGGCGATGTAGAGGTCAGTGCGCCATACTACAACTGCGCCTCCCTTGTCCGCGGGTTTTATGGTGAGGTTGGGATTGGAGCGGAGGGAGCGGAGGGCTGCACGTTCTGCGGGGGAGAGGTTGGAGTGGATGAGAGGGGTGGAGAGGTTGATGCGATTGATGTCTCGACGGCAGTTGGAGATGAAGAGGTCGAGGGAGGGTAGGAGGCCGTGGGGTGGTGTCCAGGAGGAGGGGGTGTGTTGGAGGCGGGAGAAGGGGACAATTCCGTCAGCAGCTCACCGCAATTATGTTATTACTACTTATCTTTTCAGATAGAAATTAACTGACCAATGACTACCAGTGATATCAGTGGAGTTACTTATAAGAATCATCAACAGATTATGAACAGTCCACATCAGAAAGTTTAGTGCTTGATGTTCAAGTTTCCATTATTCCTGATTGCCTGAGAGAGTAGGGAACAGAACAATTTGGTTCAGCTATGTTCTATTGCCAGTGCATCAGTGTTGAGATTTCACAGAATCATAGAAGTTCTACTGTGTGGAATCAGGCCATTCAGCCCATCAAGTCTACACCGCCTCTGAACAGCATCCCACCCAGACCCATACCCCTACCCTCTCCCTGTAACCCCGCATTTCCCATGACTAATCCACCTAGCCTGCACATCCCTGGACACTGTGGGCAATTTAGCATAGCCAATCCACTTATCCTGCACACCTCTGGACTGCGAGGAAAGCCACGCAGACACTGGGAGAACGTACACACTCCACACAGACAGGTAAAGTCAAACCTGGGTCCCTGGCGGTAGCAGTGCAAACGACTAAGTCACCGTGCCGCCCAATTCGATTTTTATAGGATACCCCAAGTATAAAATTCAGACTTTGCTAATATGATTTATTGTTCACCTGGTGCCTGAGTTGTCAGGCAGACAAGTACAGTGAGGATAATAGACTCAGCCAACTGAAGAGAGGGGAGAATTGCAGGAATTATGCTTAGTGCTAGTTTTAGCACTTCCAATTGTCTACAACTCTCCCTATTTCTGCAACCTTACTGCATACAGCCTCTGTCCTCTTGAATTCCTTCATTGTTGCTAGGTCAGAAACTTGAAGCTCATTCCTTAACTACACTGTGAGTGTGCACACACCAAATGCATTACGAAGGTTCAAGAGGCAGTTTACCTCCACCTCAAGGCCAACAAGGAGTGGACGATAAATACTGACTTTGCCAGTGACGATCACATCGCATGAATGCAGGAAAATAAAAATAAGTCCTTCCTGTCTCCTCATCTCCAGCCCATGGGACGTGGGCAATGCTGCAAGCCCAGAAACTATTGCCCATCCCTAATTGCCTTTCAATCATATTGCTGTAAATCTGGAGTCACAAGTAGGTCAGACCCAGCTGAAGGTGATAGATTTCCGTTCCGAAAGGACAATTGTGAATCTCATGGATCTTTACAACAATCATGGTTACCATTAATTTCAATTCTATATCATTTATTATATTATAAATTATATTATTATATTATAAATTCCATCTGCTGCCATGATGAGATTTGAACTTTTGTCCTGAAATCGTTAGCCTGGATGTTTTGTCCAGTGACATTAACACGACATCACCATCTCCCTTACCATGTTGTGGAAAATACAACAGTCAATTTTGTTGTTTTAGATGTTGAGAGAACCTTTAAGATTTGTTTTTTTTTAAGGTAAAGGACACTTCAGTTGCTTTCCAACAGGGTACTTTCACCTATACTCTGGCCTTTCCAAAATTTGCATTGGGCTGCAAATAATTGAACGATAAACATTTTCATACATATGCCACATAATCTATTTGTACTGTCACCAAAATTGCACTTGGAAGAGCAAAGGGGATATTTATCACTGCAAAATTCCGGGGAGATGGGAACTTTCAAAGTTCATTCACTGCTACACTGAATTTGAAAAGAAAATGGTGTAAGTTGGATTCTGTGAAGAGGAAATGCTCTGAGCACACTTAAGCAGAATTAATACCAGTGCACTATTGTTCCACTCAACAAAACACAACAGGTAAATAAAGTCTTAAAATGTTAGGTTTCCAATCTGAATTCTCTCCTGCACTTGGTTCCACATGTTTTGTTCCAGCATTCCCTCCTTGGAATTAATTGGAGCTTAGTGCTGGAGGTGGGGTGTATTCGTGTTGACTAATGATGGAAAGATGCATTATTTCCCTTTAGACACCGCAGACTAATGGCACCCAATGTCAAGGCTCACATTTGAAGAATGGCTATCTAACTGAAGTGCAGGAGAAACACCAGAGCCAGTGAACTCTAAACCCAGCACGAATCAGTCCATTCGAGGAAATCTCAGGGGCAGCATTGACCCTCCAGTCTGTATCACCTTTCAGAAGCTGTTTTGCAGTGCTGCGTTTTAAAAGGTTCTTATAATTGTGTAGAAATGTGATCTTGTAATTACTTTCACTTCCCTGAAGAGTCCCCATCATCTCTCTCTTGTGGAAGGGCTAATGTGTTGTGTCACGGGCACTGATGAATTGCTGGGGCCCTGGGGATGTGGCAGCTGATGTGCTCTGAAATGGGAGGCTACTGAATAATTTAAAGCTACTGCTTGACAGCAGATTCATTTCTCTAAGTGCAACTAAAAGGGAAGATTTACATTGCTGCAGCTGGAGCCAATGTGCAAGTGATATATCTGGATGGTGCCCAGTGAAAACATTAGTGTCAAGGAGATTATAGTGGGCTTTATTACACACTTCACTTCACCAGTGGCAAAACAGAATCAGAACAGTAAATGTACTGTTATTCATAATGGTGTGATGGTTATTACTACTGCAGGCTACGGGAGAATTCTTAACATGCAGAATGTAGTAAGTTGTGCCAAGTGTGTGCTCCCAAGCAAAATGCCAATTTTTGTACTGAATTACATTAAATGTATCCTTTCTCTATTAAAGACCATCATCATACTCTATTTTTATAACTTATTTGGCTTCCGAGAGGAATGGTTTGCAATTTGTTTGGTAAATCTTTTTTTTCTAATTGGAGGAGAGACCAATGATCCATTTCTGTGATGAAGATGTAGTGTTGCAATTATGCTTTTCAATGCAGATTACATTGTATTGTATTCCAAACATCGAATACATTACGGCAAAATCTGCATTTAAATGCATTATTTTAACATTACATTATCATTATATAAATGTTATGTAGCTCTCCCTTCCTCTTATGTAAAAGCCAAATTATTGCTGGCCTACCTTATTTTCTCAATCACAGTATAAAAGGGAATTGTATCACATCGGTTTTATCTGCATTAAAATATATCCTGCCAGATAATATATGATAGTGGTCGTGTTTTAGAATGGAACATGGTCTTTGGAACGTGAGCTTGAGATACTGTGCTCAGCGGATGCATTATGTAAAAACATGGGCCAGGGTCCACCAAGCCATAAAGTTCTTTCCCAGTGGAGGTCTTGCTGACTTTACGTAAGACACCCTTACTGTCTCCATGTACTCTTCAGCTCCACATCCCAGGACTTTTCAAAACAGATACTCATGACGCACTGAGCTTTACTTATTTCTTAGATTTTGTCCCATACATGATTAGAAGAACTATGGGCAACAAAACTCCACTGCTGTCCCTGCTCCCTTTCAATTTCTTTCACTCCAGCCCAGGTGATGATCTGTTTATGTCTCTCCTTAAATGTACTTCCTCAGGTCTTCTTTCCCAGGCTAGGTGGATTGGCCATGCAAAATTGCCCATTGTGTCCAGGGATATGTAGATTAGGTGGAATAGCCATGGGAAATACAGGGTTACAGGGATACGGTAGGGGGTGGGTGGGATGCTCTTTGGAGGGTCGGTTTGAACTTGATGGGCTGAATGGCCTGCTTCCATACTTTAGGGATTCTGTGATTCCATGATTCTTTGTCCAGCTCTGTCTTGCTTTCCCATTTGTTGGCATCCACTTTATTATCACTCTACAAGAGTGCAGGAGGCTAAATATATGTCACTCCAGTCTCAACGTTGTCATGATGTCAGAGGCTAGGAAGTCCACAGTGAGTGAATCACCTCCAGACTCCCCATTGTCTGTCCACCATCTATAAATCACAGGTCAAGAGTGTAAAAGAATATTCTCCACATTCCTGGATAGGTGCAGTTCCAACAACATTCAAAAAGCTTGACACCTTCTTGGGCAAAGCAGCCTGCTGGATTGTCATCCCAAGCATCACATTCATCATTCGATTCCCCCCACCACTGAAACTCAGTGGCAGCAGTATGTATCGTCTACAGGACACACTGCGATAACTCACTAAGTCTCCTCTAATAGCAACTTCCAAACCTTTTTATCTTTATTGTCTCGAAGGAAGGGCAGCAGGCACATTGAAAGATCACCACCTGCAAGTTCTCCTCCAAGCCTCATGCCATCCTGACTCAGAACTATATCTTTACCTCTGATCCTCTGTTGTATCACGATGGTGATGAATTTCACCCCCAATGAGTTGATACTCCCTGGCTTTGAGTGCTCTGCTCCTGCTAGCATGGACACATGCTGCATAATTCTTGTGCATCTATGCTGCTCTCTCTGAGACTCTATAAATATGCAGCATCAGGATTGTGACAAGGACATTCAGTTATCTCAGTATAACCTCTGTCCATCACCAGCTCTAGGTTTCCAGTGCACATTAGCTAGTTGCTCCCAATCTGAATATGGATGCCTGGAGTTACTCAGTGCATGAGTGTACCTCTTGACCCCACATATCATGGGTTCACAGTAATACTAAATGTCACTCACATTTCCAGACCAAGACAACTCATTAGATTCCTTCCAGCATTGGATCCAGCTCCTTGCAATCACCTCTTGGCTACTGACCATCCGTGCTAACTCCAGCCTTCTCTTCTTGCTTAGGATCCTGGTTTCCTCCTCCCTTTTCCTGGATACAGGACTTCTTTATCTTAAGACCTGTAGGAGTTGTCACTGAATTGTGCAGCGATCCTTCCTCATGTTAAAGCTATTCCCATGTAGGGGTCCATTGAAGTAAGCCCCCTCCTTTTTTTTGAAACAAAGACAGAAGTCGCTGGAAAAGCTCAGCAGGTCTGGCAGCATCTGTGAAGAAAAATCAGAGTTAATGTTTTGGGTCTGGTGACCCTTCCTTTTTTTTTTACCAGTGTCTTCAGTCTGCCTGAATGCTGTACATGTGCTTCTGAACAAGGTGTCTTGCAGTAAACTGCTGGCGCTATTGCCCACCTGGCAATCTGATTTGAGTTAACATTTTGAGTCCAGTATGATTCTTCCTCAGAACTCTGAAGAAGAGTCATACCAGGCTTGAAATGTTAACTCTTTCTCTCTCTGTTGATGATGCCAGACTTGCTGAGTTTCTCCAGCAATCTCTGTTTGTTTTGGACTTCCAGCACACGCAGTATTTTGGCTTTTATGCCATCTTTAATTGATTGACTCTCCACTACTGCTGGACTTTAATTGATTCTACCTCATTATATCACCTCTACTGTGTCAAACACTGAAGTTACATTTGGTTGGAACAGTATTGGGCACATAATTCCAAAGATCGACAGAACTTATCGCAGTTGTTGCGAATTGGTTGGAGTCTTAACCGGTACTTCTTTTTGTGATATACTTTGAAGCAGCATCATGATCAAGGGGAGATGGATCATAATGTCTGTAACAAGTTTTAAAAGAAGCCAAGATAGGATGGCAACCTGGAATAAAAGAATGCCCTGGTATGAATTCAAACGGTAGATAACACACTGGATTGTGATGATCTCCATGTGAAAGACTGCCTTCTCCCACGTTGTACCATGTGCAATAAATGGAACATTACAACATCAAGTTCAGGTTTTTTGGTGAGTTTTAAGGTTTTGTTTCTTCCCTCTCGGTTGGGACAGTCACTTGAAGTAGTACTGGGAAGTACTCTATCAAATTCACAGTTCAAAACTAACAGTAAATTCTAACTGCACTAGAAAACTCTGGTTAAGGGTGTAGCTTGTGGGTGGAAGACAAGTCTTCAGTACCATTGTCAGAATATTGTCAGGGCCCCACAGCCCCTGTGGAATCTTTAGTTATACCACTTCTTATGAAGTGAAGGAATATATGTGTTTTTGGTTTTCCGCACTGTGAAACAGACTTGTTTTTATTCCTAAGAGTTAGAAACTTCTTTCTTCAGTGGTGGGTCAATACAGCATTTCCAAGAAATTATGTGTCTTAAACTAAATTTTTAAGGTTTTTGTGAAGATTTGTAGCTCAGGTTGTGGATGAGGTTGTTGGCTTGCTCGCCGAGCTGGCTAGTTATTGTACAAGATGCTTTGTCACCATGCTAGGTAACATCACCAATGCAGCCTCCAATGAAGCAATGTTGTTCTACTCTGCTTGGTATTTATATGATTCAGTCTGTTAAATTGGGTTGTGTCATTTCCAGTTCTTTTTTGCAAAGGTTTGTATATGGAGTCTAACTCCACGTGTTTGTTGATTGCATTATTGAAAGCCAGGCCTCTAGGAATTCCTGTGCATGCCTGTGGTTGGCTTGACCTAGGATGGTCACATTGTCCCAGTCAAATTGATGGCCTTCATTGTCCGAGTGCACTGAGATGAGGGAAAGTTCATTGTGTCATAAACTAGCTGTAAGGATACACAAACACCAACTAGCAGCTAAAGTCTACAACCTTAAGATAGGAGTGAAATTCCACTGGCGTGTAGTGTTCAGAAAGGGTATTGTGGGGGAAAAAGGGTTAAATCTTTATTTGATAAGATATTTCCCAAATTGTTTCATATCTATACATTGTTTTGATCTTTTCTATTTGTATAAGGAATGTTGATACCTTTTGTTAAAAGTACATTAGCAGCTCCTTGTGATTATGTTCAGTGATTGATTATCATGGTAATCAGATTGCAAAAAAAGTTAAACTTATTGTCTATTAATCCAGTAGTTCCTATGGGATCTGACTGTTCCAATACAGCTATCAGCTAGATTCATTACAGAGTTAAAAGAAAAAGCGATATTTAACAAGTGGTCTGTTTGCAGATTGGTGAAGCATTTATAAGTGATGGAATACAGATTTCATTGATGTTTGTTATGTAAGATTATATGACTAAGATTCAACATTCACATAAATGATTTTTGCTGGAAATATTTTGGCCACTTTGGGGTTCACTTTGTACAGAGAGTAATTTAAGGCAACATAAACAGTGAAATGCTATTATTCCAAAGTATAAATTGAAGGTATTGATTCTTAAATTACTCTATCAACACAATTAATGTTAAAGAATACTGTGAAAAGAAATCTTGCCTGGCAACAGCTATTGTGAACTGCTGTTTTTGAAATCTGAATTTCTTCATTTAGTGAGAGTTCAGTCTTAGAAGAGTAACTAAGATCATAAGAAGACCATTTAGTCCACTTCATACACTACTGTTGTTCAATTGGAGAATTTAACAGTTTGTTTTTAGGTTCAACCACCTTCAAGGATCTGTTTCCATGCTGTGTTTATTAATTCCAGCGGTCAATTACCAGCCAGCTAAAAGATTTTCTCAGTTTGCCCTTAAAAATCCTGAAACCACGCTTACTTTCTCTGTTGCACAGACATATTTGAAAATATTCTCGAAGTGAAGAGTGGAGAAAGACATAGGGGAAAAATGTTAACTCACAGTACATCTTCCAGTGGCCAGTTGGCTTCCTTGGATCCTTTTGCAGTGTTCTACTGCTGTTAGGATATCTTTTCGACTATTTGTATACATGAGAATTCTTCAAGGTGTCTTTTCCCCACTCTTTCCTCTCCAGTCC
The DNA here is from genome assembly GCF_021869965.1 of Rhincodon typus. NCBI lineage: Eukaryota > Metazoa > Chordata > Chondrichthyes > Orectolobiformes > Rhincodontidae > Rhincodon > Rhincodon typus. The sequence continues at coordinate 52,151,702 of NC_063347.1, read as the reverse complement.
CTCACTGCATTGAGAGCACCTGTAACATTGCTGTGAGTTGCAGAGGGTGGTGCGTGTATGGAATGAGCTGCCAGAGGAAGTGGTGGAGGCTGGTATAATTACAACATTTAAAAGGCATCTGGATGGGTATATGAATAGGAAGGCTTTAGAGGGATATGGGCCAAATACTGGCAA
>NC_063347.1:52130858-52146528 GCF_021869965.1 Rhincodon typus | reverse complement strand
ATGCTGCTTGGCCTGCTGTGTTCATCCAGCTCTGCACCTTGTTGTCTTGGATTCTCCAGCATCTGCAGTTCCTACTATCTCTGATTCAATTTTAACCCCACTGCGAAGCCTCTACTAAGGATGCCTAGCCTGAAGAAGTTACCCTCCTACCTCCGGACAAACCTCAGGGGATCTCTACCCGCCTCCCCCTCTCTCCCTATTTATTTCAGAACCCCCTTCCCCTCCCCCATTTCTGATGAAGGGTCTAGGCCCGAAACGTCAGCCTTCCTGCTCCTATGATGCTGCTTGGCCTGCTGTGTTCATCCAGCTCTACACCTTGTTATCTTGAAAATCTGAGCTTCTGGGCAAAGACTTTAACCAAGACAAGTTCTCTTCTGGTATTGAAGGAGTTATTCTAGTGTCAAGGTTAAATAGTTTCAAACCCTTGTATTTAAATTCATGGTCCAGAAATTGTGTTGACCAGGCATGTTGTCTTAACCATTTTGCTCTTTTCACTTTAGAGTTTCATTCCTTGTTGGAGAAAGCTTTGTTAGTTATCTGGAAATGTTTCTATGCCAATGATAGCATTGAACTCCCCTTGCCAGGCATTTGTTGCATTTCTTTGGTACTGTTTTGACCCATGTATTGCCCATCATGCATGATGTAATAGATGGTGTTGATTCCAACTCTGTGTTTTCTTAACTTTTGGGAGTGTGTGTAGCAAATTTAGTTTGCCTGATCTTCCTTGGATTGAAGAAAATCTAAATGATGACGCACAATGATTGACTATGATGTCATCTGTAATTCATCCTCTTACAGCTCCTTATCTGCAACTTCTTGCTGGATGGCTTAAAAGGGTCTCAATTGATTCTCCCAGTTGTTGAGATCATTGGTTGAACCTGATAATGTTACAAGGACTGAGGTGTAGTGAGGTAGAAGAGCTCTAGATCTTGAAGAAGATAGCCGCACTACCATTGGTCTCTGAATCTTTGTACCAATGTCTATCATACCATGTAACCCGTTGCGCATTGCTATCAAGCAGCAAACTACATTTTGTTTAAGACAAGAGTATCTTCTCATTTGATGACCTAGTCACTTTCCTCTACTACACTGGACAAAGCAGGCCTGGTGTATCCAAACCTAACAGGAGAATGGCAGAAAATTGACCTTGTGTACAGTAAAAATCCAGTTGGCTCAGGGTCTAGGCCCGAAATGTCAGCCTTCCTGCTCCTCTGATGCTGCTTGGCCTGTTGTGTTCATCCAGCTCTACACCATGTTAGCTCATACACTATGTTGCCAGTGATGATCACCTGACCATTTAATTTAGCCACACTGTTACATCGTCCCTAAGCATGAATGTGCTGTATTGACTGTATTTGGGTTTTTCCTTCTTTCTGTCAAAGCTTTCTTTGTGCTTTTACTCTGCAGTTATTTCTAAGTTGTAGTTTGGCTTCTGAATCTTCTGAGGTTACTTTCTCACCCTTCTGGGGTTTCCCCAACTCTGACTTGTGCTCAAAGTTTTGAGGTTCTTTTTCTGCTTTGAATCTTTTCTTCCAACTATTTTTGTGCCAAGTCTTTCATGTTCTGCTCGGCCTTTTGGGGGTTTTCCTGATTTCAGCTGTGTCCCGAGGACTCCTATTTAACTTCAGATTCTGGCTTTGCAGGTTTCTCTAGCTGTCACCATTCTATACTTTAGGCTAACAAACTACAAGCATTGTTTGATCCTTCACTTTCACATTGCTAGGCAGTGGGTGCCTAGATAGAATCTCTCTTTATGCTAGGATAAGACTCTTCTACTCCTGATGAATATCTGCACATTAAAGATTATTAAATCCAACTCCAGGTATGCCATTGTCAACGAATACAGCAGCGCATCTGTTGAAGCTTTAGTCCTAGTTTAATGATGCGAAACCTCTGAGTCACAGCTCGGTCCGCTGATTACATTCTGGAAGAGGGATTCCAGTTGCCCTAAGTGCATTTCCCAGGAGTTCCTGTACACCAGGAGATTATCTAAACTGCAATTGGATAAATCTTCTACTATCTGCTTCATTAGCCTTTGAAAGGTGGCTGGGTCACTTGAGTCTGGCTGGTATAACCCATTCGGAGTTACAAGATGGAGACTTCTTTTGCAAGGGAAGTCAATCAAACGCCAATACCCCTTGAGTATATCTATTTTGGTAATGTAAGCTGCTTTACCTGCCCTACCTATTTTAATCTTCCTCCCAGGACTGGGACAGGTGCCTGTACTGATTGCTGCATTAACTTTGCAGTGTTCAATGCAGGGCCTTGTGGAGCCATCTGGTTTGGGAAACTGTTGGGTTTTATTATTTGGCAGTCCAGCTTGCAGGTACTCTTCTGAACTCGGGCCAGATTTACTGGGCCGAACTGATAGAGGTGTTGGCTTTTGGGAGGGCCCTCTCTCTCATCCATATATAAAGTGAAGGCAGAAATCTTATTGGGTTCTGCATAAGCCCTTTAATGCAGTGAGCAGCCTTGCTAAACCTTCTCTGTTTTTGTACTTAGGTGGATAAATGAAGTTTGCTAGTATTTCTGTATTGGTTAGCTAGTTAGGGGGCTCGATTTACCCACTTCCCTGTCCAATTCATCGCTACCATCTACTCATCCTCTAGGTTAGTAGCAGTGGCGCAGCCTTTAATAACTTGCTCATCTTGCTGGTGGTATTATTTTATCATAGTCATAGAGAAGTACAGTACGGAACCAGACCCTTTGGTCCAACTTCTCCATGCTGACCTAGATAAATCTAGTCCCATTTGCCAGCATATGTCCCATATCCCTCTAAATCCTTCCTATTCATAGTGACATCACAGTCTTTTGTTTTATTTCCCTGATCAGGCATCTCTAGCAGGTTCATTTTGGGGCTTCTTGGCTATCCTCTGTATTGGCCACTGAACCAGGTCTTTAAACAATCCTTTAGTTAGGAGCACTAACATGTAGCCTCCTGATTGAAAGGTTTGGCGCCCTGGCATTTTGTTTGCTTTTAGTTTTGTTGTTATTTGGGAGACTTTCAAGTCTTCTTGGATTACTTCACAGGCTCATTAGGGTTTCTCTTGAACTATGTAATGGATTCTGACATGGAGTCAAAGAATCATGCAGCACAGAAGCAGACACTTTGGTCCAAATGAAACTAGTCCCACCTGATTGCTCTTCGCTCATATCTTATCTAAATTTCTCATTTCTTATCTAAATGTCTTTTAAATGTTGAAACTGTAAATGCATCTGCCACTTCATCTGGAAATTCATCCCACACATGACCCACTCTGCTTTTTTTTTTAAAAAAAGTTGCTGCTCAGCTTTTTAAATCTTTCTTCTCTCACCTTAAAAATATGTCCCCCTAGTCTTGAAATCCCTCACCCTAGGGAAAGGTACCTACCATTCACCTTATCTTAACCCTCATTATTTTATAAACCTCTATAAGATCTCCCCTCGACCTCCTATGCTCCAGTGAATTAAGTCCCAGCCTATCCAACCTTTCTTTAATAACTCAAACCCTTCATTTCTGGCAACACCCTGGTAAATCTCTTCTGGACCCTCTCCAGCTTAATAAAACCCTTGCTATAACAGGCTGACCACATCTGGAGGACACAGTACTCCAGAAGAAACTTCACTAACATCCTGTGCAACCTTAACATAATATCCCAACTCTATACTCAAAGGTCTGAGCAATGAAGTAGACTTCCTGCTTTTGCTCCATAGACCTCTCCTTGATTAGTTTCAGATTTCCTCACACTTGGTGCCTGTAAGATAATTCAAATGGAGTAAAACCAGTGGGCTTATTGTCTCCTGTTTGCACTCTTTATCCTGATCGTGGGAGTAATCTTGGCAGTATGCCCCGATCATTGAATTAAGGGTCTGGTGGCACTGTCCTGTGCCCCATGACTGTGATATGTTGAAGACTTTCGCTGTCCAACGTCCTTGAATGTCTTGAGTTTTGAGACCTGGTGCGACTGGATCTTGGCAGACAGATGCTGAGTGAAGAATTGGTTCAATTCCCACACTATTGCTGTAGCAGATATAATTTTCAGGGGAATAAGTAGCCATGGCCATGGGAGCAAAGATCTCTCAATCGTACAATTAATGTGCCGCAGAAGGAGGCCATTTGGCCCATCGGCCCATCATGTGCATTGGTTATGTTCCCTGGTGCTAGCCTCTTGCCTTTTCCCCATATCGTTGCACACCATTTCTATCCAAATAATCGTCCAGTGTTCCTTGAATGCTCAATTGAACCTGCCTCCTCCATACTTCCATACGTGATGTGCTGTAATGTTTAAAAAAAGAACAAATTGTTTGCCATCATTCTTGCTTCTTTTGCAAATCACTTTAAAACTTTACCCTCTTGTTCTGCTTGTTTTTGTTTTGTGTGGGACCAGCTTCTCCCTGTTAGCTGCATCCAGCCCACTCAGATTTTGGAAATCTCTGAACAAATCTCCTCTTGGCCACCTCCTTTCAAAGGAGAACAGTCCCAACTGCAAGCTATCCTCATCACTGAGGTTCCTGATTACTGGAAGTATTCTTGCAAATTACTTCTGCACACTCTCCAATTCATGAGTATTTGCTGTAACTTGATGCTTATAACTAGTTTCTTTTATTTTGGGCAAGAGCCCCATACAGTCCACTAATACCTTGCTGAAGATTCCACAAAACCCACATGGGGATTGTAGGCATGGGTTTTATAGGGAAGTGGGGTTTTCCTACAACCTGGTAGGTTCTGCAAAACCTGTTGTTCTGCAGCTATGATCATTCAAAAATACATAGCCACTGGCTTGGGGTTTATAATAATCTGCAATCCCAGTCATCGGAATCTGTTGAGTTAGCCCCACAATGTGTTTTCTTGTTTGTCATCACTACCAGGTGGATGACTGACAATTCTTCGCTTGGTTCTATTTACCCTCTCTCAGACTTGCAATGTGCGAGGATACATGGCAAAGGCAGGAGACTGGCACTGTGACATGATGGCTAAGTGGCTTCCTGTGACATAACTGTTGTTTAATTTCTTGAATTCTGTCACTTCCTCATCAGTACTTCATTTTTAATGTAGGATTCGGGGATCGCTTCTGCCTCTCCTTCAGTATAGACAAATTGAGCTTGGTCTTTTTTAAACAGTAGGCCAGAGTGTTAGCTGTTGCCAAGGAAACTATGTATTACCTTCCTTGGGGTCTTCTAGATTACCACCACCTCCAAAAAGAAGGTTCCAGACAATCTGACCCGAAGGGTCTTCTATTTACAGTATCCATTCAACCTCCATTGGCCGAACCTATCTGACCATATTCAGCATTAGCACACAATCAGTGAAAATGTCAGGTACTTTGTCACTCACCTGCCTGGCTCCTCCCAGACCACTGGAAATCCTACTAATTTTGATCCCAACAGAACGTCGACAAGGAGGACAACTCCCACGGTCACTCGTCCTGACAGAGGGTCACACTCCATAATCTGCCTGGTATGGGGAAGATGGTCATGTATCTTCCTTCAATCCCATTTGCCAACACCTTGGCACTTGCTGCACTCGCTCTGGTGGCCAGGTCATGCACCTGCCCAGCAGTAGAGTTTGGCTGGCCCCATTATCTGTCGGGAGGTGTCAGAAGAAAATAAAACACAGCACTGCGGACACCAAAGATCTGAAACAGAAGTTGCTGGAGAAACTCAGGCCTGGCAACATCTGTGGAGATTCCTTCAGGGTCACTGGACTCGATGTTAACTCTGCTTTCTACACACAGACCTGGTAAATTTCTCCAACCAATTTCTGTTTTTGTTCCCTCAGGATCACTACAGGCTTGTTCATCTCCCTGTACAGGAAGGGTGACCACCCATCTTTTGGAAACAAAATCCTGATAACGTTCTCAGGGATTTGTTTAATCCAGCCCTCACAGTACCTTCTGGTAGGGGCTTGCAGTTGCAGTCAGAACCATAACCTGGTCTGCTATGTTCCCTGCTGACTCCTACTCTCTGCCTCCACTTCCCCCCCCCCCCCCCCCCCCCCACCACCTCCCTCACCGTGTGCCAGCACCTCCATTGATTGAACACGAACACCAGGTGCAATGTTATTGGTGCGCCTGATGAGTCAAACGGGGTGTTTGTTCTGTTTGTCTGTGCTGACTGTTTCATTCTGACTTGTTCCTGCATTCCTGGAGACTGGAAAGGCGACTGAGGAAGATGGGAGTGATAGGAAGGCAATGGTTTGTGGCTGCCGGGTCTGGTAACTGCCAGTAGTCTCTGCCAACCTCTGCTGCCCAGTTGAAGTCACCAAGTTGGACTTCCACTTCTCACTGTGTTGACAAACGCAGACCTTTCAGCAGCACCAATGATGGTTCCTGTAACACCACGGTGGAGCGACTGTCCAACGTTTGAGCTTTCTAGTGTCTCCTTCAGGCCTAATGACTCCCACAGTGTTGGCATTGACAACACAGTGTGGAGCTGGAGGAACACAGCAGGTCAGGCAGCATCAGAGGAGGAGGAAAGTCGACAGTTTCGGGTTTGGAACCCTTCAAAAGGGTCTGAAGAAGGGTCCTGAAACTGTTGACTTTTCTACTCCTCCGGTGCTGTGTTCCTCCAGTTCCACACTGTGTTCCGTCTGACTCCAGCATCTGCAATTCTTGTTATTTCAATGTTGGTACGCCAAGTTCACGCAAATTCCACACTAGCCCAGTGTGGTCTCTTAACTGACTCTGGAAGTCACTTAATTGGTACTTAGCCAGTGGAGTCGTGCCTTCCAGACACTCCCTCATCACCATACTGGGAATGGAAAATCAGCCTGGTGGATCTTGTGTAATCTGTGCAGGTTAGAATGTTTTCCTTGAAATATCAGTCCCCAGAACTGGACATGGTTCCTGAAACGTGGTTCGACCATAATACTAAATAGTTTTAACTTAAAATCTCTGTCTTTGTTCTTAGATAACTGGTTCACCTTTTATATTGTCTTTGTGGAAAGAGAGGAACTGAGGTATTCTTTGACTAAACCATTTTGGGAGGCATTTTGCAATATTTTGTTTGATTCAGTCGAGATTTGTATCATAGTTTTGAGTCTTGATGGTACCTCCAAGATTAATAACTTCTCTAAACTCTCACCTAATGGGTTTTCTTATGGAAAGAAAATTAGTTTACAAAGCAGCAAGTAATTGCAGTTGTTTTGATGGATGGATTAATGAGATGTGGTTGAATTTCCTAAAGTATTTAAAAATTCTTCTTAGGAGCATTAGAATTGTAGCATCTGAGTGTTTTTGAGAGGTTATGGAAAATTGTTAACAGGAATGCATTGCCTCGTGTTTAGGAGTACAGAAAATGTTTCACCTTTTCAGCACTTGAAAGAGAAAATGTATTTGGCTGATGTTTCAGATGGCAGTCATCTTTGTTTCAAATTTTTGTTAGGTCTTATTGTTCCTTCAAAAGCTATCTTTGAAATCTGCTAGTTTGATACAACTGAATGAGTTGCTGTGTTGTTTTAGAAGGTAGTAAAGGATTGGCACTACTTGCAGTCCAGGTGGAAGAATAGAAGCTGTCCTTTTTTTCCTAAAGGACAACCAACTGGAGTTTTACAACAAGCTAACTGCTTAATGTTCACTTTTACTGATAACAGCTTTTTTAAAAAAATATTTCAAAATGTTTAATTTCCCAAGCTGGTTTGAACTTTCATTCAATGGACTTAGTAGAGGTTGCTGGATGACTGGGACAACAAAAGCACTTTGTTATAAGCAATAATAGTAACAAAAAATTATGTGTAATAGCATCTCTTTTCATGTGATAAAACATGGCAGGACACTTTACAGTTTTTAAAATTCAGTAGTTCCATCACTAATCAATGCTGCTGGTTTCTTTAGGATCATCACGTATAATAGAAAATTCCTTCTTTGGGTAATGCAGATTTTGGAATCATACTGACTGCTTTTGAGTTGTTGTTTCATGAATTCAAATTAGTTTATCTGATAAGGCCATGAAAACATGACTGTTTGGAGGTTTATTTTTCATTTCAAACGCAGAGAGCGAAACACTGACATCATCCAATTGATGTCAGTTTTTGTTTCTAGAACTTTCGACACATGAAACATTTGAATTGGTCAAATTAGCATTTTTAAACTAAGATGTTCAGACATGTCACCATTCGTCTTTGTGGAACCAGAAAATGGCTCCATGTTCTTTCTGTATTTGTCTGTTTTATTGGTTTCATCCTGATTTATAACTTTTTGGGCCTTTTTGCTAAGCATTCCATAACCTTAAAAATGTCAGTTCTATTTCAAACCAGTAATTCTCTTCACTTGTGGGGAGAAAAAAAAACATGCAGCCTGTAACTTTTTTTTAGTAGGTTACTTTGCTTTGAAAAGCCTTTCATCTTCATAATGCATCCTTTTATGGTTTATGATTTGATCAATTTCTGTCAGTAGCTAAGAGCATTCTGTATTTGTCCCTGAGTCAGGTGGCTTATTTTTTGTTTTGCAAATCCTGACTAGAAATGTAACTTCTTAGTGGTATTGGGGAGAGAGATCTAGAGTTTAGAGTCTAAGCAACTGAATATAGTTACCAGTGACAGAATAAGGCCAGGTGACTCTCATGCTCATGACTGCATGGGCCTGCACTGAGTGCCTTAGTAGCGTACCCAATACTTTTTTCCTTTAATACTAAATGACTTGAGAGCATTTTCAGTTATTTATAAAAGTTATCATCTTAATATTCAGGTTTTCTTTGTGCTCATCATAGTAATAGCCTGGCTCAAGCTACTTTCTGATTGCCAGTTGATTTCTTTGTTTTTTCCTGCTTTCCTCTTTTTTTTTCCTGTTTCGCTGGTAGTATGCGGCACGTTCATTCAGCGGTTAGCACTGCTGCTGCACAGCGTCAGGGACCTGGGTTCGATTCCACCCTCGGTTGTCTGTGTGGAGTTTGCGCGTTCTCCCTGTGTCTGCGAGGGTTTCCTCCCACAGTCCAAAGACGTGCAGGCTAGGTGGATTGGCCATGGGAAAAGCCAGATCACAAGGATAGGATAGTGGGTCAAGTCTGGGTGGGATGCCCTTTTGGAGGGGCAGCGTGGACTTGATGGGCCGAATAGCCAGCTTCCACACTTCTATCATTCTAACCAGCTTTTCGGCCACTATACCCCTACCCTTTGGAAGCTCATTTGTTCTTGCTTTGTCTCTACCCTTGTCAAAACCCTCCCCAAAGAGCCTTGTAAATTTCTGCTTAGGCAGTTCCCCTCTCCCTCTGACTGTCAGCTGTGTCAGTTGCTAAACTCTTCCTACAACAAGGGCACCTTTATGGAATTGTGAACTGTCATTGTACAACTTTTTTTCATCCTGTCCATTACCTCACCGCCGACCCATTCCCTCCCCGCCCCCACCTCTTTTTCAGGATGGCTCATCAATATTTGCTCAGTGAAAATATCTGCAGAAGCTGAAAATCCACACCCAAAAGTTTAATTCCACAGGTTTGGCTGGTAGCCTATTTGTCTTCAGGCTTAAACTGTATCTCTATCTGAGCTTGGGTCTTCTCCATAGATGCTATGTGCACACATCTTTGAGATGTATCGCAGTACTTTGTCAAGCGTTCTTCTACAGCACCTTCTGCACTTGTAGTCTTCACCTGGGATGACTGAGTCAGCAGGCACTACCTCCAAGTTCCTCTCCACCTTTTACCATGCTCCTGTTGATAAGCAAAACTGAGCCTCTTACCCCTAAATTTCAAAACTGAGGTTTGAAGGTTATTGTTGGTAGGTTTTTATTAAGGGTATATGTCAAAGGCAGACTGATGGATTTTAATAGCCAGGTCAACCATGATTTAAATGAATGGCAGAACAAGTGATTAGGAGCTCAGTGTCTGCTGTTGCAATATTTCTGAAATGATTTGTTACAATATTCCCCACTGGTGCGTAACTGTACACATTCATCACTAGCGCGTTGCTGAAGTGCCCCTTTATGTGCTAGTGTCGCCCCGGGCAACCCATGTTCCTGAGACACGATGTGATCTTATTACACCATTGTCAGAATGTAGGTGCTGACGTTGGGTCTGCACAGAACATCAAAGCTCAGAATTGTAAATAGTGTTACATTGCATGTGACAAATGAGGGTCCTTTGGCTAAATGGTTCGTATGGTGTAGAATAAAACCAGCAGGCTGGATCTAATGTCTGCACCTGTCCAAGTAGTTTGTGGAGGCATGCCTTGCCTCCTTACCCCAATGCATGTCGAATAGTTCCCCTGTATCTATAATATAACCAATCCCCTCTCTAATAGTGAGAGACCTATGGTCCTTCATAGACTGTAGCTCCTTACATTACATTGTTTAGTGTACTCATATCTCCAAGAATATGATCATCTTTCTAGCCTCCACATGATGACTACTATTTCTTTTTTCTATAAAGAAAACAAATACTAGAAACCTGGGTAAATATACAAAACGGGACAAAGGAAGCAAAAGGTATGTGCTAATATTTTGGGCAAAGATAGTTCAACAGAACTGAAGATCCAGCTCTACACCTTGTTATCTCAGATTCTCCAGCATCTGCAGTTCCTACTATCTCTGAAGAGAAAGTATTTTTGTTTTGCTAAAGAATTTCATCATTGATTAATCTCTCAGAAGGCAGGATGAAATCTGTAAATCGGGGAGTTCTGAAAAGATTAGAGTCGACATATGATCTCAGAAGGAGAGAGGGAAACAATGCTACTTTACATTAGGAATATGTAGCTTGATTCACAAATAGGAATTAACTCTGTAATCTGAATCATCAGTTTGTAAATCAACATCTTTTGGTGGGATTTTGCTTGGGCTGCATATTTTTGCTAACTATAAACTTTCAAAAAACTGCATTCCTTGAGATGAAACAGTTTGCGACTTCTACTCAATAGCTACAAACAAGCCTATAAAACTGGGACTGCGTAAGGACCGAGTCACATTGGTCTTCTGGTTATGCAAGTTCTCCCTACTTACCCATGGGGATGACTTAAAAAGATAATAAAGACAGAGAAAATACTCTCAAAGCAAACTAGTGAGGAGTATGAAAAAAAAACTGCAGATACTGGAAATCTGAAACAAAAACAAATAGCTGGAGAACCTGTAAGGTTCTGATTTGCAATCGATAATTAGCTGATTTTTAGGTGGTTTGAATCACCCGCAGATCCCTGGTTCTAGACTCTGGATTTATTTAGGAATGTGAAATGAAGAAGGCAATAGACACGTGTTTCAGAGCAAAAGAATCTCCATTTCTTTTAAATACAAAAGATAAGTATAATACAAGAAATACAGATTAAAAAAAAACTAAACAGTAAAATTATCATTATCAATTACGCAAAGGGCAATAATTAAATACCTTTTCTGAAGAAGGGTCTAGGCCTGAAACGTCAGCCTTCCTGCTCCTCTGATGCTGCTTGGCCTGCTGTGTTCATCCAGCTCTACACCTTGTTATCATAAATTAAACACCGGTTAAACATGATTAGAAGCTATACATAGCATTAATCAAAGAAACTTTAATCAGGCTTCCTATCCTTAGGGTTCCTGTACTGTCACAAACCTGCCTTCCCCTCCCTTTCAGCTAGATTAGAAACTTTTGGGGTCTCGGGAGTTTAAGCTCACCATTGGGGTAAAATGCAATTTTTGAAGTATGGCTGGCCATTCATGCTTGCCATATCTGGTGCCTTGATGAAGACTTCTGACTGTGTAGGCCTTCAGTCCGGGTTGAGTCCACTGATGCAGTAGAATGTGTAATGGATTTATCGGGTGAGTACTTTCTGGTGGTTTTGTGGGCTGGTTATCACCTCCGGATGTATCTGATGCCTTGTGGTGTCGGTCGGGTCTGTGGTTTTCGGAAGCTGTCAGTTCTTAAGTCAGCTGGTTGTGGTCGGTGCTATTGGTTCTCCTGGTTCGAAACAGTCCTGTGTTGGTAATTTTCAGAATTGCTGTTTGAACCCTCCTTCTGGAGATAGAACTCTGGAGGATAACTTTCAGGTGATATTGGGGCCTGCAATTATACCGGTTGTGGGCCTCCTTACCTTCGTGCCAAATCTGCGCCTGCCATTGTGTTACTGGTGCTCTCTTTGAAGTCAGTTAGTTTCCCGATAGTTAAGAGCATGTGTAAATGGATTTTGATTAAAGTTGAATGTCCAGTATCTCTTAAGGCTCCATGCTGTCTGTGCTGGGAAGAAAAATTAGTTTCAGTCTTGAGTGTTAAGGTTTGGTTGGTTGTTCTTAGAGTGGAGGTGTAAATTGGAATGAACAATGGTTCTGAGCAGCCACTGGTTTCTGTGTCTATATAAATAAAATGGAAGAGAAGTTGAAGTGAATATAGGCCCCTTAGAAAATGAATCTGGGGAGATGGTTATGGGGCACAGAAATGGCAGAGGAGTTAAACAGATATTTTGCATCAGTCTTTATGATGGAAGATATTTTGAACATCCCATTACTACTAAAGAAGATGGGGGAGGAATTAAGTACTATCCTCATCACCAGAGAAGTAGTATTACAGAAAATATTGGGGCTAAAAGCAGATATGTTCCCTGATCCTGATGGCTTGCATCCTCGGTAACAAAGAGGTAGCTACAGAGATGGTGGATGCTTTAGTTGTAATTTTCTGAAAAACCTTGGATTCTGGGGAAGTACCAGAGGACTGAAGGTTCGAAGGGATAAGTCGCCGACTGCTGGTATTTCCAATGGTCTTAGAACATTGTAAAAGTTTCATTTTTACTCCATTCTATATTTTCTGGAAATGGTAGAACTCTAATTATCCAACTGAAAGGGACAATTACATTTAATCATAGAATCCCTACAATGTGGAAGCAGGCCATTCAGCCTAAGTCCACACTGATGCCCCAAAGGGCATCCCACCCAGACCCATCTCCTACTCTATCCCTGCATATCCCATGGTTAATCCATTTAGCCTGCACCTCCCTAGACACTATGGTTAATTTAACGTGGCCAATCCACCTGATTTGCACATCTTTCGACCATGGCAGGAACCCCACACAGACAGTCTCCTGAGGCTGGAATCAAACCCGGGTCCCCTGGTGCTGTGAGGTAGCAGTGCTAACCACTGAGCCACCGTGCTGCTCAAAGGATCTGTGCAAACCGGAGGAAGTTAGCGGGTGAAGTCAAGCAATTTCAGGAAAGAGATGTGATCATGTTTGTCTCAAATCCATCCCTTCAAGTAGATTCACGTAGCAGCTTCACAACCTTAGGATGCCCCTGAATACCTCAGTCAATTAAAAATTTTAGAGGTATTGTGGTCATTGTCCTATAAGAAACATGACAGGCCGTTGGTGTTTTTGAGAGCTTGCTACTCACATGATCCAGATGTGTTTTGATATTGATTTGAAAGCTGCATATTGCATGGAATGGCATGGCGAATTCTCATGTTATCTTTGAAATAGTGATGGGAGACATTTAGCTGAAAATGCCTGTGGAAGGTTGGTTTAGTCTCACACAGCATCTCAGACCTACCCTAGAGCATTGTGTTAGTGGGCTCCATCTTTTTTCTAAAATACACAATCACTTTGCGAATCTTAAGTGCAACCCAGGACCTACCCCTAAGAAAATAAAAAATAAACAGTTGATTTTTAGTGCTTTACAATCTATGATTTGGGTTGTAGTTTGAAACTGCTAATCATATATGCTCCATTAAATGGGGTATCCGTGAGGTGGGCATGATATTTGGATTTGATGATTTTTTTTGTTTGGGAGAATGCTATCTTGGAGGTTTAAGGAGCCAAAGTAAGCTTTCACTTTGAAGAAGTGTAGGCTGATAGAAGGAGGCATTTTTCTGTTTAAGTTCCTAAAAATCAATGTCTCCTTGAAGGAGTGGATTTGAAACAATTATGATCACTTCTCCTTCCTGAAATTGCTTGTCAGATTCACTTGCTAACTTCCTCCATTATGCACAGAGGTTTTGAGTGGAACCATTTTTTTTTTGGTCTTTTCTCTAGTATTTTCTCCTGACCCCAAGTATTTGCGGCATTTTGTTTAGTAATTGGGAGAAGTGCAGACCCAGTTTCAATTGGAATGCATCCACGACACTGATCATAAGTTTTAAGTCTCTATCCTTGTCCTGCGGTTTACAATTCAGCTCATTCAGTTTTGATGTTATCTCTGTGCGGAACCTGATTTGTATGACAGCTCACTGCGCACTTCATTCCTTAATTTGAGAAAAGTGGTGATTTTCTGGTGTCAGATCTAAAAATCTTTGCAGGATCTACCCTGTATCCAATCCCTAGACATCAGCATGGTGGACCAGGCATCCTAGAGGTTGTCTAAGGATTTAAACAAGTGGTGCTGAAAGGCTTATGCCCAAATCAAGTTTACAATCTCAAGTTTCTTTACATGAGAAGTTCAGAACTTTGATTGCTAATGTCAGCTCACAGATTATACCTTGGTCATTTCCTAAAGAAAGGAAAATTCCAGATTATTTCTGCAAAGTGCAACAAACCCCTGTTTTGCACTAATGGTGCGCCATTAGTTATGATGGAAACCAGATTCTTGATTGGAATGTCTTCTTAAAGCATGAACCTTTTTCGAACTTCTAAAATATCCTCACTCATTGTTCTGTTTTAAAGAGGGAGATGATCTTTTTGGAGTTTAATGACACAACTATCAGCTGGATTAGGTTGCTCATGTCGATATATATATTGAACTGTAATGGGAAGCATTCACAGCCCTTCAGGTCCTGCTGTAGTTGCTAAAAGATATCTTTGTGCAAATAGTCCACCCATTTTGCTACTTTGGAAGCACCAAGTGATATGCTCTGGATTGCTATTATTATTTTCACTTTGGCCTTTAGTTGTTGACTCTCTTCAAAGTCTGTCATGGCTTCTATAATTACTTTTAACCAGCTGTGATTTCTTGTGCTTTTTCAGAAGATGGCAAACATGAAATAATACTTTGAGTGCAGGCTTTAGTTTTTGCTGCTGATGTAGAGGGAGAAAAATGACTGCATTTTCAAAAACAGCCTTTGGAAATGTTGCACCATTTTTTTTAAAATTGTGAGGACAACAAACAGTAGAATTTTATTCATTCCAAACCTGATTTTCACTTTGATTATATTTTGGACATGTCAGGCAAATGTGCTTTATCTTTTACAGTTGTGAACAGAAATTCAATTTTCCTATTCTGCATGAATGGTGTAGCTTTTTTGGGACGATCCAGCCTCGTGGCCCATTATTACTGTTTCACCTTGTAGTTTGTGATGTTGCTGTGCTGCTAGTCACACTGCAGGTCAGCCTATGGAATATCCAGCATGTTGCTACTGCTTTTGACTGCAGAGGCAGGGGAGGTAGCTTCTGTAGTTTGTGATTTTGTTTCCAATATCCCTGCTGGGCTTGCCTTTCTCGAATATTGGATATAGGGCACGGAAGTGTTCCTTGCAATTTTTCATCCTATTAGATAAGCTGCAGGCCTGCCCAGGACTGGGACGAGCTGAGCTGCCCTTGTGGAGGGTCCTTTGTGGGTACAATGGGCTGAATAGCCTCCTTTTTCTTTTGATTCTAGTCCCCTCATACTGGCTTCACACGTCAGTTCTGGGTATACTTCATAATTTGTTTGCATTGCCATCACAAACTTGACCCTGCAAGGACAGTCTATCTGAACCAAACTGAAACACAGTGCTACAAACTGGCAACGGAGATAACAAGGTGTAGAGCTGGATGAACACAGCAGGCCAAGCAGCATCATAGGAGCAGGAAGGCTGACGTTTCGGGCCTAGACCCTTCATC
>NC_063347.1:52086483-52125858 GCF_021869965.1 Rhincodon typus | reverse complement strand
CACACCACCCTCTGCGTGGAAGAAGTTGCTCCTTAGGTCCCTTTGAATTCTTGCCCCCCCCCCCCCCCCCCCCCCCCCCCCACCTTAAACCTATGCTGACCTTTTCACTATGTTGTTTATATCTGCTTTTCTCTTTTGGCAGGCCTTGACAGTTCTAACAATACTTAACTGTTCTGAGGAAGGGTCAACAGACCTGAAACGTTAACTCTGTTTTTTCCTTCACAGATGCTGCCAGACCTGCTGAGCTTTTCCAGCAACTTTGTTTTTATTCCTTAACAGTACTAATCTTTGGGTCTACTATCTGACCATGTTAGATGTATTCCTGATATTTCCCCAGAGTACTGACTGTTTGTGGGCCCTGATTTCTACCTGTGTAGCAAACTGGATTGTCCGTTCCAATATTAAATCCTGATTGGATTGAAGAAAGTCTAGTCACTCATCCATCACACCACCACAACAACCAGCTTTAATTCATCTTTGTAAATTCTGAACCTGAAACAATATCCCAGTAGATAATGTAAATCCTTTTAAGAGCTATCTATTGATTCTCCTGATTTTCTGATTAAATCTTGCCTGTTCTATTACTAACTTTCTTTTGGGGCTAATATATGTGTTCAATGCTTTAATCAATGCCTCGTAGTATTTTCTTCCATGTGTTATCAGTCTTACCAGAACAACAACTGTTGGACCCACCGCCCACAAAGATATACTGGCTTGACGGTGCGGTGGTTTTGTGTGTAAGGCTGAAGCTTTTAGAGTTGAAACTACCAAATGCAGAACTCACATTATGGACCTCATTATCAAATAGTTGAGGAGACAGCAAACTCTGTACTGGACCTGCCATTCATACAAAACATTGCACTTTTTTTCCTTCCTGTTCCTGTGTTTCTCCTCTTCAAAATGTTTCTGGTTCATAGTGAGGCTTCGTAGCATTCAACGGTTGTTTCCTATTCAGTCTTCCTGCTACATATCCCTTTAGCAGAAGTCTTCTGAGATCCTGGTCCTGCCTTTGGACAATGCCCTTTTTTTTTTTAGCTGTATCCTTTGGGCTGTTTTAAGCTTCAGTTCCCAGTTGGATGTGGGAGTTATTTTCCTCAGGCGCCAACATAATTTATCTTTAAACCGATACAGATATAATCTGTCAGGAGTATCTCTGGCTTCTGCTCCTTATCACTAAGGTTCTTCAGCTCCTTATGTACTGTAACACAACTTTGTTCATAGCTGATCAAATCCAACTGTCTCTAGTGCACTGTCTTGGACATCTCTTCACCTGCTTATTCTAGCCTGTTGCCTTCTCTCTTTCTGATGTGAGACGTGATGAATTTACAGCATCATGATTTACGTGAATTTCCATATACTGCCCTTCTGTCCCTCATACCGGGTGGAAACTACAATAGTCAGAGACCTAGGAGGTCAGGCACAAAAGGAGTTTAGCACGTTTGCCTTCATTGCTCAGACCTTTTGTGTATAGGAATTGGGGCGTCATGTTGAGCTTGCACAAGATGTTGGTGAGGCCTCTTCTGGAGTACTGTATCCAGTACTAGTTGCCCTGCTATAGGAAGGATATTATTAAACCAGAGAGGATTGAGAGATTTACCAGGAGGTTGCCCAGAATGGAAGGTTTGAGTTATAAGGAGAAGTTGGATAGGCTGGGACTCTTTTCATTGGACGGTAGGAAGTTGAGGAGTGACCTTTTATAGAAGTTCATAAAAATGTTGAGGAGTATAAATAATGGCTGGTGTCTTTTACCTGGGGTGGAAGATTTCAAGATTAGATGAGAGGAGAAAGATTTTGCTTTTTAAAAAAATGACTAGGGTCAATTTTTCAGTGGTTCATGTGAGGAATGACCTCCAGAGGAAATGTTGGATGTGGGTACAGTTACAATGTTTAAAAAATGTTTAGATGAGTACATGAATAAGAAATGTTTGGAGGGATGTGAGACTAGTTTAGTTCGGGATTATGGTTGGCATGGGCTGCTTGGACTGAAGGGTCTGTTTCTATGCTGAATGTCTCTATGACTATATCAGTCTCATGCTATTGTTGAAGGTTAGTGGCAGGTAATGGCAGCTGAAGATTTCTGAGATGCCTTCCACTAGCCTGAGCAGCCTCTATACGCCAAGAGTGTTTTTTTTTAAAACAGTTGCATCGCACTGGGCCAAGCCTAGAGCTCTTCAGGCTGACTAAAGCCCACCACTTCTTAATTTACTCACTGCAGTGCCCCTGGGGAGCTGTAAACCATGTTGAATCTGTGCATTTTGTGGTAAGAAGGAACCTTTTTATTTTATTTTATAAAAAAAGACCCTCAATTGCTTTTATTAGATAAATTAGTTTTGATCGTACCCAGGGACCTTCTTGGCTAGACTGGGAACCACTCCCTCACAGAAAATCACAAGAGGGTGGGATGATGTCGGGGTCCCAAACAGTGCTGATTTTCAGGAGATTCCTTGCATATGTGCACAAGCCCTTTTCCACTGATCTGGAAAATTCTGCCAAAGGCTGTGACACGTTGACATTTGGGCAGCTAAAAGTCCGCAGGATTTCTTGAAGAAAGACACACTTTTTGTTTTTTGTTTCATCCAGGATGTGACTTGTAGTCTGTGTCCTCTTCCTCATCGTGACTGGCTAATAATACCTTGGTAACATTGTCTGACTCTGCTGTTGCCTCTCTTTCTCTGCTGAGGTTCCTTGTCCACTCCAATCCTACCTCGAATCATGTCTCTTTCCAATGATAGCCTGGCCATCTTTTCATGCTTTTGATCTTGGGATGCAAATCCTTATTTTCCAGGCTGAGAGGTCGGCATTCCGCTGACAACGGAGAGAATTCTGACTCTGGGGGGGAGGGTACTGGCTTCACGGAGGTGAAACCCTCCATCACCCCACCCTGAATATCAGGGACAACAGTTCCGAGCTTTCTCCATAGCATCCACTGCTTCCTCTGGCATTACTCATCCTTCAGAAAGGATCCCAGTTGTCAGTACGCACCCCACACAATACAGGTTTGTGCTTCTGAAGCAGAAGTGCAATGAACATGAAGGGTTGGTAGTTGCTGGATGTCTGTGTGTGCTTAGTGCCCGTGGAATGTGCACTGGGCTGAAATTTGCTTGGGAGCAACATGGAGATCACTTGGATCAAGTGGCAACCTGAATCCGCTGGGTAGCCATTCCGGCTTCCATGTTTTCTTGATGTCTACCCCATTCAGAAACTTGGCTAATGTAGGAAGTTGAATATTGATGAGGTGAGTTGGGCTTTTGAAACATTTAACAAGCAATAATTCCTGTAATTGGCAACCGAGTTCTGCCTAGCGAGAAACTCTCCATTCTGCTTGTGGAAAGCAAAAAAAGAATTAGAATTAGCTTTATTGTTACATGTATGCAAATTAGTACAGTGAAAAATGTATCCGTTGCCACCTACGGGACAGTCTTGGGTACAAAGGTCCCTAGGTACATCATTTTCAGTTACAGTTCTTAGAGAAGTAAAAAGTCCAACGTTGCAGATTTTCGGAATAAATCATAAAATGGAGGGGGGAAAAGAAAGTTCAGAGCAATGGTCTTCCGACCCAGTCCATGCTGTCATCTAGCCTCCAGTCCGCACTGTTTCTTGACTCTGAGGCTGGTTTGTTGGGGTGGGAGGTGCCCCAATAGTGAGATTGGCTTTGATTAACTCCTCGATTAATTCTACGACAAATCTCACCATAGCCCTTGACACTTGGACCTTTAAGAATCTGCCCACTAATTCTGTTTCTCCT
Source organism: Rhincodon typus (assembly GCF_021869965.1). Classification (NCBI taxonomy): domain Eukaryota; kingdom Metazoa; phylum Chordata; class Chondrichthyes; order Orectolobiformes; family Rhincodontidae; genus Rhincodon; species Rhincodon typus. The sequence continues at coordinate 52,122,113 of NC_063347.1, read as the reverse complement.
CCAAGCTTGATTTGAGACCTGAGTATTTCCAGTTTTTCTGTTTTTACTTCAGAGCATTTTGGATTTGTTAATGAAATCCTTTTTTTTGTTTGTTGTCCTCTTGCACTTCCATATTGCATTGCACACAACACTGACTCTGAGGGCTCTTCCTCTTAGTACAATTTGCCAATGCCCTGTGAGTCTTTAAGCCATTTACAGGCCAAATTGTTAGCATGTCTGCATTCAGCAGAGGCCTTGAATTAACTCTTCAGATTTATTTCTGATGCTTCAAGCTGATGAAGTACCAATCAATGTTTGAAGTGCTTTGAAGATATGACATCTCGCATTCTAACCAAGTGTTGATATTCTGTATTTATCTGATGCCTAGCTGGTGCTTGCTGTCACTTCAGTGTAACTTGGTCGCCCCCCTCATCTGCTGACTTTCTGCAGACCATTTCTATAGGTTGTGTGCACAGACTTATCACAAGACTTAAACCTGATTTACATTTCTAAGGACTGTATTGCGTAAAAGAATTTGCTTTTCAAATTGTATCCACAAAGTGATCCTAGTTCTTGCTATCCCATTAGTATAACCACATTTGTCATGCACATCCAGTGTCATGGATGTGTGTGCGCTGGAATGATTTAGATGGTATAATATGGCTCAATGGTTAGTACTGCTGCCTCACAGCACCAGGGTCCTGGGTTCGATTCCAATCTTGGGCAACTGTCTATGTGGAGTTTGCATATTCTCCCTATGTCTGCGTGGGTCTCCTCTGGGTGCTCCAGTTTCCTCCTACAGTCCAAAGATGTGCAGGCTTGGTGGATTGGCCATGCTAAATTGCCTGTAGTGTTCAGGGATGTGTAGATTAGGGGTTGGGTCTGGGTGGGATGCTCTGAGGGTCAGTGTGGACTTGTTGGGCCGAAGGGCCTGTTTCCACACTGTAGGGATTCTATGAATATTCTGATCTAACGGGAGATCTCCATTGTCTCCCTTTCCCCTCTGAAAGGTACTTAGTCATACTGGAGGACAGTCCAAGTATGGGTCTGGGTGGGGATGCTGTTTGTGGTGTGGACTTGATGGACAGAATGGCCACCTTCCACACTGTAGGGAATCTGAGAGGCTATTTTCCTTGCTTTTGAGGTTAAAGCTTGACTGAAGGCATAACTGGGGCAGATATAAAATGACACTATTCAAAGAAGATTTGGGGATTCTTCCCCTGTGTCCCAGTCTATATTTATCCCTCGACGACAGCTTGTTTTCGAACAGTGTGCTGATCATTCTGTGGTTGTTTTGAAGCCTGGTCAATGCTTGCTCTCAAAGTTCAGTGCAACCCTGTACACTCCCAATATTAAAACAGGCTATCTGGACTCATTCCACATTTTTTTGACAACTTTCAATGCAAATAGACTACTGTTTCCTGTAACAGCGACTACAGTTCTCACGCAATAGCTGTGAAGTATTAGGAAAATGAGGTCTCAAAAAGCCTTCTTTTTTCAATAGATAAGTCTCTAACTTGTAGATCAGCCTGAGCCAACTCTACTAGTGATGCACGCCACTCTCACTCATCAATTGGTTGTTATCAGATGGGAGACACTTCTTTTAGTAGAAAGGTCTTTGAAACTTTCACGTCATCTTGTAAGGTTTCTATTTTTGAAACAATTTGGAGGTTACAGTGATGCAATAACTGGCATCATGTTGAGAGTATATTGAAAGGGAGGTACAATCAAGGATTTGTTGGAAAGCAAAATGAGGAAGCAATTAAAATTCTGAAGGCTAGAAAGATCTCAATGATATTGCAGATACATAATATGTTCATACTGTATTTATTCACTCTTTTTAAAGTGTTAAACTTATTTCTTTATGTCTCCATTAGAAAGGCAAAGTGAGCAAAATTCTGAACACTTTTTTTTTGTTAAATGCTCATATGTTGATATCTGAAAGCAATAAGATCTAGCTTCCTGTGGCTACTTATGATGAACCTTTTTATTATGGCAAAGGTCGAAACGAAGATCCTGGCTTTGACTCTTGGGATGGTAAGCCCATGAGTTTTGACTCTGGGACAGGTGCACAGTAACAGAAGGATTTCACAAACTCACATTTAAAAATGGCTGCCTGGGCACCTGGGTGGAGAGGAAGGTGGTGTGTCATGAAGAGAACAAACAAGATTGGAAATTGAGGTGCCTGACCCTGGCAGAAGTGTGGGCGCGAGTGGGTGTGGAGGGTATGTCTCGGGGGAACCTGCACTCTCCACAATTTTTAAAATGAACAAACCATGAAGTAGAGATAGTAGGAACTGCAGATGCTGGAGAATCCGAGACAACAAGGTGCAGAGCTGGATGAACACAGCAGGCCAAGCAGCATCATAGGAGCAGAAAGGCTGACGTTTTGGGCCTAGACCCTTCATCAGAAATGGGGGAGGGGAAGGGGGTTCTGAAATAAATAGGGAGAGGTGGATAGAAGATGGATAGGTGGAGAGGAAACAAACAGGTCGAAGAGGCGGGGATGGAGCCAGTAAAGGTGAGTGTAGGTGGGGAGTTAGGGAGGGGATAGGTCAGTCCAGGGAGGACGGACAGGTCAAGGGGGCGGGATGAAGTTAGTAGGTAGGAGATGGGGGTGCGGCTTGAGGTGGGAGGAGGGGATAGGTGGGAGGAAGGACAGGTTAGGGAGGCGGGGACAAGCTGGACTGGTTTTGGGATGCGGGAGGGGGAGGGGAGATTTTGAAGCTTGTGAAATCCACATTGATACCATTGGGCTGCAGGGTTCCCAAGCGGAATATGAGTTGCTGTTCCATGAAGTAACCTTGCAGCCCTCGCCATCTTCATCTCCATAACCCCAATGCCTTGTCTGTGCCAAACAATGCCACCTCATAATTCCACTTATTCTCAGCTCTTTATAGCCCCATGCCAACTTACTGTCTACTCATGTCAATCCATGTTGCTTTGACGATGCTGTCACTTTAAAAAGCTTATTTTTTGTCCTGTGGGTTTTTTTTGTAGGGAGTGCTGCCTGGTTTGCTGTTCACTAGCTCCCTGGGTTCTAACACTGGGCTTATGTATTGGAATGTGGTGTGGTGGAAAACACAGGAGGCAGATGCTTCAGAGGCAAAGAAAACTCTGATTTTATTGAAAAACAAGCAAATTGAATATATATACAGGAAAACTGGAAAGTGAACGTCAAACCTGACTATTAAGGACTGACACCTGTCTCACGGTTAACCTGAACCCCAGTTAAGCCTTACAATCAAGAGTTGGTACAGTGGGTTTAATAGTTATAGTGAGTGGTTGACCCTAATTTCCCCTATGTTAGACTAGCCAAGCTGGGTTAGAGGGTCTCAATGACCTTAGGCTCACCTCTGGAGTGGAACACTATTTTGACCTGCTCCTGTCCGTTGTCTCTTGCCGTAGCTGGGGCTCTGCGGGGGGCCGCGAGTGCTGATGCTGTTAGTCTGGTGATGTCCTCCAATGTGATTAGACACGTTGGACCTAATGGTGCCTACCTTGGGGTTTTCTTTCCTTTCCTTGGCAGTCCTCGTGAGCGGGCTGTTGTCTTGGATGGTGGTGGATGTTGCCCCGGTCGGTATCTCAAAGCCCTGGATGTTTTTGGTTGCCTCCAGACGTCGCGTGGAGGTCCATGGTGGGTTGATGGTGTTCGCTGGTTGAGAGGGTTGCTCTTAGTGTGGAGGTTCGCGGAGTCCTTGACTCGGTAGCGTCTGCGGGAACTTTTTCTCTCGATCAGTAAGTCTGACCGATCTTCTCTCCCTTCCTCGTGGCTTTGGCTGAAGGATTCCTTTGCGTGGGGACCTGCTCCTTGTTGGGACTCTCGAACTCCTCTCGTGAATCGTTCACACTGGGTGTGCACAGAGCCCACCTCAGAGCACACACCTAGTTGGAACAGAAGCGTGTTGCTGGTGTCATAGTGCATACTGCTGGGATCGGGGCCCCTAGTAATGCCCAGCTGCAGGCCCCTTTCTATCCCACCAAATCTGGTTTCAGCTGCTGAGCCATTCTTCCTTCTCTCGGGGATGAATGAGCTTCCTGATCACTGGAGGAGGTGTGAATGGCTTTTCGATTTAACATGAATGGTTTCAATGGTTCGGAATGTCCAGTATTTCTGTTGGAAAGGTATTTGTTAAGTTTTGAACAGTAATACAAATGTTCTTACATCCAAAGGTGTAACAGGTTTACATGTAGCACAATAATGTGGAATGTTTGGTATTTCTGTCCCTGAGCACTGGTTGGGAATTGAATGGCTTTGTACCTGTCATAGGCTCCATAAGGTCTGAAGATTTGTTTCCTGCAGTCTGTCTTCCATTGTTTTAAGCTGGGGCATGAATGGGGGTCTTCCTTTTTAGTTTTGTAAGCTAACCCCTGTTCCAGACATCTGCTTTTTACCTTGCATATTACCCAGTCTGCCCCAGACAGCCTTTTCCTGGTTTAGTTGAGGCCCATAGTTTCTCGAGTCCAAAAGTTCAGTGAATGTTAGGTCCAATGTAATTTCCACAAATTTGCACCTTCAGGGGGTTTTACTCCAGAGTATGTCCATAAACTGATGGGGGATTTTTGCCCCCACTTAGATTTTTTTTTCTTGAGGGGTTGTAAAAGCAGAGTTGATAAAATGACTGCTGGAGACAGCTTAAGGAAATAATTTAGGAGGCCTTTAGGTTTTTTTTAAACAGTTGTAGCAATGGAAGGGGAGTGGCCAGTTCTCTCAAATCAGGCTCTCCTGTGGAAAGAATGGAGGGATATGGTCCAAGGGCAGGCAGAAGGGATTAGTTTCATTTGGCGTCACGTTTGGCACAATATCATGGCCTAAAGGGCCTGCTCCTGTGCTGTAGAGTTCTTTGTTCTTTGTAGTTTTTGTTTCTTAAGGTGTAGCAGTCAGAAACTGTTTGGGTCCCAGAAGAGTTGGAGCTTCCTAACTGCTGCATTCTCTGAAATCTCTCTTGATGTTGTTACTTCCTGGATTGGAGAACTGCATGTAAGAATCTGGATATACCTTTTTGCCAAGGGATTTGTTTGAGGGATGTTACTATATTGGAGCAGTTAATTAGTAATTGTTACTGTATCCATTATTCGGTTAAGTTATTCAAAATTCCTCTTTCTCTTTCGTATTTTAACTGAAGTGCTTAAATCGTTTTTTGCTTAATGTCAAATGGTTTGACAAGTTACATCACATCTGGAACATACACTTCACTTTACGTCTAGGCTACCTTCTTAAAATATTTTGAGGGAGCCTGGTTTGGTTCATAACACTACTAACCATCAAACTTTTCCCTGATATCTACCATGCCAACCCACCTCATTCATCATAAACCCATTGCCTATAGACATAAAACCTTAAACCAATAAACATCTGATTGAAGTGCACAATCCCCTATAACAAGAATTGAAATTTATAGTCTTACATCAGAGTCTATGATAGCTGTCAATCAAATTATGAAATGACAGAACCCCCACTCTGTGAAATAAATGGGTCTGTGAAATCACACTCGTAGCACTATACAGTAATGCAAACCTTCAGGCTAATGCCCATCAGGTAGCCTGTTAACTCTTTTACCAGTGGACTAGACTTTTGTTTTCAAATAATTTAAAGGACAGGTCTTTCGAAAGCCCTGATGACTCCTTGAACAGGTCCTCTTGACACTTTTTTTTTGTTTGCTAGAACCCTTTAACGGGAGGGGCAGTGAACAAGAAAAAAGATTAGAATGGAAATCATGTTGGAGAAAGGAGTAGAACTTCAAGGTTGGTGTACCTGGAAGAGATGAGGCAGTGAGCTAAACACTAAACAAAAAAAATGCAACTGTGAATACTGGAAAACAGAAGCAAAAAAAAATTGCTGTAAATACTCAGCAGGTCTTGCAGTATCTGTGGAGGGAACGCAGAGTTCACGTTTTGAGTTCAGTGAATCTTCTTCAGAACGCCTTTTTTTAACAGGTTTTTTTGACAGGTGCATTGATGATTTTGACAATTGATTTTGACCAGTCAATTTGATAAGCTTCGTTAGGTTTTGAGTGTATGTGCTTTTTAAGGTATGTTTACATATTTATGCCTGCCATTAACAATTCCAAAGGGACACCCAACCACCCCCACAGGTACCTGAGACCAAATTCAAATAGACATCTCATTTCTTCTGAGGCTATCCAAGTTAATCCACAAACTTCGGACCTGCTCTTACGGGGTCAAGCCTGCACACTTTGCGTTTCAAGATCCACATTTATGAAAGTCCCACTTCAAAGAGTCACAGACGTCTGTCTACAGCACAGAAAGGCCCTTCAGTCCACTGAGTCTGCATTAGTCTAAAACAACCACCTAGTGTTTTTAACCCCATTTTCCAGTTCTTGGCTCAAAGCCTTTATCCTTGGCATTGCAAGTGTACATCTAAAACTACTTTAAATGTTATGATGGTTTATGCTCCTACCATCCTTTTTTTTTACAGCATTGAGTTCCATATTCCCACCATCCTCTTGGGGAAAGTCTTTTTTCTCGCATCCGCTCTAAACTTCCTGCCCTTTTCCTTTTTAAATCCATACTGCTGTCATTGATCCCTTGACCAAGGGGAAAAGTTCTTTCCTGTGTACCCTACCTATGCCCCTCATAATTTTATACATATCCAGTTATGTTCCCCTCAGTCTCCTTCGTACCATGGAAAACATCCCCAGTCTATCCAATCTGTCTTCTTAACCAAAACTGTCTTATGCCGAGGCTACATCCTGGTAAATCTCCTCTGCACCCTCTCCAGTATTATTGCATTCCTTCCATAATGTGCATTCCAGAACTGCACACAATATTTGAGCTGTTACCTAAACAATGTTTTGTGCACTTCCAAGCGTAACCTTCCTGCTTTTAAACACTGCCTTGGCTAATAAAGGCAAAGGTACCACTTTATCTACTTGTTACCTTGAACTGGTGGACATGTACATCAAAGTCCCTCTAATTCTCACTGCTTCCCAGCATTCTACCATTCATCATGTATCCCCTTGCCTTGTTTTTCCTGCACAAGTACATCACCTCACACTTATATGGATTGAATTCCATTTGCCACTTATCAGCCCATCTGACCATCCATGTCCTCCTGGAGGAAGGTTAAGATTTTGATTGGCTGGCTGCCTCTATTAAAAATGTACAGATTAATAGCATCCTGCTCCAGACAGAAGTATTGCCACTTTTGAGGATGAGATATGACCTTGGGCCATTTCTGTAATGTTTGCCATGATGGAGAGGCTGTCCTCCATAGCTAAAATAAAGGCTTATTCACTGACTTGGCCCTTGCTCCAACCTGTTCTCTTGTCCCATGGCACCATTTCAAAGAAGTATCAGGGAAATTAATGACTAGTGTTGTGGTCAATATTTCTCCCTCGATCAACATAACTGATTAGCTGATCACTATCACAATGCTGTTTGTAGGACCTTGCAGAGGGCTTACTTTCTACTGTATTTTCTACATTAGAATTGTAGTGGCTATATTTTCTTAAAAAAAATACTCCATTGGCTCTAAAGCCCTTTGAGAAATCCAGTGATCATGAAAAGCCCTCTACAAGCAAATATCCCTTTCTAGGGACTGGAGTGTTGTAAGATGATCACTTAATGAATTGATTCGACAAAAGAAACATGGGATGATTTCCCAAGCACGTAACATTTTTAATTTTTAAAATATTGCTGCATATATCGCAGAAAATAGATGGCCCAGGCAATTTCCTGTGGGTGGGTAATCAACTTAAGTTGAAATTTCTGCTCAATTGCATTAGTGTTGTCCAAATGTATTTCTTTAAGCTTAGAAATCCACGTTTTGTCTCCTGTAACTATTATTCATTCACATTCAGCACTTGGAGAGAAGGTGGGCTTTGCAGGACTGTTTTCAGCTTAAAGGTGTTGAAAATGACGTGTCTGCACAATTCTGATGGGAATTTTTAATACGGCAGTTTGTGCACAAACCTAATACGCCAAAGCTTGTAGACATTGCAGCTTATGACGCCAATAAATGTGCAATACCAATCTGGCACAGCTGTCATTTTTGAGCTCCAGCCTATGCTGTCTCTCCCACCTCCCGTTTACAACTGAAAGCTGTTCGGAGGTGTGAAGGATTTCCTACTAATGTTGCGTGAAGGGGACGTGAACCAGCATGTTAGCTGCTGCATCATTTCTCGCTGCTAGTGCAACTCCACCCATTGGAACGCCTCATGTGCTAGCCTAAAGTTTGACTGAAGTAGTTTCCTGTTACTTAAAACTGAAATGGGGGTTGCTTTCGGATATGGGTGGCCTGTTGAGCAGTCTCCTTTTCAGTTGATCCCGACTGGAAGAACGATCTGTTGACACAAATTGAAGATGGAGGATGATGGAGAGAAGGGGCCTGAACAGGCAATCCTATCTGGCAAGAAACCATTCCAACTTCTAAAAGAATGAGATGTTGCAGAGGGTTAGGCCTCTGGGACACAGTTTCATATCCAGTCCTGTCTCATAATTGCTGCTGTTTTTTTTATATGCAATCTCCTACACAAAATGGTTTGAATACTTTCAGTCCAGTTTGTAGCCCATTAATGTGACACAAATTAACTGTCATTGAAGGTGATTTAAGGAGATTAGGCACAGGATACTTTCATTGGTGCAGTAAGGGATGCAGTTTTGAGTTTGGATGCTGTCTTTAATAGAGTAAAGAGAAACAGATTTTATAGCAATTCATATGAACTCATGTCCAAAATTATTTTATAGCAAGTTAAGTGCTTTTATTTTGTGGAAATTACAGAAGTCAATTTGTGCTTAGTAAGGACCTAAATCAACTTTGGAGTGGGAATGGATGTCACTTGTGTCCTTGACACAAATGTTCTTCAAACCATACAGTTCAGCATCCATTCCCTTTGCCATTGGTATATTGTGCCTGCTGTGTATCTCATACACAATGTACTGCAACAACTTGCCAAGACTACTTCAGCAGTCCGAATCCGTCAACATCCAGATGGGCGCATGTGCACAGGAATACCATTGCCAAGTTCCCCTTCAAGTCACATAATATCCTGACATGGGACTATATCACAATTCCTTCATTGCTGTACTGCAATCCTGGAACTACCCTATCTGATGGAAGTATCTATTGGAGTACCTACATCATGTAAACTGCCATGATTCCTAAAATAGTTTCACTGACAACTTCTCCAATGCAATTAGAGTTGCCAATGACATCAACTTCCCAAGGAGGAATGTTAAAACCAAAATGTTTTGTGGGGGCTGATTACACAATCTTGGAGAGTTCCATTTGACTGAAGCAGGCTTGAGTAGTTGCTTTGTTTATCCTAATGTCCCCAATATGCTAACGTTTTTGTTTTTTAAAAGCCAACTTGTATTCAGACTTCTCATCAATCTGAATTTCAGACAGATTCCTTCAACTATAGCCACATGCTTAATGACATGGAAGAAAATGTATGAAACCCATTGTTCATAATCTTTAATGCGTCTATCATTACGAAGTATTTTATGGATAATTTCAAATTTACAACCAACACTTGACTTGATTCTTTTCTGCAATTTTCTCGATACAGATGTTTCATTTTATGCTTGTACGAATTAGGTTTATTGTCACATACTCGGATGAGCGCAGGAAAAAGTTTACAAAGTCGCCATCTTGGGTAAAATCGTACCCAATAGTACAGGATCTTAGGAATAAATTAGAAAAATAACAACATGTTCAGAATTACGGTCCTTCAAGCTCCATGTTGTTCCTTGCCTCCAGTCTGCACTGGACTGCAGGCCACAGGTAACAGCCACTTATTAAACTGCGAAGGACAAAGATTACAAACATCAGTGAATACATGCATACACGAGTTTAGAAATTAATATTCAAACACTGCAGCTGAGAATGCTGAAGCTTTAACTTCAGAAAAAGGATTAAATGCCCAGTGGGAAGTTTTCTTTGCAACAGGACTTGGTTGATAATTCATAACATTTTCTTTTTACTTTCTCATGTAATGTTGTCCTCTAATGGTTACAAAAGTGCTTAATGATATTACTCTAAATATGCCTTTCACTCATTTTGTGTCCCCTGTTGAGGAAATTGAGTTAATGTCGTGCATGCTGTTTGATTTATATCTGATCTATTGGAAGGAATGGGGAAATGTTATTAAACTTATGGCTCTGAGGATACTTATTACCAGAAACTTGCATTAATACAATACTTATCATGTCTTACAAAAAGTCTTGGAGCCCTTCAAACACTACAACATTTGTTAGAGGATAAGAACCATTGTTTTGTACACACACACACCACGAATTGCAGCAAGGTACAATCCCAAGACACACCAATTTAGATGCACAGCCTGTTGATCTGGTTTCTGGTGATGTTGACTGACTCAGGCAGCTTAAAGTAGGGTCCTGGTGTGTAAATCCAGAGACACTGCACTTCCATTCAGCAACAAACAATGTACTGTTAAAATTAACTTGTGAAGTATATTTTTCAGCACTTCCGAAACAAAAGTCAAGTATGTTTTGAGGAGTTGGAAACCTCCCATTTTTGTTTATTGCCATCACTCCCAAACCACAGCATCACCGCCCCCCCCCCCCCCCCCTCACCCTGCCAATATCATCTTCCCCTTTATTTGAAGCTTAGTCTTTGTGTCACATCGTCAATGAAGTGTTTGGTATAGGTTCCCATCTAGAAATGAGGATATATTTGTTGCAGTTAGTGGAATGTTGTATTTGAGGATTTCTGGAGAAATTTCAATTAACTTCGACACTACCAGAAGAAGGTAGTGTTGCTGTTGAATTAACATCTTACAGGAGGGATGGTATGTCTGACAATGTAGTACTCCCTCAATACTGCACTAATGTCAGGTTGATTTATTATTAACAACTTTTAGGATGGTATTTATTGCCATGTTTATGTTTGTCTAAGAAACTATTTGTTTTACGTTTTAGAGTATGACCATTATGTTGCCGTTCACATTAGATATTACTTATAAGATCACAAGGAGGATTAGGCTATTCACCTCAAGACGCCTGCTCTGCTGTTCAATAAGATCATTATTGATCAGATTGTGTGGTCTGAGCTCCACTCAACTGCTTGTCACTCATAACACTCCAGGACGACACTTCCTCCTTGATCAAAAACCTGTCTCACCCAGCATCGAATGACCCAGTGTCTACTGCTCTCTGGAGGAGAAAATTCCAAAGACTAACTACCTTCTGAGGGAAGAAGTTCCTCTGTTTCTGGCTTAAGTTTTACACATTTCATTTTTAATTGGTGTTCTGTAGTCCCAGATATCCCCCATGAAAGGAAACATCCTCCCAGCATCTATCGATCAAACTCCACAACCCACACCCTAGAATTGTTTGTTCGAGTAGGCTCTCCTCTACAACTTCTAACACCTGCTCAACCTTTTTCCTTGCAAGACCTCCCATAAATGTCGGTATCAGCCTTGTGGCCATTCTCCGAACCACTCCTTAGGCCAAGAAATGGCCTTGATAAGTAAGGAGACAAAAATTTTATACTGTCTTCTGGTTGCACACTCACGAATGCCCTTCCATAGCTGTATAAAGGCTTTGCCAATTTTGTAATCCATTCCCTCTTGCAATAGTGCCAACATTCCATTATGTTCCTAATCACTTGTTACACATGTTGCAATTTCATGTATAAGATACTTAATCCCTATGTACTGCACCAGTCTGTCATGTCTCCCATTTGTTATTATAATCTGTGCCTTTTTTATTCTTGCTCGTGGAAACCTCATGTTGTCTCATACTTTTTCTTTCCTCTGTACTCATTTAGCTTATTTATATGCCTTTGCAGACACTGTCCACCTCACAACTTGTTCAACTACCCTATTTTTTTAACATCATCAGCAAGTTTGGCTACCATACCATCTGTTCATTTTAAGCAAGCATTAATACAGATTAAGACCATAAAACCATAAAACATAGGAGCAGAAATTAGGCCATTCGGCCCATTGATTCTGCTCCGCCATTCAATCATAAGTTCCTCAACCCCATTCTCCTGCTTTCTCCCCATAACCCTTGATCCCCTTGATAATCAAGAACCTATCTATGTCCGTCTTAAATGTACTCAATGACCTGGCCTCCACAGCCTTCTGTGGCAGTGAATTCCATAGATACACCACTCTCTGGCTGAAGAAGTTTCTCCTTATCTCCGTTCTAAAAGGTCTTCCCTTTACTCCGAGGCTGTGCCCTTGGGTCCTAGATTCTCCTACCAATGGAAGCATCTTCCCAACATCCATTTTGTCCAGGCCATTCAGTATTTTGAAAGTTTCAATTAGATCCCCCCCTCATCCTTCTAAACTCCAATGAGTATAGTCCCAGGGTCCTCAAACGTTCCTTATGTGTTAAGCTTCCCATTCCTGGGACCATTCTCGTGAACCTCCTTTGAACCCGCTCCAGGGCCAGTACAACCTTCTTGAGATATGGGACCCAAAACTGCACACAATACTCCAAATGTGGCCTGACCAGATCCTTATAAAGCCTCAGTAGTACATCCCTGCTTTTATATTCAAGTCCTCTCAAAATAAATGCCTACATTGCATTTGCCTTCCTGGCTACTGACTCAACCTGCAAGTTTACCTTGAGAGAATCCTGGACTAGAACTCTCAAGTCTCTTTGCACTTCAGACTTCTGAATTTTCTCTCCATTTAGAAAATAGCTTTTATTTTTCTTAGCAAGGTGCATGACCTCACACTTTCCCACATTGTACTCCATCTGTCACTTCTTTGCCCACTCTCCTAACCTGTCCAAATCCTTCTGCAGCCTCCCCACCTCCTCAATACTACCTGTCCCTCCACCTATCTTTGTATCGTCTGCAAACTTAGCCAGAATGCCCACAGTTCCTTCATCTAGATCATTAATGTATAAAGTGAAAAGTTGTGGTCCCAGCACTGACCCTTGTGGAACACCACTTGTCACTAGCTGCCATCCTGAGAAAGACCCTTTTCACCCCACTCTCTGCTTTCTGCCAGACAGCCAATCTTCTATCCATGCTAGCACCTTGCCTCTAACACCATGGGCCCTTATCTTACTCAGCAGCCTCTTGTGCGGCAACTTGTCAAAGGCCTTCTTGAAGTCCAGGTAGATAACATCCATTGGCTGTCCTTGGTCTACCCTGCTCATTACTTCCTCAAAGCATTCTAGCAGATTTGTCAGGCATGACCTCCCCTTGATGAAACCATGCTGACTTTGCCCTATTTTACTGTACACTTCCAAATATTCAGAATTCTCATCCTTTACAATAGACTCCAAAATCTTATCCATGACCGAGGTTAGGCTAATCGGCCTGTAATTTTCCATCTTTTGCCTTACTCCCTTTTTAAATGGGTGTAATGTTAACGATTTTCCAGTCCTCTGGGACCCTCCTTGACTCTAGTGATTTCTGAAAGATCACCACTAACGCTTCCACTATCTCTTCAGCTATCTCCTTTAGAACACTGGGGTGCAGTCCGTCTGGTCCAGGTGATTTATCCACCTTCAGGCCAATCAGTTTTACTAGCACCTTTTCCTTGGTGATGGCCACCATACTCAGCTCTACCCCCTGACCCTCTTGAATTTTTTGGGAAATTACTTGTGTCTTCCACCGTGAATACTGATGCAAAGTAATTATTCAGTTCCTCAGCCATTTCCTTGTTCCCCACTACTATCCCTCCACCGTCATTTTCCACCGGTCCAATGTCCACTTTTGCTTTTCTTTTGCCCTTTATATACCTAAAGAAACTCTTAACGTCTTCATCATAAGGTCACCTCTCAGCCTCCGACGCTCCAGGGAAAATAACCCCAGCCTATTCAGCCTCTCCCTATAGGTCAAACCCTCCAACCCTGGCAACATCCTTGTAAATCTTTGCTGAAGCATTTCAAGTTTAACAATGTCCTTCCTTCTTATAGAGGGAGACCAGGGTTCTTTTTTTAAGTTTACTCATAGGATGTGGGCATTTATAGCTAGGCCAGCATTTATTGTCATTCCATTATTGCCCAAAAGGCAGTTGAGAGTCAACCGCATTAATGTGGGTCTGGAGTCACGTGTAGGCCAGACCAGGTAAGGATGGCAGATTTCCTTCCTTAAAGAACATTAGTGAGCCAGATGGGTTTTCCCCCTGACAATCGACAATGGTTTCATGGTCATCATTTAACTCTTAATTCCAGATTCATTATTGAATTCAAATTCCCCCATCTACTGTGGTGGGACTTGAACCCAAGTACTCAGAACATTACCTGGGTCTCTGGATTAATAGTCTAGCAATAATACCACTAGGCCATCACCTCCCCTAGCACACAGAATTCAAAAAGTGGCCTAACCAATGTCTTGCATAGCCGTAACATGACCTCCCAACTCCTGCACGGACCCATAATGGCAAGCATACCAAACACCACCTTCATTTTCCTACCTACCTCTGACTCCACTTTCAAGGAACTATGAATCTACACTCCAAGGTCTCTTTGTTCAGCAACGCTCCCCAGGACCTTACCATTAAGAGTATAAGTCCTGTTCTGATTTGCCTTTCCAAAATGCAGCACGTCACATTTATCTAAATTAAACTCCATCTGCCACTCCTCGGTCAATTGGCCCAGCTGACCAACATCCCATTGTACTCTGAGGTAACCTTCTTTGCTGTCCACTATGCCTCCAATTTTGGTGTCATTTGCAAATTTACTAACCATACCTCCTATGTTCACATCCAAATCATTTATGTAAATGATGAAAGACAGTGGACCCAGCACCAATCCTTGTGGCATACGGCTGGTCACAGGCCTCCAGTCTGAAAAAGCAACCCTACACCACAACCCTCTGTCTTCTGCCTTTGAGCCAGTTCTGTATCCAAGTAGTTTATTCTCCCTCTATTCCGCGTGATTGAACTTCACTAACCAGTCTACGGTGAGGAACGTTATTGAATGAAGTCCACATAGATCACATCCACTGCTCTGCCCTCCTCAATCTTCTTTGTTACTTCTTTAAAAAACTCAATTAAGTTAGTGAGACACAATTTCCCAGGCACAAAGCCGTGTTGACTATTCCTAATCAGTCCTTGTCTTACCAAATACATGTAAATCCCGTTCCTCAGGATTCAGTCCAACAAGTTCCCCACCACCGATGTCAGGCTCACCGTTCTATAGTTCCCTGGCTTTTCTTTACAACCTTTCTTAAACAGTGGTACCATGTTAGCCAACCCCCAGTCTTCTGGTACCTCACCTGTGGCTATCGATGATACAAATATCTCAGCAAGAGGCCCAGCAAACACTTCCCTAGCTTCCCACAGAGTTCTAGGGTACACCTGATCAGGTCCTGGGGCTTTACCTACCTTTATGCATTTTAAGACGCCCAGCACCACCAGCTCTGTATTAGGTACATTTTTCAAGATGCTGCTGTTTATTTCCCTACGTTCTCTATCTTCCATGTCCTTCTCCACAGTAATCACTGCAAAATACTCATTTAGTATCTTCCCATCTCCTGCGTTCCACACACAGGTGGCCTTGCTGATCTTTACTGGGCCTTATTGTCTCCTTAGTTACCCTTTTGTCCTTTTAATGTATTTGTAGAATCCCTGGGGATTCTCCTTAACCCTATTTGCCAAAGTTATCTCATGTCCTCTTTTTGCCCTCCTGATTTGCCTCTGAAGTATACTCCTACTGCCTTTTATACTCTTCAGGGGAATCTCTCGATTTCTGCTGTCTATACCTGTCATATACTTCCTTCTTATTCTTGACCGAAACCTCAATTTCTCTGGTCATCCACCATTCTCTACACCTACCAGTCTTGTGCTTCACCCAAACAGGAACATACTGTCCCTGGACTCTGGTTATCACATTTTTGAATGCTTCCCATTTTCCAGCTGTCCCTTTTCCCTGCAAACGTCTGCACCAATCAACTTTTGAAAGTTCTTGCCTAATACCCTAGAAAGCAGGTGGTTGGATCCAGGTGATTTTTCAGCTTTTAGACCCATTCATCGTCTTCTTGTGTTCATGGAGAAATTTCGGTTAACTTCCAATATTGGTTGGTCTGTGTGATAGAACTCCAGTCTACCTACACTTGTGACAACCCTCCTAACAGTTGGAAATGTGATTGGTTAAAGAAACCCAGGAGGGTAATTTTTGAGCTCTTGATGAAGTTGGATACATTTGGAAAGTATCCAAGAGTTTGAGCAGCCTGTAAACCAGACTTGACATTACATTAGCCACCCGCCTCTTCAACAAGCCTGTAACTGTGCTCTGTGCCTGGATTTGAAGTGTAAATTGGTGACCGAGAGGTCACTTGCAGCATTGTCAGCAATGTTCCCATTCCGACAGTAAAGTTCCCTTCACTTTCATGTCACAGCTATCGTGCAAATGCAGATGAAATCCGGTCCCTGAATTCCAGATACTGAGGCTATCTGCTGTTATAGAGTCAGTCATATAGCACAGAAACAGACCCTTTGGTCCAAACAGTCCACGTTATGTTCCCAAACTAGTTTTTCCTTCATTGCTCCAGGTTCAGCTTCAGGACGGACACTGAATTCACCTCATATAAATTTAATATCAGTGCAAAGCTTAAACCACTTTAGCCAACATGCAACTTGCAGAGTGTGTACATGTGCATTCTGGGTTAGTCTTCGCAAATGAGACCGTCTAACTGTCTTACTAGATATCTACCAAACCATTAAACACAGGAGTACAGGACTGTGATGGTAAATGATGGAGTCTTACAAAATGTGTCTGATTTGAACCTGAGTGAGAGTCACCCTGAGTTACTCCCACATATTTCCCATTGAGAGAGGCCTGAGAGAAACTTTTGTGGCAGCTGTAATGAATGCTTTGCTTAATGCTGTTGTGCTGCCAATCAACTGATTATGCTCTGTTTAACAACATCACAAATTACATTGCATAACAACTGAGCAAGCAATATCCCTTTTCTTAAAAAAAAATCAAATTGCTGCTTTTTCCTAAACAGATTTCTCAAGGGCATCTAGCTTGTGGAGAATTGCTAAGGGGGAAATCAGCAGAAATGCTACAATGCAAAAAAGTAGATTGGGAGTGGACCAGGACTAATATTCCTTTGTAGCCAACGTAGAGCCATACAGCATAGAAGTAGATCCTTCGGTCCAACTAATCCATGCTGACCATGTTCCCAAACAAAACTAGTCCCATCTGCCTGCAGATAACAAGGTGTAGAGCTAGATGAACACAGCAGGCCAAGCAGCATCAGAGGAGCAGGAAAGCTGACGTTTCGGGCCTAGACCCTTCTTCAGAAATGGGGGAGGGAAAGGGGGTTCTGAAATAAATAGGGAGAGAGGGGGAGGTGGATAGAAGATGGATAGAGGAGAAGATAGGTGGAGAGGAGACAGACAGGTCAAAGAGGCAGGGATGGAGCCAGTAAAGGTGAGTCTAGGTGGGGAGTTGGGGAGGAGATAGGTCAGTCCAGGGGGCGGGATGAGGTTAGTAGGTAGGAGATGGGGGTGGGGCTTGTGGTGGGAGGAGGGGACAGGTGGGAGGAAGGACAGGTTAGGGAGGCGGGGATGAGCTGGGCTGGTTTTGGGATGCGGTAGGGGGAGGGGAGATTTTGAAGCTTGTGAAATCCACATTGATACCATTGGGCTGCAGGGTTCCCAAGCGGAATATGAGTTGCTGTTCCTGCAACCTTCGGGTAGCATCGTTGTGGCACTGCAAGAGGCCCAGGATGGACATGTCGTCTGAGGAATGGGAGGGGGAGTTGAAATGGTTCGCGACTGGGAGGTGCAGTTGTTTAGTGCGAACCGAGCGTAGGTGTTCTGGGAACCCTGCAGCCCAATGGTATCAATGTGGATTTCACAAGCTTCAAAATCTCCCCTCCCCCTACCGCATCCCACAACCAGCCCAGCTCGTTCCCGCCTCCCTAACCTGTCCTTCCTCCCACCTATCCCCTCCTCCAACCTCAAGCCCCACCCCCATCTCCTACCTACTAACCTCATCCCGCCCCCTTGACCTGTCCGTCCTCCCTGGACTGACCTATCTCCTCCCTATCTCCTGCTTGGCCTGCCTTGTTCATCCAGCTCTACACCTTGTTATCTCAGATTCTCCAGCATCAGCAGTTTCTACCACCATCTGCCTGCATTTGACCCATATCCCTCCAAATCGTTCCTATTCATGTATTTATTCAAATGTCTTTTAAATGTTGTAACTTTACCCGCATTCTCCACTTCCTCTGGCAGTTCATTCCACACACTAACCATTCTGTGTCTATTTGTTAAAAAAAAAAGTTTCCCCTCACCTTTTTTTTTTAAAGTGAGAGGAGAAAGATTTAAAAATATGCACCCTATTTTTGAACTCCCCCATCCTAGGGAAAAGACTTTGCCTGTTCATCTTTTATCTATGCCCCTCATGATCTTATAAACCTGTAAAGGTCACCCCTGCACCACCCACCCCGCCACCCGAACGTCTCGTGCCTCAGAGAATGAAATCCCAGCTCATCCAGCCTATTTGTATAAATCAAACCCTCCAGTCCTGGCAACATCTGGTAAATCTTTTCTGAACCCTCTCCAGTTTAATTATATCCTTCCTATAACATGGTGACCAGAACTGCATACAGTTTTCCAGAAGAGGCCTCATCAATGTCCTGTCCAACCTCAACATGACATCCTAACTCCTGTACTCCACGGCCTGAGCAACAATGGCAAGCGTGCTAAATGTTGCCTTAACTACCATGTCTACATGTAATGCAAATGTCAAAGAATTCTGTACCAGAACCCCCCAGTCCCTCTGACCTACGAAATTACTCAGGGCCCTACCATTAACTGTATAAGTCCTGCCCTTGTTTATTTTACCAAAATGCAATACCTCGCATTTATCTCAATTAAACTCCATCTGCCACTCCTCAGCCTATTGACCCAATTGATCAAGATCTCTTTGTAATCTCAGATAACCTTCTTCACTGTCCACTATACTGCCAAGTTTTTAGTGTCATTTGCAAACTAATTAACCATGCCTCCTATATTTATATCAATAATTTGGATGAGAATGACTGACAAAAGTGGACCTCTGTGGAACACCGATGGTCACAGACCTGCAGCCTTAAAAACAACCGTCCGCCACTCAGTCTCCTACTGGCAAGACGACTTTGTATCCAATTGGCAAGCTCGCTGTGAATCCCATGTGATCTAACCTTATTAGTTAGTCTACCATTTGCAACCTTGTCAAAGGCTTCATAACAGTCTAAGTAAACAATATCTACCGCACTTCTGTCAATCTTTTTGGTTACTACTTCCTCAAAAGACTCCAGCAAGTTTGAGACACAGTTTCCTTGGCACAAAGCCATGCTGGCTGTCCTTCATCAGTCCTTGCCTCTCCAAATGCAGGTACATCCTATCTTTTCAGAATCCCTGCAACAACTTACACACAATTGATGTCAGACTTGCAGGTCTATTGTTCCCAGGCTTTCTCATTACAGCCTTTCTTAAATAAAAGCATCACATTAGCCACCCTCCAGTCCTCCAGCATCTCGCCCATAGTTATCGACAATACAAATATTTCTGCTAGGGGTGCAGCAGTTTCCTCCCCAGCTTCCCACAATGTCCTGGGATACACTTGATTAGGTCTTGGAGATTTATCTGCTTTAGTTTTCTAAGATCTCCAGCACTTCCTCTGGAATGTGAACTGTTTCCAAAACATCAATATTTATTTCCCGGAATTCTCTAACCTCAAGTTCTTTCTCCACAATAAAAACTGACGCAAAGTATTCGTTTAATATCTCACTCATCTCCTGAGGTTCAACACACAACCTCATTGATCTTTAAGGGGCCGCATTCTCTCTCTAGTTGCTCCTTTGCTCTTAGCGTACTTGTAGAATTTCTTTTGATTATCCTTAACCTTATCTGCCAAAGCTATCTCATATTCCCTTCTTTGCCTGAACTTGATATCATTGCAGCAGAGGTTCCTCAGGCAATAAACATAATCTCCAACCTTCAACAAAAAAATCTATAATGGTGGAGTCCTGCTGTTCTGTGCATGCACGTATATTATGTTTATGTATATTGTTGTGCATCTATTGTGGAACATCAGGGCAACTTAAACTGCACAAATACAAATTTGCATATGCTTTAATCAGGAATGTCAGTAATCTCTCATTAAAACATTATACGTAATATTAAAGCAGGACTGTATTGAATATGCATGACTAGCATTTGATGAGCAGGCTGCTAATCATTTTAATATTTCTGAATGTTGGTTTCTGCCTTTCAAAGAGCAACTTTTAAGTCAGGTCAGGGATACAGCAACTTGCTCCAGTTCCATTTGAAGCTCTATTCCCAGGCTGACTTTCACTGCTCATTACAATCACTTGACTTGCATACAAAATCACTTTAGCCTGAATTTTGCCATCCTCTTGACATACATGTGGGATTTAAGTACAGGAGCTTGCATAAATGCTTAAATGTCACAGTGTTCATTGTACTGACTGTGTGTATTGTGTTCAAATTATTCAGCTTTATGGAAATGAATGTAATTAAAATAAATTTGGGAGAACTAGCATTAATTAAAATCATTTCTGAACAACATATTTTTGGGAGAGGCAATGAGCAAAAATGCTATATGGGTACAATTTTTTTTCCAGAAATGAAAATTGTGCAATTTCCAAATCCCTGGTGCATTGGCCAGCTGACTTGGCTGGATAGCTGGTTTGCAATGCTGTGAGATGCCAACTTTATGGATCCAATTCCTGTGCTGGTTGAAGTCACTATGAAAGCCTTGTCCCTTGCCTGAGGCAGGGTGACCTTTTTGGTAAACTCAGCGGCAGCAGCAGTATTTCATAAGGCAGGGGACGTTGGTGACTTCCACGTCTCTTACGTCTAACCAGAGCTGATGGTGTTCACATTTTACCCTTTTTTTTGTTCAGTTAGAATGGCAAGCCAAGTCACAAGTTTGGTTTTTCAAAATCACACTGTTACGTGGTAGCAGTAAATGTATCTCTTGCTCTGTTTAAATAATCATATGTGGCAGTTTGAGGAAAAGTCTGAACAGCTAAAATAAAGCCAGAAATGCTGCAAGTATGCAACAGGCTACTACGTTATTTAAGTGATAAAATGTAGTATTAAAGAAGAAAATATTTTGTACGTCTACAATGGAATGAGTCAGACCCGTAAGGAGAACAAATAGATTAATATTGTCTGTGGAACAAAATACTTAAGGCATGCAAGCCCCATTGTGGATAGATAAGCAAGAGATACTACAATCACCAAGAGAACATGTCTTTCTGCCTCTTTGTCCATATATCAAATCGCCTGTGGTTTCAGTCCATACCCTGAATCCCTTCCTATTCCAGTTTTGACTAACCATGTAAAATGACTTCATTTTACTCAGCGTGCACCTATCAAATCACTTTTTGTATTTGAGTTTCTGACATCACCTGTTCATATTACAGTAGCTCTTTAGTTGCCAAGTCATTTCCTGCTTGAATCTTAGATCAACAAAATGGAAAATGCCAGAAACGCTCAGCATCTGTGAAACCTAACACTTTTAAAGTTTGACATTTTGTTAAATCAGAAATAGGAAAAGTTCAAAAAATAATAGGTTTCAAGCACATGAATAGGAAGAGAGGAAAAGTGAAGGTTGAGTACTTGAAAACCAGGGAGATTTCAATGATTTTGAGTTAGTGGTACAAAGTCCGAATGAACGGTACTGATGGAGAGTTATGGGACTTGAAACATTAACTCTGCTTTCTCCCACAAATGCTGCCAGTCTTGCAGGGTTTTGCCTGTAATTTCGGTTTTTGTTTGAGTGAACAGTCATGAGAGAAGTAAAGAAGTGAGTAAGGTGTAGAGAAGGCAGAATGATTGGCTGCCATATGAAAATAAAAACAAAGGGGAGAGAAAAACTACAACCTGCAAAGAGGAAAAATAGCATCAAGTGTACTCATTCCCAATTATTTTTGATACAGTTTGAGCCAAGAACACTATAATGTTGATGGTAAAAATCTGAAATAAAGACAAATTGTTAAGAATATTCAGCATTTGTGAATAGAGTAGCTGAATTATTGTTAGTCACTGACCTGAAACATTTACCTGTTTCTTCATCACAGATGCTGCCAGGCCTGCTTATTATTACTAGTATTTTCTGGGCCACGGTTACCTCAGTAAATGATGAAAGAAATCAACTTCAGACCTATTGCATTCTGTTACGATGTAGCTTTGAATTAAGTGAGGGTTTAGTTCACTTGTGCTTTTTTTTTGTTGTTTCATTAATGCAGGGAACATGAGTCTCTAGGCTCACGTTAACTGTATGTATTA
The DNA here is from genome assembly GCF_021869965.1 of Rhincodon typus. Lineage (NCBI taxonomy): Eukaryota > Metazoa > Chordata > Chondrichthyes > Orectolobiformes > Rhincodontidae > Rhincodon > Rhincodon typus. Next base: position 52,099,923 of record NC_063347.1, on the reverse strand, counting down.
ACAAGTGGGTTGAGGCCCAGCAAGATACTATCAAAATGTTAAACATCTTGAATCTGACCTGTCTTCTATCTGCCACTTCTAGGTTTTAGTTGAGGCAGGACAGGGCAGGTATCATGCAGGCAGCTTGGCCATTTGAACAATATCCTCAGGTGTCTATAGCAAGGTATTTAACCTGGCTCCAGCTTTAAACTTCTGTAGGTCAGGCCTCCCCAGATCTTGGGAGATTCAAAGCAAGCTGAAGGCCTTTCCACGAGGCAAATGTCTTTTATAGCACTATTTAAGGGCAAGAGGAGCAGCAGTGTTTCCTCCTTGCCCAGCGAAGCTTAACTGGTGCCCTGTCCGTTATTGTATGATGTAGGCCTAGAGTCTAAAGATTCTCTCCCCAGTCAATCCGGAATATTGCTTTCGCCCAGACAACAGCACCTCCTGATCTGAACAACCTGATTGCTGGTGATTCCCTGCATCATGACTTGCTTACCAACTTCACACTTTCTTTTTCCCCTCTGCAATTAGCTATGAACTAAGGTGGGCTCACTAACTAGCCTGTGACCCTTTCTGTGGCACCACTGCTAATTAGCGAGGCAAGCCTGTCCAGCAAGCTTTCTTGCTAGTGGGGAAACTCCTTGGGGGAGAGAAGGCACCTGCTGTGATAAAAGTTCCACAGTCTCCGGGGCAAACCTGACTTCGTCTTCTTGGAGTAATGCACTCTCTCTAAATTTGCACCAATTAAGATTAGGGCCTTCACTACTTAGAAGTGGAAGCAAAGGCAGTTATTAAAATATTGTGATAAACAGCACAGTTCCTGATTTATGCATTGCCGGATATGTGCATCTGTATGTCCATTGGAACCTGCTAGAGACTTTCAGGATACATCACTCCTACGTACAGTGCAAACAAGGACATTTTTATGGTCGCAATTACAGTCGATGATTCAACAATTCATGAAATGATCTACAACATTTGTAAGAGCTGAGGGCAAGAAAGAAATCAATAGTGAATCTGAAGTAATTGCATAATAATTCTGTGTCCAAAGATAATTGTGTACTGACTCATGAGCGGTGATATTAATGTTCAGTTAGTTTACTAGTAAATAGATTCGATACTACTCACCATCTTGGGTGCTGCTTTGTTGAATATTGATTCAGCAATGAATTACATAGATACTGCAAAGTTCCCAGGCATTATAATGTAACTTTCAAAGCGAATATTCGGTGCTTGACTGTGTGTTGTGACTTTTACATTCAAAACATGGTTAATCTCCGCTCTGCTTGCTGATATTGAGTTTGAAGTTAGGACTTCAGCAAAGGGGTGGCACGGTGACTCAGTAGTTAGCCCTGCTGCCTCACATTGTCAGCGACCCAGGTTTGATTCCACCCTCGGACAACTATCTGTGTGTTTGCACATTCTCCCTGTGTCTGCGTGGGTTTCCCCCAGGTGCTCTGGTATCCTCCCACAGTCTAAAGATGCGCAGGTTAGGTGGATTAGCTAGGCTAAATTGCCTGTAGTATCCAGGGATATGCAGGGATAGGTGGGTTAGCCATGGAAAATGCAGGTTTACAGGGACAGGATAGTGGGTTGGGTTGGTGTGGACTCAATGGGCTGAATGCTTCCACACTGTAGGAATTCTATGGATTCTATGAAATCAGCGAATGTACATTGGAAATATAAGCTGAGTTTTCCTGACCATGAGGTTGGTTGTTTCAGAGCTAGTAGGAACTGCAGATGCTGGAGAATCTGAGATAACAAAGTGTGGAGCTGGATGAACACAGCAGGCCAAGCAGCATCAGAGGAGCAGGAAGGCTGACGTTTCGGGCCTAGACCCTTGTTCAGAAAAAAAAAAATTCCTCTTGGCCTCCTCCAGTGGTCTCCAGCATCATAGATGCCAGTCTACAGCCAATTTGATTCACTCCACATGATGTCAGGAAACAATTGGAGGCACTGGATATCACAAAGGATATGGATCCTGCCAACATTCCAACAACTGTACAGAAAACCTGTACTCCACAACTTGCCAGTCTTCTTAGCTAAGTACTTCTAGTACAGTTCCATTTCGGGCATCTACCTGACAATGTGGAAAATTGCCTAGGTATGCTGTATATACACAAAGCAGGACAAATCCAACCTGACTAATTACTGCCCCATCAGCCTACTCTCAATCATTGGTAAAGTGATGGAAGGTGTCATCAACAGTGCTATGAAGCAGCACCTGCTCAGCAATAACCTGCTCAGTGACGCCCAGTTTGGGTTCCTCCAGGGCCACTCAGCTCCTGACCTCATTGTATAGCCTTGGTTCAAACACGGACAAAAGAGCTGAATTCCAGAGGTGAGAGTGACATCAGCAAGGCAGCATAGTGTCTCCGTGGTTTCACTGCTTCCTCACAGTGCCAGGAACTCGGGTTTGAATCCAGCCTTGGGTGATTTTATGGAGTTTGCGTGTTCTCCCCGTGTGTGTGGTTTTCTCCCTCAATCCAAAGATGTTCAAGTTAGGTGGATTGGCCTTGCTAAATTGCCACATATTGTGCAGGATAAGTGGGTTAGCCATTCAAAATAAGGTTATGCGGATAGGGTGGGTGCTCTTCAGACATCAGTACAGACTCGATGGGCTGAATGGCATCTTTGCGTGCTGCAGAGATTCTGATTCTATCAAGACCACATTTGACTGAGTGTGACATCATAGAGCACCGACAGAACTGGAATCGGGGCAAAGTCTCTGCTGGAGTTATAGCTGGCACATAAGTTGTTTGGAATTGGAGGTTGGTCATCTCAGCTCCAAGAAATCTTTGCAGGAGTTTCTCAGGGTAGTATTCTGGGCCCAAACGTCTTCAGCTGCTTCATCTTTGACCTTCCGTCCATCATAAGATCAGAAGTAGGGGTATTTGCTGATGATTGCAATATGTTCCTCAGATACTGAAGCAGTCCATGTTCAAATGCAACAAGATCTGGACAATATCCAGGCTTAGGCTGGCAACTGGCAAGTAATATTCATGCCACACAAATGCCAGACAATGACAATCTCCAATAAGAGGCAATCTAACCACTGCCCCTTGACTTCCTTTGGTGTTGCCATCACTGAAAGCTCCAATATCAATATTTTGGGGCTTACCATTAAGCAGGAACTCCACTGGACTTGCCATATAAACACAATGGCTTCAAGAGCAGGTCAGAAGCTAGGAATACTGTGGCAAGTACTCGCCTTCTGACTCCCTAAAGCCTGCCCACCATCTATAAGGCACAAGTGAGTTGTGTGATGGAATACTCCCCAGTTGCCTGGCTGAGTGCAGCCCCAACAACACTCAAGAAGCTTGAAACAATCCAGGACAAAGCAGCCACTCGATTGGCACCACATCCAACCGCTCCATCCAGTAACTAACCTGCCAATACCCAGTAGCACCAGTGCGTACTATTTACAGGATGCACTGCAGAAATTCACCAAAGATCCTTTAGATAATACTTTCCAAACGCACAACCACTTTCACATAGAAGGCCAAGGGCAGCAGATACCTGCGAACACCACTTTCTGCAATTTCCCCATCCATGCCACTTAACATTCTGACTTGGAAACATATTACCATTCCTTCATAGCCACAGGGTCAAAATCCTGGAATTTGCTCCCTCATAGCATTGAAGGCAAATCTACAGCACTTGGACTGTAGCGGTTCAAGAAGGCAGCTCACCACCACCTCAAGGGCAACAAGGAACAGGCAATAAATGCTAGCCAGCCAGCAACGCCCACATCTGACAAATGAATAAAAAAAAAATTCTGTGCAATGCAGTCAGTATACTTAGTTGCTTGCATGTATGATGTACAATAAACTCAATAAGGACACAACCAAAACTCTGTACAAGTCTGTGATATGGTAGCATTGTAAAAAGTTGATGTTGTAAGTAAACTTCAAGGTATCTGATTTGAGGGGCCTGAATGTATTTAATATAATGTTATGCAGGCTAACATCAACTAAACTAAACCACAAAATGGCATCACTGTAGAAACATGTTAGTACTAGATGACGTTGACAGCAAACATACATGAAAAGCTGATGGTAGCAAGTGGGAACTAGCTACTACTAGCTACCATGACTAGTTTTAACTGGATGCTAAGGCTGAAAAGGTGAAGTCTTTTTTCCAAACAGTCAATCATTAATCTGTCAAGGTTCAGAGCCAAAATTACAACTGTAGTCAAAATTAAACGAAACAAACCTGTACTCAGTGAGCACCCTGCCCCACTTTCTAAAAACAAATAAATACGATCAGTTGCTGAATTGACTTTTTTTTTTAAAAAAAGGAAGTTTAAATAGTCTTGAAAATACAGCTCCTAAAAAGAATTCAGCTTAACCACTAAAGCAGATTTTTAGAATTTAAAATGTTTACCAGTATTCAGACATCGGCCTATTCCACCATTTTGTTTTTGTGTGTTAGCACAAGAACAGTCTGTGACACTATCACACATTTTTTTTGGCACAAAGAGCAAACTCTTCTTCCTGAGGTCACTGAAGGGCTAAGACTTGAATATTCTGGTATTTCTGACGCTGACTGCTAAAACTCCTGACATTTTCTTTCAGATTTTGGGCACTCAACTAAAACTTTAAATTTGACAATATCCTTTGGAGTTTTCCCATTGTGTGTAAAGAAAAATGAGAAAAAATGCTGCTTTCAAATTAAAAGACTGTGGAAGATGTCACAGTTTTAAAAGGAGCCACCAAAACTGTTATATCTACACAGAGGCCTTATTGAAACAGTGGGGGGGAGGTTGCCAGACCTCTTGGTTCTGTGAGTGTGTCCAAGGGCAGTTTGGCGAGTGACAGACTCCTCTTTGGTTTTTAACCTGGACAAGTTGTGTGTGCTCTGTCCCACACTCTTTCTGTTGTGTCACACCCTTACTCCCCCCGCTCTGTGACCACCTCAATAACTCTGAAGGGAGTTGACATCTGCAATCTGAATAGATCCCAGAGATATACAGTAGCGACATTCTTTTGTGCCTTCCCCTCCTGTAATATTTGTGTCCTGTCTGTTTGGATGTGTATTTGTACGAACTAAGAGCAGTTCAGAAAAGGAACAGGCCCTTCGGCCTACCAAACCTATGCTGACACATGACTCCTTTCTAAACTAAAAACCTTTTTTTTGTCTCTTAGCAGTTCATATCCCTTTCTTCACTGCCTATTAATCTACCTGTCAAGGTGCTTCTTAAACATTCCAATTGCATCTGTTTCTATCACCTCCTCTGACAATGCATTTCAGGCACTTACCCTCCATATTTAAAAAAAAAGCTTGCCCCTCACATTTCCTTTTAAACTTTCCTTTTTAGCTTAAACCAGTGTCTCCCGAGGATTGACATTTGTACCTTGGGTGAAAGACTCCAAATATCCATTCTGTCCATGTCTCTCATAATTTTGTAAACTTCTATCAGGTTGCCCCTCACCTTTCAACGTTCAAGTGAAAATGAACCAAGTTTGTCAAATCTCTTCTCCATAGTATGGGAATTTTATTTTTAAAAGACTAACATTTAAGTGATAGAGTTAGGTCAATAATGCATGTTTTCTGCCATCAAGTTGCAAAAAATGCTGGCAATAAGCAACTTTTTCTTAGTCCAGAAATCTGATTGTTTTATTTTAACCTATATTTGTTAGTCAGGTAATTTGGGACTTTGAATAGTTTGATGAAATCTTTTCACACTTGTGATGACTCCAGGAATAGTGGGACTTGATTACCAGTCCACCATTTCAGTGATCCATGACAAAACCAAGCAGGTTGGTTGAGTTGGCAAGTAAGATAGCAGTGGTAACAAAAATAAATTGTTGGAAAAGCTCAGCAGGTTTGGCAGCATCTGTGGAGAGAAATTCTTCCTCAATAGTTTTGCCTGTCAGAGCTAAAATGATGGAGATGATTGAAAGTCTAGGACAGCATTTAGATTTGTTAGAAATAGAGAGACTGGATACTCTGAGAATCGAGGTATTGGAATTTAGCTTAAACTGAGTTATAGTGAAGTTTGAGCATGAGAAAAGCATTGAAGATGGACAGAGATTTTAAAGATCTTTAACTATAGGGGAGATGACGGCCTAGTGACATTATTGCTGGACTGTTAATCCAGAGACCCAGTAATGTTATGGAGACCTGGGTTCAAATCCTGCCGTGGCAGATGGTGGATTTGAATTCAATAAATATCTGGAGTTAGGAATCTAATGATGACCATGAAACTATCATTGATTGTCGGAAAAACCCCTCTGGTTCACTAATGCCCTTTAGGGAGGGAAACTGTCATCCTTACCTGGTCTGGACTACATGTGACTCCAGACCAACAGCAATGTAGTTGACTCTTAGCTTTCCTCTGGGCAATTAGGGATGGGCAATAAATGCTGACCTAGCCACCAATGTCACCACCTTTTGAATATAAAAATATAACTACAGACAAAAGAGAAAGACGAGAGAAGTGAAATAAGAGTTTAGGGAAACTAGAATTTGAGTTATAAAAGGACACAGAAGAGAGAGAGAATGTGAATTTAAACTTAAAATGCTCTAGTTGGAAGAGGAAAGCTGATACGCCAAACAGGGGCCCTTGGGAACATTTTAGTCCGAACCTAAAATCCAGATTGGTATGCCCTTTTAAAAATTTAAGCATTTCCTAAGCTTGAAGGAAAGAATGTTGAAGAATTCTTTGCCTCACTTTCGCTCAAATGACAAATGAATTGAAATGAAAAGAGTACTGGACGTTGGCAATGCAGACCAAATTGACAGATGAATCATGAGCGGTTTATGCTCCACAGTCAGTGGAGGTTTCTGGGGTTAATGACACTCCTTAAAAATCATGCTGGGTGCATATCAGTTAGATCTGGAAAAATGCAGAATTCAAGGAAACAACCTGGGTAAACCAAAACCGAATCTGAAAGGGTTAAGCAATGTAATTTTGCCAGGTGCGTACAGGCACTAGAAACCTTCACCATGTATGAAGTTCTCAGGTCATTCTATTAGAAGAATTTAAAAGCTTGCTATCTTTTGTAATTTAAAAAAACAAGCCTTGTTGAAAACCAGAGGATCGCAACTGCTAGATGGGCTGTGGTAACATAAAATGAAACTCTTTTTCTATCACTCCACATTCTCAGTACAGGACAGGAGAACGAAAGGAAGGCAAGGAACCAGACTAAAGGAAGGACAGCTGGCAATGCCCAGTTTCTGCTTCTCGGATAAAGGAAAGAGCTAATCGTGGAGTTGAAAGTTTTAAAGGCTGAGCTGTTTCCGTAGTAACCAAATAAGTGTTACGGACCAGACCAGACCAGACCACCTCAAAATATATTAGGAAGGTAGCCTACGCCCTAACATTTTTTTTATTTTAAAGGTAAATGTGAGGTGATGTGTTCCAGGTGTAATTTGATTTGGTCAAACTAATTGTTAAGTAAAACACTTTATTCAAACACTGGTTAAAAAAACAACAAAAAGGGCAACTTAATTATTGGAAAACTTGACAGAATAATAGACTATTTTATGCCTAAACAGTAGTGAACTGTTTCAATCTGGTCACATCCCATAAACACACCCTTGTCAAAAGGCGAATTCAGAAAACAGAATTGTCTCACATGCAACTCCAGCAGCCCAGGAGGAAAACCATCCAGAGAAAACTCAGCCGGGAGAGACTCGCTGTCTTTCAACCCTGCTGAGACCCCAGCATCAACTGCTGAATACTAAACCCCAAAAATCTTGGTTCTGTGGCTGACAGCTTGATGATACCCATTCAGACTGCTTCTATTGTTCCAAATTCTTAAAAAAAAACCAGAAGCCTCTTCTAGGGATGCCTACCTTGAAGAAGTTATCCTCTTCCCTTCGGAAGGACCTCAGTGGATCTCTCTCCCACTGCAACCCTCTGGTGATCTCTTCGGCCTACCTGCACTCACCTATCACCATCTCACCTCCCTTCCCCAGGCCCACCCCTCCTTTCTCTATTTATTTCAGAGCTCCCTTCCCCCTCCCCCATTTCTGAAGAAGAGTCCCGACCTGAAATGTTAGCTTTCCTGCTCCTCTGATGCTGCCTGGCCTGCTGTGTTCCTCCAGCCTAACACTGTGTTAACCCAAAGCTTCACAGTTGTTTATCTCTCAGGCTGCTCACTGCCTGTCCCCCAATCTCTCTCTAAAAGAAACCAAGTCAAAATACCCTTCTTAAAGCCATCTTTGCGTTGAGGGAAGCCTGTGGGACTTGCTGGGTTTTGTATGAATAAATCTGAAAAGGGAATTTGAAAGGAAAATACCGTAGATCAAATTGTAGCTTTAGCTGCTGAGTGCAGTTTTTGTTAAAAGGGAAAATAACTCCTTTTTCTTCCCAGTGATGCCACTAAACCCACAACTCTGTTAAGGGACACTGGGAGCTACTCAGACTCTCTTTGGTGGAGAAGGATTTTATCTTTTGATGCACTCTCTGGAGGGAGCACTAAGTGTGAGATGATGGGTTAAGTGGAAAATCTATCATAGTTTCATTATACAAAGGGCAATTAGAGTGTGACTGGTTCACTAGAACAGTCATAGTAGGATTATTAAGAAATTACCACTGGATGAAACTGACTTAGGTCATATCTCATAGAATCCCTACAGTGTGGAAGCAAGCTATTTGGCCCATGAAGCCCACATTGACCCTCCAGACCCACCCTATCCCTGTGACCCTGGATTTTCCATGGCTAATCCACTTAGCCTGCAGGAGGAAACCCGAGCACCCGGAGGAAACCCGCACAGACATGGGGATAATGTGCAGATTCCACATAGACAGTCACCTGAGGGTGGAATCGAACCTGGTGCTATGAGGCAGCAGAGCTAACCACTGAGCCACCATGCCTCCTTACTTCTGGATAATGATTTGGCTAGAGTAAAGGTCATAGTTACACCTACAATCACGGAAATTCCAAATGAGTTTGAAGAGATGGAACAGTAACAGTATGTTTCCAACAATGCTATGCCAATGGGTAGGCCATAAGTTAAAAGAAAAGAAATGGCTAAACAAAGTGCATCATCTGAAATCAAGCTATTGGCACAAGCAGATGTTAGAATAACAGAAATAGTACTTGAAGGAAGATTTTAATCAAGAGAAGTGTTAGACACATCTTCATTAATCGTGGCTCAGAAAGCAGATCCAGAGTTAAATAAGTTCACCCAGGTCATACTGAAGTTGAGGCTGCAGGATTCTGGAGTGCCATTATGTTAAACGTGGAGACACACTCTCAGATCTGTGGATGAAAAAAGGATGGTTGTTCGTCAGTAGTACCATCCAAGTATCCTAAGAAGATATTGCACATAGCACATGAAATCGCTATGGCAGGACATGTAGGAATACAGAAAATTTGTTGATTTTAAATAGGCATTTTACATGGCCAAGACTTCATAAGAATGTAATGCAATACTGTAAAAGAGACCAAGTGTCAGGTAGTAGGTAAACCTTGGCATGTAATTAAACTGAAACTATTAATACCCAGAGATAAGTGTGTGGAGCTGGAGGAACACGGCAGACCAGGCAGCATCAGAGGAGCAGGAAAGCTCATGTTTCGGGTTGGGACCCCTCTTCAGAAAATTCTTACTATCTCTGAGTGAGTTATAACCATTAGTACCCATACCAGTTTTTGAAAACCACTTAGTCAAGTGTTAATAGATTGTGTAGGACAGTTACCAAAAATGAAGGCATGACATCTGTATATCCTTACAATTGTGGATATTTCTTTCTGAAGCTGTCCTTTTTAAGGACAATTGCAACCGGCGTATAATTGTGTAAAATTACCTTTCTTTTCTTTTAACTTATGGCCTACCCATTGGCATATAATCTGCCCAAGGCCTGACCTTGTTTAAAATTTTCCAGAATGTAATCAGCAATTTGGGTCTAAAACAGTTGAAGTCCACCACCTGGAATCCATATAGATGGGGAGATGTGGAAAGGTACCAACACACTCTCAAAATCATCATTAATAAAGCCTATTGTCAGGAAATGCCTGCAAGACTGGGAGAAATTATTAGGCAGACAAACAGGAGGCTATAAGAACACAGCAGGCCAGGCAACATCTGGAGGAAAGGAGCAGGACTGAAGAAAGGTTATAACTGAAACGTTGACTGCTCCTTTCCTCCAGATGCTGCCTGGCCTGCTTTGCTCTTCCAGCCTCCCATTTGTCAACCTTGGATTTTAGCATGTGCAGTTTTTTTTGTCTCTAACTGGGATAAATGATTAGATTGCTTACTATTTGCTACATCACATTTCCCCAAACTAAGCTACTGTGTTCAGTCCTTTCAAACTGATCTATGGCCACAAGGTAGAAATTGATTAAGGAAATGTTCTTGAGACCAAAAAACGCAATCCTTAAAGTTGAATTACATGTCCCTGTTTTAGAGAGACTTGCAGAGCATGTAAAATTGCACGTAAAATGAGCGTTTTAAAAACTTTGCAAGAAAAAAAAAACAAAAGTCTGGGCAGACAAGCATGCTCCAACCAAAGAATTTCAAAGAGGAGGAGGCAGGCTATTGTTATTACATAAAAACCGAAAGAACTGCGGATGCTGTAAATCAGGAACAAAAAAAACCAAAGTTGCTGGAAAAGCCCAGCAGGTCTGGCAGCATCTGTGAAGGAAAAAAATAGTTAATGTTTTGGATCCGGTGACCCTTCCTCAGAGCAGTTCTAAGGAAGGGTCACCGGACCCGAAACGTTAACTATTTTATTCCTTCACAGATGTTGCCAGACCTGCTGCGCTTCTCCAGCATCTTTGTTTTTTGAGACTACTGGCATTATTGCCTTTTGAAAGGTGAACTTTAAACAAAATCCCACTGTCTCTATAAGACAGTTAAAGGGAGCGTTAGTATAGCGATTTATCTGTTGCAGAGAGAAGAATAAGAAGATTGAGGTGATCCCATCACAGTGAAGAGGATGAGAAGGAGCAGGTGTCAGGTGTGATGTGTCGTGGAGGATAACAGAAAAAAAGAGTGAGGTAGAAGGAGAAGGAGAGAGTTCACAAAGCAGAGTTACTGAAACTCTTTGTGAGGGAGAAAACAACTTATTTCTCTTCCAAACCACACACCCCAACCCGATCTGCCATTTCTCTTCACTTAGTGGAGGTGTTAAAAAAAAACCTGCAGCTAGCTGCTCTCTTACTTTTCAAATTCCCTTCTTGAAAGGAAAAAAGGGAATAAAGCATCTCCAGGCACACTGAAATGTGGAACTTGAAACAGTGAATGAAGGATTGAGAATTGATGTGTCTGAGAGGGAATAGGAAGGGAACTGAAGGTAAGCGTCTAATTGATGCCTGTAGCCTGGACTGGGGTGCCAGAATTGTGCTTCACTTGTCCTTGTTTTTGTTCCTTCACCACATGTCTTATTTTGTCTCTTTGTACGTCTTTTGGATTTTTTTTTTACAAAAAAGGGTCAAATTTAAGTTTTACAGAGTTATAAACAAGCAATTCATGTTTCTTTTCTGTCCTTGATTAAAAAGAATCTGTTTACAATGAATAGCTGCCCCCTGCTAAGTGGAGAAATCTGATTTAACCTGGGTTCATCAGTCCGAGTAAACTTGTGACGTTTGATTAAATCTTTTCAAATTTGTGATGATTCCCGCAATCACAGTGCTTGATTTCTAGTGCACTTATCCAGATGGCTGTGAGACTTCCTTCCTCAGCATTCACTGCTCCCAATGAATTGTACCGCTATACATGCATGGACCAAACAGATTATTGTGATCCATGAGGTGACAGGTCCACCAGTTGCAACACCAAAGGCCCTGAACTATAATGTTGCTCTTGTGCATTTTGGTCACAGCTGAGTGGAACCAATTCAGCAAGGTGTGTGAGATGGTGACCAACTGCATGAGTTCAAAAAGATTATTGTGTAGCCTGAACACAGCGAACAGGTCCCCAGTCCAGTGCCTTTTCCTCCTGGTCATTCAAAGATAATCTAGAACTCTCCAAGAATGTAATTAGTAAAGGCAAACATGCTGTAATTCTGCAAGCTATAATGTTCAGACATGCTAGTCCATATAAGTCATGTGGGTACAGAAAAAAAATGTGGCACATAAATCTATATATTAACATAACCATAACTAATCAAGTCACATGAATGTATCAGTTCCATCAAACTCAAAGATTTCTTTTGCTCTGAATCAACTGGTCACCTAAATCCACTCATTTGAAATTAATAATCACAAGCTAGAAGGGAATGTATTTAAAACAAAGCTCACTTCTGCCTGTTTCTAAGCAATAGGTGTATGCTAAACCCTTCCATGGATTCTCAAATGCTGCAACGAATAACAGGACTTAGACCAGTTTTAGAACGTTCTGTTACAGAGAGCACAGATGTCGGCATGCCACAACTTCAGAGCAAGCCTTGATTACTAATATATTTTATTCGTTATGTGTATGATCTTGAGCTCACCAAAACTGTCACTCTTGCAAGGTTGTTCAACTGTTTCCCTCAATCCTGTGTCAATCAACTAAAATATTTGTAAGGTTAGTTTTATTGTCAAAGTGTCCTAAAACTATTCCCATAGTGTGGCGAACAGATTCAATTTTAAAAAAAAGAGTAGAAGCTGGCTGTTTCAAACCAATTACCTTTCTTGACAACTTCAGTAAATCAATTTGGAAAAACGGCTTGATTACGTATCTCCTGCGTATAAAAGGCCCCAAAAGCAGTGAGAAGAATTTTACAAATTTAGCAATTGGTAAGAGAAAAAAAAATTGCATCAGATCCACATTCCATTAGGAGTAAATTTGACCTTGAATCAGAGTGTGAAAGAGGTGATATCACATTGGAGGTCAGTTTTGCATCACTCCTGATTTTCAATGTATTTCCATCGAAGCAATTGCTACCTCCATGCCTCCATGCCTCTACTTTGGCATCAAGTCCAGCTGTATCTTGGTCAACGGCTCACCTTGTTGAGCTCAGACTTGGATTGGGAGACGTTAGCCTGATAATTGGTGACTTGATGTCAGGACACACTATTTACTGATGTGGTAGAAAGCAATCACAACATTTAGTCTGGAGCATGCTGAAAATCAAATCTCAGACACAAATTTCAAAAATTTCTTACTGTGAAAACATGAAGGATTAAATTTCCAAGCACCAATTTTCAATATCTCTAATGATCTGTGACAAATTTAAGAACTGGTATCCTGCTCAGTAAATCAGTGCTTTAAAGTAGTAATCTCCTTATTGAAAGAAATACCGTACTGAGAACATAAAGATTCATGTAGCAGAATCTCTGTAGTTTAGATAAACATTTGTAATGTGGGTTAGGAAAGCAGGACCGAAGCTAGATGATTGGACTTTGGGAGTCGGTTAGTGCAATTAAGCCCCACTACATCTGTATTATTGATCAATGCTCCATGGAATCTGAGGTTTGCGTTGTATGTGCAAGCCCCATGTAAACCTGAGATAGTAGGAACTGCAGATGCTGGAGAATCCGAGACAACAAGGTGCAGGGCTGGATGAACACAGCAGGCCAA